>NC_041392.1:477723013-477750767 GCF_002162155.2 Triticum dicoccoides | reverse complement strand
CAGATCTGAGGAACCGGTAGAATCTCCGGTGGACCGCATCAGCGATCTCCCGGACGTCATCCTCGAGGAGATCATCTCGCTTCTCCCCAGCAAGGATTGCTGCAGCACACAAGTCCTCTCAACTCGGTGGCGCCCGATATGGCACACCGCGCCCCTCAATCTCGACTGTCGTCAGATTTCTGTCCTTCCTGAACTTGATCTCCTCAGAGCCATCATCTCTTCTCACCAGCAGGGCCTGTTCAACACCTCTGCATCCCAACATGCTACATGTTGTCCATACCCTGCACGGTGGACTCTTTCCTGACATTCCCTGAATTCGAAAAACTCCAGCAGTTTGAGTTCTACCATTACCACGAAAGTTTCGTACCACGAACACACCAAGAATTTGTGCCCACACCACCGTTGTCCATCTTGCGGTTTTCCTCCTCTCTCCACACCGCCACCTTCGCCTGGTGCCAACTACCACATGATCTATTACAAATGCTTCGACTCCCACTGCTAAAAAAAACTTCCGCTTGTGGTGTTTTATCTGTCCGAGGCCTCACTGCACAACATCATCCACTCCAGATGCCCTACCCTAGAGCGCTTGCTGATTATTTTGGGAATAGAAATCCCTATCAGTTGTCTCCAAATAAAGTCGCCTCACCTTAAAAGCATTGGAATTTGTTTTGAAGGACAGCAGCTCATCATCGAAGATGCCCCTTCATTTCAAAGGTTGCTCCTTGATGATTGTTATAAACCTTCGCAAATAACTGGCGTCTCTGCTCCCAAACTAGAGACCTTGGGTGTAATTCGTGATCCGTTTAATGATCACAGGAAGTTGGTGTTTGGCTCCTTAATGTTTCAGGTACCATATATTATCATCTACACATTTGTAATCATAAGCTGCATTTTTCATTTGTGCGCATAAGTTTTATATCATCTTGGAGTACACTTTGGGTACTAATATTATGTTATATGCTCAATGAAGAGTCCGTCCATGTATAGCCTATCAAAGCTGCTGGATTCTGTCAAGATCTTATATATCGGAATGTTTAGTTTTGATCTGAACATAATTATTGGCTTGTTGTGATGCTTTCGATCTCTGGAGAATTTATATATAGAGGTGATGATTTCATGCACATTGAAAGCCTGTATATATTGTACTAGAATTAACCGTTCAGCTGTCGCTCTTTCGACATACTCTTTTTTCAGACCTTAATTGTTTTCAATCTTCATGTCTACTTAGGCACTGCTACCACATGGACAAAAATGTATAACCAATCAGTGGCGTAATAAGCACCAGGATTTTCTCAGTTCTCATGACATTCGTTTGAGGACAATAACGATAAATGGATATGCATCCAACCAGGCAAACAAAAGCTTTGTCACGTTCTTCCTGTTGAATGTGAGGTTACTATTGTCCATGAGGCTTAAGTTTTTCATAAAGAGATTTCTGACGGACGGACATGTTGAACAGCAAAAAAAGAAGTTTCAGGTGGACAAATGGGCTTCTGAACGTGCTCGGCTTCTATTTACAACAACTTGTAGTCATCCTCCAATAATTCTTTTTGCACGGGATGTTGATTTTATGGATCAGACCGATCCATTTGTTTGTGACTGCAAAAAAGAGTGGTTGCGTTAGATGTTATTGCCATGTTCAATCTAGGTCTTGTCTAAATTTGATGAACAATTAATCATTGGGATTTTTGTACTGTTTGTAAGCTTCAGTTACATGTTGTTTCCCTCGTACTACCCTCCGCCTGCCACTACACTGCCGCACCTTCCACTGCTCCGGTTCGTTCCCGTCCGAGGCCTCACCGTCGTTCTTCACATTGGTTCGCTCGATGTGCCCGCTGCCGTCTGGCGTTGTCAACATGGTCAACAACCAAGAGGAATCAGGAGATGACTGTATATGGAGAGGCTGACAGTAGGGACCCACCAGGGTCATTGCTTTATGCAAGCAGGTGCCTCATTATTACTCCTACAAGCCAAAAAAATACTTGCTCCTAATTGTTTGACAACTATAGTAGGTCCCACACCATTGTCAATGTAGTCAATAAACAAGAAAATTACACAACGAGTGGATAAGACCAGGGACGCAGCAGCTCGCCCAGTTGTTTTTTAATTTTAGAGACAGAGCTCAACTGCGCGCTGTGCGGGGGCTGTGGCCCGTCTAGCCCATGCTTACTCTTTTATTTAAGAACATGACAAGCCCAGTTGATATCTTTTTCCTTTCTAAAAATGGCTAGCCCAGTTCTTTTCTTTTGGAGAATACCCAATCGAGGCCTACTTGCTTTTCTCAGCCCTGCTGGGCCACAAATATTACAAGACGAGGAGGGATATGTAAGTAATAAGAAATGGACTTCCCCGGAAAATGGTCTATAAGTTGTAATAAATGGGCTATAAATTTTTAAACCAAAACCAACCGGCAATTACATTAAAATGTTGTTTTTCTGGATTTCTCTACTCTTATAAAAAGCAGAGTTGGTGATGATGGTGGGTCTGCCATCCTGCAATATAGGCCGTCCGATCTATATCTAACGGATAGGAGGAAACTATGACAATTTACCCGCACTCCTTGCTACCTCTTGAGCACTGCGTTGGATTTCCCCGAAGAGGAGAGGATGATGCAGCAAAGTAGCATAAGTATTTCCCTCAGTTTTTGAGAACCAAGGTATCAATCTAGTAGGAGGCTACACGCAAGTCCCTTGTACCTACACAAAACAATAGCTCAACACAACCAACGTGATTAGGGGTTGTCAATCCCTTCACGGTCACTTACGGAAGTGAGATCTAATAGAGATGATAGATAATATTTTTGGTACTTTTGGTATAGAGATGCAAAGTGAAAAGTAAAAGGCAAAGTAAAAAAGCAAAGCAATAATAAAGTGATGGAGATTGATATGATGAGAATAGACCCGGGGGCCATAAATTTCACTAGTGGCTTCTCTCAAGAGCCTAAGTATTCTACGGTGGGTGAACAAATTACTGTTGAGCAATTGACAGAATTGAGCATAGTTATGAGAATATCTAGGTATGATCATGTATATAGGCATCACGTCCGAGACAAGTAGACCGACTCCTGCCTGCATCTACTACTATTACTCCACTCATCGACCGCTATCCAACATGCATCTAGAGTATTAAGTTCAAGAAAACAGAGTAACGCCTTAAGCAAGATGACATGATGTAGAGGGATAGTTTCATGCAATATTATAAAAAAACCCATCTTGTTGTCCTCGATGGCAACAATACAATACGTGCCTTCCTGCCCCTTCTGTCACTGAGAAAGGACACCGCAAGATTGAACCCAAAGCTAAGCACTTCTCCAATGGCAAGAAAAACCAATCTAGTAGGCCAAACCAAACTGATAATTCGAAGAGACTTGCAAAGATAACCAATCATACATAATAGAATTCAGAGAAAGATTCAAATATTATTCATAGATAGACTTGATCATAAACCCACAATTCATCGGTCTCAACAAACACACCGCAAAAAGAAGATTACATCGAATAGATCTCCACGAGAGAGGGGGAGAACATTGTATTGAGATCCAAAAAGAGAGAAGAAGCCATCTAGCTAATAACTATGGACCCGAAGGTCAGAGGTAAACTACTCACACTTCATCGGAGAGGCTATGATGATGTAGAAGCCCTCCGTGATGACGGCCCTCTCCGGCGGAGCTCCGGAACAGGCCCCAAGATGGGATCTCGTGGATACAGAAAATTGCGGCAGTGGAATAAGGTTTTTGGCTCCGTATTTGATCGTTTGGGGTACGTAGGTATATATAGGAGGAAGGAGTACGTCGGTGGAACAACAGGGGGCCCACGAGGCAGGGGTGCGCCCAAGGGGGGGCGCGCCCCCCACCCTCGTGACCGCCTCTTTTGTTCCTTGGAGTAGGGTCCAAGTCTCTTGGATCACATTCGGTGAGAAAATCACGTTCCCGAAGGTTTCATTCTGTTTGGACTCCGTTTGATATTCTATTTCTCCGAAACACTGAAATAGGCAAAAAAAACAGCAATTCTGGGTTGGGCCTCCGGTTAACAGGTTAGTCCCAAAAATAATATAGAAGTGGAAAATAAAGCCCAATATAGTCCAAAATAGTAGATAATATAGCATGTAGCAATAAAAAATTATAGATACGTTGGAGATGTATCACTCCTCTCCACATTTGCAGATAAGGCCTTCCCTCCTTCATCCTTTTCTCTCACAAGATAAACTACTCATAGAAATGCATCTTCATGTTCTGAGCAACGCGCGGGCATCTTGCTAGTAAATATTTTAAATTTCATTCATTTCTTGGCGGAGAATTTTTTTAATTTTATTTTGATATAATTTTTTTAAATTATTTTTAACGTGACTCGAAATTTCGTGATCAAAAGAGTTCGGACCCCACCGAAATATGAAAAAATTCATTGAATTTTTTAGCAGTGCCCAGAATATATGGTCTGTAATGCTAATAAAAAGAATATGGGCTTCAAAATATCCTTAAGAATTAGCAAATGGGCTGTAGAAAATAATGGCTAATGGGTTGTATGCTGTTTTCCACAGATTTGGAGGCTGACTTCAGGGCCTACTAGGTTCATGATGACACTGTCCTAAAAAAATTGACGCGTACGCAAGGCTTTGTCAACTTCGTCAACATAGAGCAGTGACTGTTGGATGTCCATCCAACGGTCGCCGTGCTTCTTCAATCTCTGATCTTCCTACTCCAGCCGCCCAAACCAGCGCCGGCGGGACTACCTGCTCACTCCTCCCGTGGTCGGCTGTGCTGCCGCCAGGCCATCCCACTACCCACCCGCACATCCTGTTATTTTCTGGCGACGTCAGCCTCACCCCACAGCCGACCAGTCAGCGCTCGTACTCCCCTCAGCGTGGGCATCCACTGTCGCATCTTCCCCGGCTCCGTGTCATTCCCTTCCTAGGCCTGGCCGTCGTCCATCGTCCTGGTGCTCTCGGCGTGGCGTGGTCAACGTGGTCAACGAACAACTTCCATCGGAAGTGGACGGTACGTGGAGAGGCTGACAGCTGGGTCCATGACCGCACACAAGGAAATGCCTCCTTATTACTAGAAAAGTAATTATTCCTCCACCTGACAGCTGGGACCCACCGGAAGGGCCTCTGTATTTGGCAAAAAAAAGTTCCCCCCATTGACAGCTCGGACCCGCCAGCTATATCTTCGCACGCAAGGAAGTGCCTCCTTATTACGCACAAAAAAATGAATACTCTCCCTGCTAGCTGGGACCCACCATAGTGTGAGTCTAACTTGTGGGCCTACTAAGTTGACGGGGATGGAGGGCTTTGTCAACTTAGTCAATATGAACGATTCTAGCTCCAATGACCGTACGATGTCCATCCAACGGCCATAGTGCTTCCTCAACCTCTGTTCTTCTTGCTCCAACCGCCCAATCCAGCTCCAGTTGTGCCGCATGCTCCTGCGTCCCGTGGCCGGCTGTGCTGCCGCGGAGGCCTCACCGCCCCTACTATTCCCACCACTGGCCAGGCCTTGCGGCAACGGCAGCTTCACACCGCAGCCGAACCAGTGAACACTCATACTCCTCTCCGCGTGGGCATCCACTGCCGCATCTTCCCCGGCTCCACGTCGTCCCCTTCCTATGCCTCGCCATCGTCCACCGCCCTGGTGCTCTCGGCGCGGCGTGGTCAACGTGGTTAAGGAATGACTTCCATTGGAAAAGTACTGTACGTGGAGGCTGACAGTTGGGTCCACGCCCGCAGCAAGGAAGTGCCTCCTTGTTACGTGAAAAATAATGATTCCTCCACCTGACAGCAGGGACCCATTGGACGGGCCACTGTATTTCACGAAAAAAACGTATCCCCCTGACTGCTAGGACCCACCAGCTACATCTTCACAAGCAAGGAAGTGCGTCCATATTATGGGAAAAATGATTCACCCCCTGATTGCTGGGACCCACCAGCTACATCTTCGCACGCAAGAAAGTGCCTGACAGTTGGGACCCACTTGATCGAACTGTACGTACCATTGTCATTCTGGTCGAAAACGTGTACGTACATACAACCGGTCTGTCTATAGGCTGCAAGGATGAACCATGGCCGTGTAAGGAAGGGCATGTGTCGTAGCAGAGGCGCGCACGTAGCATGCACACGTACATACAGCTAGGGTGCAAGAAAGTAAATACGGCCATGTACATACATACGGGCGAGGTATTGAACGCCTACTCACGCATACGTACGGCCAGGGCTCATGTACATGGCTAGGTCGAAAAGGAGAAACTACGTCATCGTCGTGTTGTTCATCGGGAGCCAACTGGCCTGGACGAAACAGCCGATCGAAACGAGGCATGGCGTACCGCGGAACAGAGGGAACGGCCTTGTGTTGACCGGCCACCGTCGAAACGGGATCCTGTTCATCGGGAGGGGTCTGGCGTACCGCAAAATGGAGGAAACGGACTTCTCTTGGACCTCCTACGGTCGAAACGGGGTCATGTTAATCGGGAGGGGTCTAGCGTACCGCAAAACGGAGGAAACAGACTTGTGTTGGAGCGCTACGGTCGAAACGAGGGTCCTGTTCATCGGGAGGGGTGTGGCGTACCGCAAAACGGGACTCCACGGGATACTGTTCATCTCCACCATCGACTGCCTCCACGAGCTACTGTTCATCCACCGTCGACCTACTCCAGCCTCCACCTGCGACTGTTCATCCACGGGCTCTTGTTCATCCAGCCTCCACCGCCCCTCCACCGGCTAGTATTCAACCAGCCCTCTCCACGGGGTCCTGTTCAACCACCCCTCTACGGGCTACTGTTCATCCAGCCCTCCACTGGCTATTGTTCAACCAACCCTGCACGGGGTCCTGTTCATCCAGCCCTCCATGGGGTCCTCTTCATCCACCCCAACCAGCTCGATCAATCGGGTTCCTGTTCATCCAGCGGCAATGGCCACTACTACCACGGGGTCCTGTTCATCCACCCCCTACCGCGAATTGTTCATCCAACCCCCCCCCAACAACGCTCACTGTTCATCAAGAGGCAGCAGGTTCGATCGGCTTCAGTTAGCAGCAGTAGCGAAGGATCGCTCGATCGGGTTCAGTTAACAGCCATTGATCGATCACTCGGGTTCAGTAACGTGTATCCTGCAGTGCAATCACTCGGGTTCAGTAGGCGAACGCCTCGCTCAGGTTTAGTTAGAGCCCAACGCCTCGCACCCACGCGCGTACGTGTACGGGAGAAACGTGCATCGCTCGGCCCCCGACCACCCACCGTAACCGGGAACTCCCTGATATTTTCCTCGCCCTTGCTTCTACCACGGTTTTTTCTGTCATGGATGGCCCAAAGAATGTCATGCAGCTGCATCTCCGGCCCGCCCAGGACGAAAAGCCCATTTTCTGTCATGATTTTTTTGTCATAGAAGTAGGAGGCCACCACATCTATCACTGGTACGCATCGGTGCTATACAAACGGTTTTAAACCCCTTTCTGTGATGGCATTTGGAACCGCCGCCTAGTGAGTGACGGCGATAGGGGGTCCTTTCCACACGACCCAGAAACCGTCGGGGATATGCCCACCTGGCACACACGCTCATCAAAACGAGGTCGTGTGCGACCGACAAGCGCTCAAATACGGAAATACGTACAGTAGAGCTAAAAAATACAATTATACAGGCGAAATTGTTTCTGGTCGCAAGTACATCCTACACAGTCAGTCCCCGCTAAACGTTTCCGTTCGTATGTACATTCCACACAGTCACTCCAAGGAAAACATTTTTGTTCACAGGTACATCACACACAATTTTTCCCGTTAGATCGTTTGTGATAGCGTTGCCATTGCACACGACATTAACAATTTTATCATTTGCGTTATTGAATGCATCACACACGGTTGCTACCTCTTGAGCATGCGTTGGTTTTCCCTTGAAGATGAAAGGGTGATGCAGAAAAGTAGCGTAAGTATTTCCCTCAGTTTTTGAGAATCAAGGCATCAATCCAGTAGGAGACTACACGCAAATCGCCTAGTACCTGCACAAATTATCAAGAACCTTGCAACCAACGTGATAAAGGTGTTGTCAATCCCTTCGCAGCCACTTGCAAAAGTGAGATCTGATAAAAGATAGTAAGATAAATTTTTTTTGTATTTTTGTTGTATAGATTGAAAAGTAAAGATTGCAAAATAAATAGTAAACTAGAATTATAGATCGGAAACTTATATGATATAAAGTAGACCCGGGGGCCATAGGTTTCACTAGTGGCTTCTCTCAAGATAACATATATTACGGTGGTTGAACAAATTACTTCCGAGCAATTTATAGAAAGCACATAGTTATGAGAATATCCAGGCATGATCATGAACATGGGCATCACGTCCGTGTCAAGTAGACCGAAACGATTCTTCATCTACGACTATTACTCCACACATCAACCGCTATCCAGCATGCATCTAGAGAATTAAGTTCATAAGACCAGAGTAACGCATTAAGCAAGATGACATGATGTAGAGGGATAAACTCAAGCAATATGATATAAACCCCATCTTTTTATCCTTGATGGCAACAATACAATACGTGTCGGTTCCCTTTCTGTCACTGGGATCGAGCACCGCAAGATTGAACCCAAAGCTAAGCACTTCACCCATTGCAAGAAAGATCAATCTGGTAGGTCAAACCAAACTGATAATTCGAAGAGACTTGCAAAGATATCAAATCATGCATAAAAGAATTTAGAGAAGAATCGAAAGCTAAATCAAACCCTGAACTTCTAATCCCTTAAATCAGCACATCGAACTCTTTGATCCCGGTCTATTTTAAACCTTCAGTGCATTTCCAAACAGGGATTGCGGATGTGGCAGCTCAAACCCGGGATCCCACAATGCGCGAAGCATGGACCTGACAAGGTTTTGGCTGTGAGTCCATTGGGCATTTTCTCTATTACGCGCGACTTACAAAAAGTAGAGAAAAAGAAAGGGTACAGTAGAGTACAGTGATTCGAACTTGCGACCTGGCGGTGCAAAACTCGTTTGGCTTGCCACTCCGCCTGAAAGCTACTTAGGTGACAGACAAGAGCGACTTTATCTAACATATAAGAACGTCGAGATTTGGAAACATCTAGGAAATTTTATGAAACATTTTCTTGAAAATTGTCAAAACAAAATTGAAATCCGAACATTTTCGTGAATTTTTGGAATTGCGATCTTTTTTGAAAAACACAACCAAAATTTTGAAAACATGAACCCTTTTTAAATCACCAAAAAACTTGAAAGTGCAAGATTTTTTGAAACATTTGCTTTTTTTAAACCTGAAAAAAATTTAAGCGCGGACAAGTCTGAAACCTGAACAAATATTTGAAATTTGTTCCCATTAAAAAAAGTGCTCGCACTTTAATTTTTTGGACGATTTAAAATTTGTTCCCATTTTTATATAAAAATGTGTACGTTTCAAAACATTTTATATTTTCTTTTGAAACTTTTTCTTGAAAATTGTCACAAAAATTGGAATGAACATTTTGTTCAAACACAAAGAAATTTTGAAGACGAGAACTATTTTTTAAACCTAAACATTTTTTAAAGTGTGAACACTTTTTGAAAAAAAAACATGTTGTGGTATGTGATTAAATAGTTTTGTGCTTCTCATTTTCAGCTAATTGTCGTCGGTTAGGTTGGCTAGCGGGATGGTTTTTGAAGCATCAGCACCCAAGTTCAATTCCCTTGAGTCTCATTTTTTGGGTTGAAATTTTTAAATCGCCTTTTACAAAAAGGAAAAGCACGCTTCGCCTGGTGGGCCGGCCCAGTCGCGTCGGGCTGCATCCTAGACCTGCCGACAATCCCATTGAAAACAGGATAAGGTTTAAACTAGACCGGGATCAAAGAGTCCGGTGTGCTGATTTCATGGATTAGAAGTTTGGGGTTTGATTTAGCTTTCAACTACAAGTTCAAGGTTTATTTTACATTTTTTCCAATATTGTTCATAGATAATCTTGATCATAAACCCACAATTCATTGGATCTCGACAAACACACCGCAAAAAGTATTACATCAAATAGATCTCCAAGAACATCAAGGAGAACTTTGTATTGAGAACCAAAGAGAGAGAAGAAGCCATCTAGCTAATAACTATGGACCCGAAGGTCTGTGGTAAACTACTCACACATCATCGGAGAGGCTATGGTGTTGAGGTAGAAGCCCTCCATGATCGAATCCCCCTCCGACCAAGCGCTGGAAAAGGCCCCAAGATGGGATCTCACGGGTACAGAAGGTTGCGGCGGTGGAAAAGTGGTTTCGTGGCTCCCCTGTATGTTTTTAGGGTATAAGAGTATATATAGGCGAAAGAAGTAGGTCGGTGGAGCTACAGGGGGCCCACGAGGGTGGGGGCGCGCCTACCCCCCCCCCCATGGGCGTGCCTCCCTGCCTCGTGGCCGCCAAGTTGCGTCTCTGACTTCCACTCCAAGTCTCCTGGGTTGCATTTGTTCCAAGAAAGATCCTCGCGAAGGTTTCATTCCGTTTGGATTCCGTTTGATATTCCTTTTCTGCGAAACACTGAAATAGGCAAAAAAACAGCAATTTGCAATGGGCCTTTGGTTAATAGGTTAGTCCCAAAAATAATATAAAATAGCATATTAAAGCCCATTAAACAACCAAAACAGATAATAGAATAGCATGGAACAATCAGAAATTATAGATACCTTGGAGACGTATCGAGCATCCCCAAGCTTAATTCCTGCTTGTCGTCGAGTAGGTAAATAATAAAAACAGAATTTTTGATGTGGAATGCTACCTATCATAATTTTCAATGTAATTTTCTTTATTGTGGCATGAATATTCAGATCCGAAAGATTCAAGACAAAAGTTTAATATTGACATAAAAATAATAATACTACAAGCATACTAATTAAGCAATTATGTCTTATCAAAATAACATAGACAAAGAAAGCTCATCCCTACAAAATCATATAGTTTGGCCATGCTTCATTTTCGTCACATAAAATGCTCTCATCATTCAAGTGACTTTATATAATGAAGCCCATTGTTGGAATATACCAGCCAAGTTCTATAATGAAAAATTCCCACTAGTATATGAAAGTGACAAAATAAGTGACTCTCTATCATGAAGATCATGGTGCTAACTTGAAGCACAAGTGTGGAAAAAGTATAGTAGCATTGTTCCTTCTCTCTTTCTCTCTTTTTTGGGCCTTTTTTGGCCTTTCTCTTTTTTTGGCCTTTTTTTATTTGGCCTTTCTCTTTTTTATTATTCATTTCCTCTCATGGGATAGTGCTCTAATAATGATGATCATCACACTTCTATTTATTTACAACTCAAGGATTACAACTCGATACTAGAACAAAATATGACTCTATATGAGTGCCTCCGGCGGTGTACCGGGATAGGCAATGAATCAAGAGTGACATGTATGAAAAATTATGCATGGTGGCCTTGCCACAAATACGATGTCAACTACATGATCATGCAAGGCAATATGACAATGATGAAGCGTGTCATAATAAACAGAACGGTGAAAAGTTGCATGGCAATATCTCGGAATGGCTATGGAAATGCCATAATAGGTAGGTATGGTGGCTGTTTTGAGGAAGATATAAGGAGGTTTATGTGTGATAGAGCATATCATATCATAGGGTTTGGATGCACCGGCGAAGTTTGCACCAGCTCTCGAGGTGAGAAAGGGCAATGCACGGTACCGAAGAGGCTAGCTATGATGGAAGGGTGAGAGTGCGTATAATCCATGGACTCAACATTAGTCATAAAGAACTCACATACTTATTGCAAAAATCTACAAGTCATCAAAACCAAGCACTACGCGCATGCTCCTAGGGGGATAGATTGGTAGGAAAATACCATCACTCATCCCCGACCGCCACTCATAAGGAGGACAATCAAAGAAACACCTCATGCTTCAAATTTGTTACACAACGGTTACCATACGTGCATGCTACGGGACTTGCAAACATCAACACAAGTATTTCTCAAATTCACAATTACTAAACTAGCACGAATCTAATATCACCATCTTCATATCTCAAAACAATCATCAAGTATCAAACTTCTCATAGTATTCAATGCACTCTAAATGGAAGTTTTTATTATACCCATCTTGGATGTCCATCATATTAGGACTAATTTTATAGCCAAAGAAAATTACCATGCTGTTCTAAAGGACTCTCAAAATAATATAAGTGAAGCATGAGAGATCAATAATTTCTATAAAATAAAACCACCATTGTGCTCTAAAAGAATAAGTGAAGCACTAGAGCAAAAATTATCTAGCTCAAAAGATATAAGTGAAACACATAGAGTATCTAATAAATTCCGATTCATGTGTGTCTCTCCAAAAGGTGTGTACAGAAAGGTGATTGTGGTAAACTAAAAAGCAAAGTCTCAAATCATACAAGACGCTCCAAGCAAAACACATATCATGTGGTGAATAAAAATATAGCCTCAAGTAAAGTTATCGATAGACAAAGACGAAAGAGGGGATGCCTTCCGGGGCATCCCCAAACTTAGGCTTTTGGTTGTCCTTGAATTTTACCTTGGGGTGCCTTGGGAATCCCCAATATTAGGTTCTTGCCACTCCTTATTTCGAAATCCATCAAATCTTTACCCAAAAACTTGAAAACTTCACAACACAAAACTTAAACAAAAAATCTCATGAGCTCCATTATTGTAAGAAAACAAACCACCACCTTAAGGTACTGTAATGAACTCATTCTTTATTTATATTGGTGTTAAACCTAATCTATTCCAACTTCTATATGGTCCATACCCCCCGATACTAACCATAGATTCATCAAAATAAGCAAACAACACACAAAAAACAGAATCTGTCAAAAACAGAACAGTCGGTAGTAAGCTGATTTGTGCGAATACTTCTGGAACTCCAAAAATTCTGAAAAACTAGGAAAACCTGTATAATTTGTATAATCATCTACTGCAAAAGGAACTGGTATTTTATCACGTCCTGGTGAATTTAAACAATTATTTTCGTGAGCACAAAGTTTCTGTCTTTTTCAGCAAGATCAAACAACTATCACCCAAGAAGATCCCATTGGTTCTACTTGGCACAAACACTAATTAAAACATAAAACCACATCTAAACAGAGGCTATATGGATTATTTATTACTAACCAGGAACAAAAGGCAAGGAACAAAAAATAAAATTGGGTTGCCTCCCAACAAGAGCTATCGTTTAACTCCCCTAACTAGGCATAAAAACAAGAATAGATCTAGGTATTGTCATCTTCGGTATGCAATCCATAAGTGGCTCTCATAATAGATTCATAAGGTAATTTAATTTTCTTCCTAGTAAAGTGTTACATGCCTTTCCTTAATGGAAATTGGAACCTAATATTTCCTTCTTTCATATCAATAATTGCACCAACCGTTCTAAGGAAAGGTCTACCAAGAATAATGGGACATGTAGGATTCCAATCTATATCAAGAACAATTAAATCTATGGACACATAATTCCTATTTGCAACAATAAGAACATCATTAATCCTTCCCATAGGTTTCTCAATGGTGGAATCTTCAAGATGCACATTTAAATAACAATCATCAAATTCACGGAAACCTGACACATCACACAAAGTTTTTGGAATCGTGGAAACACTAGCACCCAAATCACATAAAGCATAGCCTTCATGATCATTAATATTAATTTTAATAGTGGGTTCCCACTCATCATAAAGTTTTCTAGGGATAGAAACTTCTAATTCAAGTTTTTCTTCATAAGATTGCATTAAAGCATCAACGATATGTTTAGTAAAAGCTTTATTTTGATCATAAGCATGAGGAGAATTTAACACGGATTGCAACAAGGAAATACAATCTATCAAAGAACAATTATCATAATTAAATTCCTTGAAATCCAAAATAATGGGTTCATTGCTATGTAAAGTTTTGACCTCTTCAATCCCACTTTTACCAATTTTTGCATCAAGATCTAAAAACTCCGAATCATTGGGACACCTTTTAACTAAAGTTAACTCATCTCCAGTCCCATTTTTATCAAGATTCATATTGGAAAACAAAGATTTAATAGGAGACACATCAATCAAGTTTAGATCTTCATCATTATTATCATGAAAACTAGAAGAACACGCTTTCACAAAGCAATCTTTTTTTGCACGCATCCTAGCGGTTCTTTCTTTGCACTCATAAATGGAAATTCTCATGGCTTTGAGGGACTCATTGATATCATGCTTAGGTGGAATAGATCTAGGTTTCAAAGAATCATGATCAAGAGAAATTCTATCCATGTTCCTAGCCAACTCATCAATCTTAGGCAATTTCTCTTCAAGCAAAGCATTGAAATTCTTTTGCGAATTCATAAATTCTTTAACACTAGTCTCAAAATCATAGGGCATATTATTAAAATTTATATAAGAGTTTTTGTAGGAGTTACCATAATTATTAGAGGAATTACTAGGGAACGGCCTAGAATTAAAGTTTCCTCTATACGCGTTGTTACCAAAATTGTTCCTACCAACAAAATTCACATCCATAGATTCATTATTATTCTCAATCAAAGTGGACAAAGGCATATCATTAGGATCAGAAAAAACACTCTTATTAGCAAACAACTTCATAAGTTCATCCATCTTCCCACTCAAAATATTAATCTCTTCAATCGCATGAACTTTTTTACTAGTAGATCTTCCGGTGTGCCATCGAGAATAATTAACCATAATATTATCTAGGAGTTTAGTAGCTTCTCCTAAAGTGATTTCCATGAAAGTGCGTCCTGCGGCCGAATCTAAAGGATTTCTAGAAGCAAAATTCAATCCAGCATAAAAAAATTGTATAATCATCGATAAATTGAAACCATGTGTAGGGCAATTACATATCATTAATTTCATCCTATACCAAGCTTGTGCAACATGCTCATGCTCAAATTGCATAAAATTCATAATATCGTTTCTAAGAGAGATGATCTTAGCGGGAGGAAAATACTTAGAGATAAAAGCATCTTTGCACTTATTCCATGAATCAATACTATTTTTAGGCAAAGAAGAGAACCAAGTTTTAGCACTATCTCTAAGCGAAAACGGAAATAGCTTCAATTAACAATATCATTATCCACATCTTTCTTCTTTTGCATATCACACAAATCAATGAAGTTCTTTAGATGGGTAGCGCCATCTTCACTAGGAAGGCCAGAAAACTGATCTTTCATGACAAGATTCAACAAAGCAGCATTAATTTCACAAGATTCGGCATCAGTAATAGGAGCAATCGGAGTGCCAATAAAATCATTGTTGTTGGTATTGGAAAAGTCACATAATTTAGTATTATCTTGAGCCATAGTGACAAACAAACAATCCAACACACAAGCACAGAAGAAGCAAGCGAAAAGAGACGAACGGAAAAAGGGCGAGTAAAATGGCAAGGTGAAGTGGGGGAGAGGAAAACGAGAGGCAAATGGCAAATAATGTAATGCGAGGGAGAAGAGTTTGTGATGCGTACTTGGTATGTATTGACTTGAGCGTAGATCTCCCCGGCAACGGCGCCAAAAATCCTTCTTGCTACCACTTGAGCATGTGTTAGTTTTCTTGCTACGGGAGGGGGGGCACGAGGGTGGGGGCACGCCTCCCTGCGTCGTGGCC
The DNA here is from genome assembly GCF_002162155.2 of Triticum dicoccoides. Lineage (NCBI taxonomy): Eukaryota > Viridiplantae > Streptophyta > Magnoliopsida > Poales > Poaceae > Triticum > Triticum dicoccoides. Next base: position 477,735,198 of record NC_041392.1, on the reverse strand, counting down.
GCCTTGTTGCGTCTCTGACTTCCACTCCAAGTCTCCTGGGTTGTGTTTGTTCCAAGAAAGATACTCATAAAGGTTTCATTCCGTTTGGATTCCGTTTGATATTCCCTGTGAAACACTGAAATAGGCAAAAAAACAGCAATTTGCACTGGGCCTTTGGTTAATAGGTTAGTCCCAAAAATAATATAAAAGAACATATTAAAGCTCATTAAACATCCAAAACGGATAATATAATAGCATGGAACAATCAAAAATTATAGATACGTTGGAGACGTATCAACGGTGCGTAGAAGAAACTATGTGGCAAAGGTTGTCCATCACACACAGTTTTTATTTGGTAAACATTTGCGCAAGGTGGCCTAACGCAAATAGTTTTCAAGAGGATGTCATGTGTGAAGTGGAGATTCATCGCACACGTAGTGGATCCTAGAAACATTTCTGATCTCCACGTCTATCGCAGACGGTTCGCTTTCGCAAACCGTGTGCAGTTTAATCTCTAATTAATCCCTAATTTAAAAATCACATGTTTTGAATTTGAAAGTAGGAAATCACTTATTTCATATCCAACCATGTTTATTACAAATATAGGTTCAACCACAAATGCATAATTCGATGCAGAGGTACATATACTGAAGAACTACAGAAGCACCAAGTAAAGAATGATGAACCACAGTTGTACTAAAGACTGTAAAGAGAGAGGCGAAAGACATTCTGGTTGCCAGAGAAGGTGAAGCGGAATGCCCATATTGTGCCCTCCTCCATGAGTAATGCGTGCAGGACTCTAGGCCAACCCCTTGTGATGTCTGCCCGTCCATCCTTCACTATCTTTGTTACCACTTCTCGATGCTCATTGTAGTCTAGATGAAATACTTTAACCTTCATTGTGTGTCCACCAATCATGTACTTTGCGAGGTAATCTTGAGTGAACTGCTTCGGGAGCCACTGGGAACGAAAAAGATTCAGACATTGTTATCTAACATCTCATTATGGGCAGTAAAATGAGAAGGCTGCAGAGCTTGTAGTTACCATCTTATAGCTCAATGTTCTGTTGGATAGAGAATAAACAAATAATTTGGTTGCCGCCATTCGTATCTTTTTGCTAATAATCCATATCATTTTCCTCACTTGATGCTTGTTCATGCATATCTCATTGCCCCATACGCAAAAAGGGTCGATGCGTGGATCCTTGCAAAGGGCATATGTACCTACAAGCAACAAGTCAATATTAGAAGCTAACAAGTGTCCAGGACTGGATCTATATGCACTACATTATGGAACAACGGGGGGAGTACAAGCCAAGGGATGAAGCTAACCTCGGCGGAAAATGGTGGCCACTCCCGTTGTTGTCCTGCATAAGTAGTGGAAAGGCATGATAGTACAACAATCTTAACATCAAACAAATATAGCAAAGGTAAACAACATCATCTCCAAATGATAGCTTGAATGTGTTGGTTTCAGCATGCCGTTAAAGCAGATATAAAATGGAAGGCAATGTTACCGACAACAAGCTTAACAGCCATCAAATATTGCAATTCAAACTGGTATTGTTGAAAATGAATAGAACATAGGTAATGCTTAAACATCACACTGGATAAATGTGTAAAACTGAAATAAAGGGCATGTGTTAACTACACCAGGAATAACTAGAACCAAATATAGCCGTTCAAACTGGTATTGATGTAGTCGAGCGGCACAGTTCCGACTTGCATATAATGAACAACACGTGAATGACTGAAATAAACAAGGCTTAAATGACCAGTATAATAACCAAATATAGCCATTGAAAACTGGACGGAGTCTCACTGCAACCAACCTAACAAGCAAATACAGATAAACAGGGCATATGCTTGAAAACTGGACAAATGCTCACTACAACCAACCTAACAAGCAGATAAAGATAAACAAGGCATCTGCTTGATAACTGGACAAATGCTAAAAAAAGCAACCTAACGACCAAATACAGATAAACAAGGCATCTGCTTGATAACTGGACAAATGCTAAAAAAAGCAACCTAACAACCGAATACAGATAAACAAGGCATCTGCTTGATAACTGGACAAATGCTCACTGCAACCAAACTAAGAACCAAATACATATAAACAAGGCATCTGCTCGATAACTAGAAAAATGCTCACTCCAACCAACCTAACAACCAAATACAGATAAACAAGGCATCTACTCACTATAAGCAACCAAATATAGCCATTCGTGATACTGAAGTGGACAATTCATACTTAAACATCACATAGCCCTATTGAACAATACATTTTTGCATAACTGAAATAATTAAACACGGCACAGTTAAAGCACCGCACGGCAAATGCTACTACAACAAAAGGTACGGGTTGGCAAGCTAGAAAAGGTAAGATCTGCTGATAGAATGTTGCCTCACATTTCATGGACGGGATCCTTCTAGTTGGAAGAGCACAGACCCATGGTGCGCTCTCTGATGTCACAGATGGGTTGTTTCACCTTGGAAGAACCTTCATGGGTGCCCTCCTCGTGGTCGTGGTCGTGGTCGATGAGATCTGACTTGACAATTGAGGATCCCAGGCCGCCGCTATAGAACGTGTCCTTCAGAAATGACAAAATGGGCTCGATGGCATATAAAGCTCGCAAATCCTTGACTGCTTGGCGGAGGAGATCAGCGGCAGAGCTGTCGAAGAGATCGATGGCCGTTGAACCAGAGAGGTTGGGGATGGACCACTTAACCCGTGACATGGCCCGCGTGAAGTCGTCTCTATGGACAAGCTTGATGTCATAGCCAGCTTTCCCGAGATACAGTAATACGCTAGCCCGCTGACATGAAGCCTTCGGCATGGCAACATAGTCAACGTCTTTGCCGGCTTCCACGGTGACGTGTTGCTCCGGGATCGACATGTCGAGGCGAACAGCGACCACCTCGCCAACGTCTGTCGGAGAGACCATGTGTCGGTGTCAAAACCGGCGGATCTCGGGTAGGGGGTCCCGAACTGTGCGTCTAGGCGGATGGTAACAGGAGACGAGGGACACAATGTTTTACCCAGGTTCGGGCCCTCTTGATGGAGGTAAAACCCTACGTCCTGCTTGATTAATATCGATGATATGGGTAGTACAAGAGTAGATCTACCACGAGATCAAGGAGGCTAAACCCTAGAAGCTAGACTATGGTATGATTGTTGTATGTTGAGGTTGTCCTATGGACTAAAACCATCCGGTTTATATAGGCACCAGAGAGGGTTAGGGTTACACAAAGTCGGTTACAATGGTAGGAGATCTGAATAATGGTAGGAGATCTGAATATCCGCATCGCCAAGCTTGCCCTCCACGCCAAGGAAAGTCCCATCCGAACACGGGACGAAGTCTTCAATCTTGTATCTTCATAGTCTAGGAGTCCGGCTGAAGGTATAGTCCGGCCATCCGGACACCCCCTAATCCAGGACTCCCTCAGTAGCCCCCGAACCAGGCTTCAATGAAGAGTCCGGCGCGTAGATTGCTTCGGCATTGCAAGGCGGGTTCTCCTCCCAGATTTCGTGTACCTGTAGAATAATGTCCTGTTCTTCATAAATGCAGCGCTCCTTGGCTTCTACACCCAATAAGGGCCGCCTTCCACGTGTCCAACGAATACAAAAAGTCTGAGTGTTTTTGCATTCACACCCCTAGCCGCATAAACGAGCCGCCTATTTAAAGGGATGGGGATTCAGATCCAAACCACACCTTCTCCTCCCCGCGAGTAATCATCAGAGCGCCTCCAGCAAAGGTCCATTCCACCATGGCCAGCCGTCGCAGCTCCCCCGCTCGCCCTTCCAGTCCTAAGCCTGGAGACTGGGAGAGGTGCACCATCCCGCATAGCGAGCTAGTATCGCTTCAGACCAAGGGATTCCTCCCTCAGGCCTATATGGTCCCGGTCTGAGCTGGACTCGCCACCTATAATGGCGGAGAGCAAGCGAAGAGCACCCCCAATCCCTCCAAAGGAGAGCGGGTATGCCTCGTCCCTTATCTAATAAGAGGACTTGGATTTCCAATTCATTCGTTTCTCCGGGGGCTTCTGGAGTTCAATGGCCTCCAGTTGCATAACCTCACGCCCGCCTCTATATTGCATATCGCGGGCTTCGTTGCCCTTTGCGAGCTGTTCTTGGGTGTTGAGGCTCATTTCGCGCTATGGAAGAGGCTATTCTGCCTGGTGCCCCGTTCTCAGGAGGGGTCAATATATCAAGTGGGCGGAGCCGAAGTGTGGCGCATCGCCGAGACCGGATATCTATCCGGAACCCCAAAGAAGGCGTCCGAGGAGTGGCCTTCAGAATGGTTTTATATGGAGGATGTTCCACTGCCGGATCCTGTTCGGATCGGCCTCCCCAAATTCAACAGTGCTCCCCTGAAGAAATGCTTAAGCTGGCGTCCACGGAGCTCTCAGAGAGAAAGTAACAGGGACGTCCTTTACCTGACGGGCCGGATAAGACTGTTGGCTCATTCCGTACTGACCATGATCGGAGTCATGGCCATATGCATCATGCGGAGGTGCAGCCACTTCAGTATAGAGGCCACCCCATGTGGGATTTTAACGGGGAGGATGATGCCACCCGTTACGGTCGTAAGGGGCCGGACTCAGCTGCCGCTCTGGTAAAGATCTTGTCCTCTTTGTACAAGGGAGAGGAGGAGGAATTCCTCTGCATCAACCCACAGGGTGGATTTACTATGTACAATCCTCCAAGTTGGGTAAGCGGACAGTTTAACTTGCCCGTCCGTCTTATATTCCCAAGATTAAATATATAGTCTAACGACTTCAACGCAGGAACTGCGTCAGGAAGTAAAGGACATAAAAAGGCATCCTCCACAGCCCGAGGATCCAGAACGGTCCCTCGATCCGTCCTCCGAAGAGGATCCAGACATATCGGCGGAGCTGATTGACAGGGTGTTTTATCAGCTGAACAAGGACAATACCTTGGTGGCCATTACTGCCGATTACCCAGGGTTAATCCCGGCCTCCCAGGTAACTGAGACCGGAATCCCAGCACCTTGTAAAGGGATCCATTCTTACGTGTTTTCATTTTCCTGACAACAATCGTGTTTTGCAAGGGAGGTTCCTGAGGCGGGAGGCCGAGCCTGCGGCGGCTAGCCAACGAGGGGCTGCAGGGCCCCGTGGGGTAAAAAGAAATGTAGTCTGGACCGAGGCGCCGACGCAAAGGTATAGCGCGCCCTTTTATTCCCAGGTGTTATTCCTTCAAGGCATATTAACACTCGTGCTCTGTTCAGGACAAAGAGGCCTCGCCGGACTATATCCGGAGAGGCTGCCAATCGTGCCTCCACCAGCCAGGCTCCACAGCCCGGCCCGGAGGCGGAGGCGAACACGAGGTGCACACCGGACGCTCCTCCGACAGAGGATGCGGACAAGCTGTCTGCCACCCATTCCGAGGTGGAGAGTGCCATGAACCACAGGCGCCGCCGGACAGTTCTTTACGACGCTTGTTTCTCCCAAGAGGCGTTGGATGCCTTCAATTCTGGAGATGCGTATCTCCGTGCCGCTCAAAATGGTCTAGCCAGAGCCACGGAGCAATATGTAAAAGACATACGGGTGAGAAAATTTGATGGTTATATATATCAGTAGCCCCCGAGACTTGAAACAGTTAGAATAGCTGATTCAAGGATCATGTAACATGCATGTTCTTTCAGAGAAGAATACCCAACTATCCCAGGAGCTAAAAGAGTGCAAAGCCAAACTTGAGCCTGCACTAGCCGCGACAGGGGAGCCCAAGGAGACACCCTCTGGTAATATATGCTTCAAAAAGATGAGTATTATGCGAAATGCGGCGTATGTGCTAATCTGACAAATGAAATTGCAGATGGCGCCGGACTGGATCCGAAAAAGCAACAACTTCTACGCCAGTTAAAGGCTGGTGAGAGCGTGCTGGCCAAGGTGAGGCGGGAGAAGAATGATCTTCAGGATGCCAACACCAAGTTGGGCGTTGAACTAAAAGATGTTCGTGCCCAGCTGTCGGACTCCACTAAGGAGAATCAGCGGCTTCGACGCGACATATTTAGTAAGTGCTTAAGCGAACTCTGAAAAAGGAGTTCGGCGAGGAAGTCGACTAACAGAGTTATGTCTGTAGGTATGCTAACAGGTCGTCCTGCAGAGGAGATGCCCGGTTCTACGGGTGACCTTCTTCCCGAGCTCTCGCAACTGCACGAGCGAGTTCAGCAGGCGATGCAAGGCGTTGCCCAAGCCTTATGGCCATCCCTCTCCATGCCCGAGGGCCTTGGAGAGCTTGCAGAGAAGCTGAAGGGAGCGCGGCGGCGCTTCCAATTGTGGAAGATATCGGCCTGCCGTCAAGGCGTAAGGGAGGCCTGGGCCATGGTGAAGACGTGGTACACAAAGGCTGACCCAAACCACATGGCTGAGGTCGGACCTGTGGGGCCTGATGGGAAGGAGATCCCTGTAAGCTTAGTGTACAACCAAGTAGAATTGGCCGCAAAGTATTCCCAGCAGGATTGTAAGTTAGACAGCCTGTTAGATGGTATTGAGGAGGAATACAATCAGTCATAATGACTATGTAATTTTAATTGACATCTGTAATGCCTTCTATCCGGATTGTAGATCATTTGTCGTTGTCGACCTTTTCGCTTCGACCTCGGGACCTGACGGTCCGGAGTGTGTCCGAATACCCTTGCGGTTATATAAGAACAGGGGTATGCATGGAGACCAGGCGTAGGGGTCATTAGTGCTTTATCAGACAAGGTGCCCAACTAGTTATGTTATATTACATGGTTAGTAAGAAACATCTTCCAGAGAGAATAGTTTCGTTAGGGGTTCCTTTCTCTGGGAGGCATGCCCTAAAGTGCATGTCCGGACTGCGAACGCAGAAAAAGCATCTGGGGGCACATAAATAAGTAAAAAAAGGTCATCTTTAGTTCACCGACCGAATATTCCCTTAAGAACGCTAGCTTTTGGCTTCACCCAGTCTGAGGTACACATCCGGCTGACCCGGCAGTAACAATCGCAGAGGTGCTCCCTTTACCACCTAGCCGAACAATCGGGAACGTAGGGGTAAGCACAGGAGCCAGGCAACCCAGCTTGGCCAAAACTTAAGTCACATCGATGCATATAATGGTGAATAAAAGGTACATGCGGAAGTTTGACACATGTGTTGGGCCTGAAGCCCGTATAAATAAGCTTCTGTTGAAAGAAGCCCCCAGGTTTAGTGAGCGTGGGTAGCGCATCACTTGATGAGCCTTTAAGGGCTATAAGAGAGAAAATAAAAAAAGGGGGAAGGAGAGAAATGTAGTACATAAAAATGTAAATAAATGGACAAAGGAAGGAGACGAACACAGAGTCTAGCGTTAGGCATAGAATCTTCGGAGACGGGCTGCGTTCCATGGGTTCAGCTCGAGTCGGTTATCCGATGCATCTCGCAGGCAGTACGCTCCACCAGTCAGGACTTGGTTAATTATGAAGGGACCCTCCCACTTGGGCTTGAGTTTGTCCTTTTTCTTGTACGACAGGTGTAGAACTAGTTCGCCAACATTGTAAGTTTTGGCCCGTACTTCTCTGCTTTGATATCTTCGAGCCTGCTGTTGATAGAATGCGGAACGGGCTTTTGCCACGTCACGCGCCTCCTCCAAAGCGTCCAAACTGTCCTGCCGATCGAGCTCGGCTTCTCTTTCTTCGTACATGCGCACTCGAGGTGAGTCATGAATTATGTCGCAAGGCAAAACTGCCTCTGCACCGTACACCATGAAGAATGGTGTGTATCCGGTGGTGCGATTCGGCGTGGTCCGTAGCCCCCAGAGTACGGAGTCGAGCTCCTCTACCCAGTGCATGTTAGATTCCTTGAGGGACTGCACTAATCTGGGTTTGATGCCGCTCATGATAAGACCATTTGCACGTTCGACCTGGCCGTTAGTTTGTGGGTGATAGACGGAAGCATAATCGAGCTTGATGCCCATGTTTTTGCGCCAGAGTTTTACCTCGTCGGCCGTAAAGTTCATGCCGTTATCAGTGATGATACTGTGGGGACGCTGTAACGGTGTACAACCCCGGATATAAAGTCTATCACCGGTCCGAATTCGGCCGTCTTAATAGGCTTGGCTTCTATCCATTTGGTGAACGTATCCACCATGACCAGTAAGTATTGTTTCTTGTGGGTTCCGCCTTTAAGGGGTCCAACCATGTCAAGCCCCCAGACCGCAAAAGGCCAAGAGATGGGGATAGTTTGGAGGGCGGTGGGTGGCATATGGCTTTGGTTTGCAAAAAGCTGGCAACCGACGCATCGTTGGACCAAGTCCTGAGCGTCTGCCCGAGCCGTCGGCCAATAAAAGCATGTACGGAAAGCCTTGCTTACAAGGGACCGAGCTGCAGCGTGATGACCACCGAGTCCGTCATGAATTTCAGCCAGCAAGTTCCGCCCTTCCTCTTCGGAGATGCACCTTTGAAGGACTCCGGTAGTGCTTTTCTTATAAAGTTCTCCCTCATGGACTTTATAGGCTTTAGATCGCCGCACTATGCAGCATGCCTCGTTTTGGTCCTCTGGGAGTTCCTGCCTAGTAAGGTAGGCTAGGAATGGTTCTGTCCACGGGGCAATGACGGCCATTATTGCGTGGGCTGAAGTTGTAATTTCATTGGCAGAACCTCCAATTATGTCAGATTGTTCGGTGTCGAGCAGTGCGGCTGGGTCCGGGCTGTTATTGTCAGGTTCCCCTTCCCATACTACGGATGGCTTGAATAGCCTTTCCAAGAAGATGTTGGGGGGACTACATCACGTTTTGCGCCGATGCGTCCAGGACGTCTGCCGCCTGATTGTTTTCTCGGGCTGTATGGTGAAATTCGAGTCCCTCGAACCGAGCTAACATTTTTAAGACGGCGTTGCGGTAAGCTGCCATTTTTGGATCCTTGGCATCGAAGTCTCCATTTATTTGGGATATCGCGAGGTTCGAATCCCCACGCACCTCTAGGCGTTGAATGCCCATGGATACTGCCATCCGGAGACCATGTAAAAGGGCCTCATATTCGGCTGCATTGTTGGAGTCCGTGTACATAATCTGGAGTACATATTGAACTGTGTCTCCTGTGGGGGACGTCAAAACGACGCCAGCCCCTAGTCCGGCCAACATTTTGGAGCCGTCGAAATGCATGATCCAGTTTGAATATGTGCCGTACTCTTTAGGGAGTTCGGCCTCCGTCCATTCTGCGACGAAGTTGGCCAAAACTTGCGACTTGATAGCTCGCCGTGGCTTATAAGTTATGTCGAACGGGAGGAGCTCGATGGCCCATTTTGCTATCCGGCCCGTTGCGTCGCGGTTGTTTATAATATCGTTGAGTGGTACTTCCGAGGCTACTGTTATTGAGCACTCTTGAAAGTAGTGTCGTAGCTTCCGGGATGCCATGAATACCGCGTATGCAATCTTTTGATAATGCGGGTACCGTGATTTGCATGGAATGAGGATAGTGGACACGTAGTAGACCGGCTTTTGAAGGGGGAATTTGTGTCCGTTCGTTTCTCGTTCGACGACGAGCACTGCGCTGACAACCTGGTGGGTTGCAGCAATGTACAATAGCATTGGTTTACCGATATTTGGCGCGGCCAGGACTGGGTTTGTTGCCAATATGGCTTTTATTTCGTTGAGTCCGGCCGTGGTGGCATTCATCCACTCAAAGTGTTCGGTGCGCCAAAGGAGGCGATAGAGGGGTAGTGCCTTTTCTCCCAAGCGGGAGATGAAGCGGCTTAGAGCCGCCACACATCCTGTTAAATTTTCCGGGACCTGTAATTATCCGGCGTGCCAAACACCACATCTAGTGTGATTTTTCCTGTACAGTGCGCTTCCCGACTGGGGATTATTCCTCTAAAGGTCGTGCTGCTTCGCTCGATGCGGTTCCAGTCTATTTCCATTTTTTGAAGGGTTTCCTCATAAATGAGGTTCAATCCGCTGCCTCCATCCATGAGTACCTTGGTGAGGCGAAAGCCGTCCACAATTGTACCGAGGACCAATGCGGCTGGTGCTCGAGCTGTTCGAAATTTAGGTTCATCACTGGCATTAAAAGTAATAGCCGTGTCACTCCATGGGTTTATTGTTGCTACTTGATAAACTTCGGCGAGGCTGCGGAGTGTTCTTTTTCGCATATTATTTGATGCGAAAGTCTCGAAGACTGTTAAGACTGTACCGGAGTCCCTGAGGTGGCTTTCTGCGGCCTCCGGAATTAGGAGGTCTTCGCCCATTTTGGCCACCTGCCGGAGTATCCAACATGCTCTAAGGTTGTGAGTTGGTGTGGCGTCCTCTGTACTATGAATTTTACAGGGTCCATTAAGCCATCCCTCCAGTACGGTTCCATTCCCTATAGAGGGTTTTGGTTTTTTTGTTTTTAACCCGGGTGTCTGACGATGATGCACCCTTTTATTTTGGACGAGGTTTCTATTCCGGGCCGGATTGTCCCAAAATTTTATTTCGGTTTTCCAGGCACTTTTGTACTATGGATGCCAAGTCAGCGAAGCGTGTAATATCACGACGACTTATGGCGTTGAGGATTCCCTTGCCCGTGCAATTATTGCAGAAGATTGAGATCGCGTCTTCCTCGCGGCAGTCCCTTATCCTGTTCATAACCAGGAGGAACCTCGCCCAGTAATGATGTACTGTTTCTTCGGGCTTTTGCCTGATTTGGGATAGATCGCTTATGTTCGGGTGGGTGGGTGGAATTAAATCCAAAACCTCACCCAATCTGAGACTCAAAGGCCAATGAGTTTCCGAACTCTGAAGTTTGGATTCTTGGATGTTGTCCAATGAATCTAGCCCGTTGCCTAATTCTAAGTTCAGGTCTTGAGTTACATCCTCCCCTCCGCAGGTATTCGGCTTGGAGGGATCGGGAATCCGGACGTAGATGGTCCTTAAGATAGATGAAGGGTCGCCGCACTGCGCCTCTACCACGGCAACATGATGGGTGACTTGGGGAGAATTAATCTCTCTTAGATCAGGTTTAAGCCCAACCTGGTCGTAATCCGTAGCGACCCCCAGGGCGGCGATGCGATCCAAGAGCTCGTTTACGGAAGAGAGCTCCATTGGATCCAACTGCTCGATGAATTCCGAGCTGACATGAAGATTGCTTTTGATGACCCGAGAGGTCACCGTCGGTGCAACAGCCGAACATGCGGTCATAAGAAAACCACCTAGCCGGAGAGTTTGGCTGACAGCCAAGGCTCCCTTAATAACGGCGCCGTCTTTAAAGACGGGGAGAGTCATCCGTCCTGATTGCGACGGCATAGAGGAACTCTCAATGAAAGCACCAATGTCGGTGTCAAAACCGGCGAATCTCGGGTAGGGGGTCCCGAACTGTGCGTCTAGGCGGATGGTAACAGGAGACGAGGGACGCAATGTTTTACCCAGGTTCGGGCCCTCTTGATGGAGGTAAAACCCTACGTCCTACTTGATTAATATTGATGATATGGGTAGTACAAGAGTAGATCTACCACGAGATCAAGGAGGCTAAACCCTAGAAGCTAGCCTATGGTATGATTGTTGTATGTTGAGGTTGTCCTACGGACTAAAACCCTCCGGTTTATATAGGCACCGGAGAGGGTTAGGGTTACACAAAGTCGGTTACTATGGTAGGAGATCTAAATATCCGCATCGCCAAGCTTGCCCTCCACGCCAAGGAAAGTCCCATCCGGACACGGGACGAAGTCTTCAATCTTGTATCTTCATAGTCTAGGAGTCCGGCTGAAGGTATAGTCCGGCCATCCGGACACCCCCTAATCTAGGACTCGCTCACCATGATAAACCTCTTCTTGGCCGAAGGCTCGTCGGGCTCCCCGAGATACATGGTCAAGCTTAGGCTGCGACATTCTGGAGCAGGGGATGTGGATCTGGCAGGGAGGGACACCGCAGGCCTCATCTAAAAACTCAAAGGAGTGGGGCGACGGTGAATCGCTAGGTAACCTGAACTTTATTATCTAAGCTAGAAGGTACGGGTAGACCGGCAGGGGTTGGCGACGGCGCCGGCGGCACCGGCGCCGGCCGTGAGCTAGGGTTCAAGGGGGGGGGGGGGCGGGTGGGGGATGTGGAGGGGGTGGTGTTTGAGGATACATCGCGGCTACTGAAAATTTTAGTAATGGTGGGTGGAGATGGTGGTGGACGAGGGAGGGCGACGGTTCAAATGCCTCGGCTACTGCAATTTTACTATAAAGTCGGTCCTGGAGGAGTGTGGGCGATGGTTGAAGTATGGCGG
>NC_041392.1:477677851-477722385 GCF_002162155.2 Triticum dicoccoides | reverse complement strand
TAACCTGAACTTTATTATCTAAGCTAGAAGGTACGGGTAGACCGGCAGGGGTTGGCGACGGCGCCGGCGGCACCGGCGCCGGCCGTGAGCTAGGGTTCAAGGGGGGGAGGGGGCGGGTGGGGGATGTGGAGGGGGTGGTGTTTGAGGATACATCGCGGCTACTGAAAATTTTAGTAATGGTGGGTGGAGATGGTGGTGGACGAGGGAGGGCGACGGTTCAAATGCCTCGGCTACTGCAATTTTACTATAAAGTCGGTCCTGGAGGAGTGTGGGCGATGGTTGAAGTATGGCGGCTACTAAAATTTGGGCAAAGGAATTGATGCAGGGCGGGAGTGCCCAAGATCGCGCACAGTCTAATAACAATATGCGTGTATGGTAATAAGGAAAAATGGTGCGGAACCTCCGATTTTTCCAACGCTCAAGGCGGGTAGTTTGTTTTTATATTTCTAGTAGCTGGTCTGTCGCACACGATGTGTCCTAATTTAAAAATAAACTTACCCGCCTTTAGCTTGTATAGGTGGTGGTTTTACAGTGCACTTGCATCGCACACGGTTAAGCAAGTACCTCCACCCTTTTCTCACGCTTGCATGGTCATGGTGATTTCAGTGCACTTGCATCGCACACAGTTGAGCCAGCGCACTTACATCGCACACGTTTAAGATATTATACCCGTGTCCGTTGAGCGTCATCACAGTCTTTGCAGCAAAAAATAACGTTAGAGATGGTCAGAAGACAGCCACACCAACATATGGCCCAAATATATGAGTGAAAAGGGTGGTCTGTGATGCTCAAAATTCCAATGCACAACTTTGACCGCGCAAGCCCATGGTTGGACACGTCGTCGAAGATCGATGAGAGGGACCAGAAGTCAAGAACCAGCTGGAAGTGGCCAAATATATGTAGGAATATTGGGGATGTTTATAACTTTAAATACAATTGTTCTTGTCGATAAACCGCTTGGTCCAATAGATTGAACCATCATAAAAATCGCACGAGAAGGACCAAAAAACCAGCACCTCTTGCATGCGGCCCAAAATGATGTACGTTGGGAAGGGGTGATGTGTGTTTTCAATATAGAATAATGTACAATTTAGATGTGGTGCCTACCTCTCGATACAGACAACAACCATGAAGGCAACATAGTTAAGGACGAGATACGCAGGGTTTGATGTAGGTTGAACCCAGCAATCCGAGCATGTGGGAGGGAATCCTGACAACGCATGAGCTCGAGCATTGGTTGAGCAATATGTGACGGTGACCGGCCCTAAAACGAACTAGGAGGAATCCATTCATGGACAACACATAATACCCCTCATTATCGGTCAACGGGATGATATATACACACTCGGGGAGCCCGCAGATATGTGTGTCGTCACGAAAAACCTCACAAGGGAGACGTGGTCGATCAGAAGACCCCGTATACACTGCATGCGGCCCGAAAATATGTATGAGTATGGTGGTGTGTGATGTGTTTAAATCCCAAATGCACAACTTCGATGGGCCACCAACTACATTACAAACCGAACACCATACCCGACTCCAAGCTTGGTTCAATACGTACGATGTCAGTTTCCCAACTTCGAGGTGGCGGCAGGGGGGTCGTCCCACGCATGCGCTCAAACTTTATTTAGTTTAGCATGGGACACACACACATATATATATATATATACGTATACATATACATCTATATCTATACACCTATGTAGTGTGCGAATAACTTTGAAAGTTGGTTGTTGGATGAAGCCAATCCGACGGTACAAAGATGGCAAATCCGAGCACTACTGGCCGTTGGATATCATCTACATTCCACCAGATTCTGCCACATGTACAATCTAGAAGACTCCATGGTTGAACTTAAGCATAATGCACATACCTCAAAACACAAGCACTTCTCCTTTGTTCTCTAGAATCTTCCATATCTTAATTGCCCAAACTTTTTTTTTTCTAAATGAATTGTCACTTTTTGTTTTTAACTTTACAATGCACAATTCCATGAATCTTAAAATAGACAAGTCCAGTCAATCATTGTTTAATTTTTTAGAGCAAAAAATAACCCATAACATAGTCTACAAATTAGCAAAACAAGGATCCCAAGGTTTATATAATTGCCATCATAGGTCACTATAGAGATATAATATATCTCTATAATAACTGTGTCATGCCATTTAAATGAAGCTTGAGATATGCAACTTCCCACCGGGTCACCCATCCTCAGACTACTCCAGCCCAAGCACGCTTAACTTCTGCGTTCTATTCGACTAGGCTAGCGGATGGGAAGCCGACCCTTGCTGATAAGAATTGCCCCGTTGCCATTAAGGCATTTCACGCTGGTCACCCTATGGGACCTACTCCCTCCTATCACACACATTTGTGCTTTTAGAAACTGTGTGGGATATTTTACATGGCCGGTGTGTCGCCTCTAGCCTTCAATGAGCACTTAGCGAGAAAACGATGGGAGAAGAGGCGAGAAACCGATGAGAGGAGTGGCGAGAAATGGTAGCCTATTTTGAAAACCTAGTAGAGAAGGAAGCGTGAGCTAGCACGACGCATGCGCACAGTGCTTACCCATGTACTGCATGTGCTGTCGAAAGGGCTCAGGGTTGCCGTTTGATCTGGGAGCATCCAACGATGCACACGTACGATCCATGGGGTTTGCGTTCTAGCCAATCAGAATGCACGACTCACATGGCGCGCGCAGCATGGGGGATATCATATGGAAACCAACATTCGGTGGAAACCAATGAAAACCACGAGAAAAAGATGTTTTGAAGCTTCAAAAAAATTGAAAAAAATGCGGGATGTTAAGAGGATGATGTTTTATTGCCACACAAAATTTCAAGTTGAAACACATTACGAGATATGAGCTATGAAAAAGACAAAATCAGCGTTGAATAGTGCCGAATAGTAATGTTACTATTTAGGGCTGAATTTGTCTTTTTCATAGCTCACATCTCGTAATGTTTTTCAGCTTGAAATTTTGTGTCGCAATAAAACATCACCTTCTTAACATCCCACATTTTTTTAGATTTTTATGAAACTTTAAAATATGGTTTCCACGAAGTTTTCATTGAATATCGGCTTTCGTGAGTGAACCATGTGCTATTTGAAAACATTTCGTCAGAAGAATCCTAGTTTTTAAATCCCCATAAATCCACAACTAAGCCGAAAATCATGAAACCTGGCATGGTGTCACGACATGTCACTTATATGTCGAGGAATTTTTTCGTCCATTGTGGCGCAAGTTTTATTAAAACCTCTTACAAACCGGAGCTTCTCTCAAAGAAGCCCCGTGGTTCCGATAGGGAAACGTGCCCCCCTTGTGGGCGAAACGTAATCACTGCCTCTTTTCGCCTTGTATTTTCTTCTACAGGCAACATGGAGCGACAGGATATCCGTGCTGAAATTTAAACTTATTCAGGATTTGTTTAGCCTTTTTATACACTAATTGAGTTTCCTAGGCATTTAATGTCCATAATTCAAATCTGAACTTCAAATACATGCTTCATTTCACCAAAATGGCTAGAAAATTTATACATGTGTCCTTGGGTGCATGTTTAGGTCCCATGCCAGGAATGGGAACGAATTACAACCGTACCCACGTCCTGGCTCGTCCTCAAACATTTGTAATCTCGGTTTTTAAATCCCCGTAAACCCTAAACTCACCAGAAAGTCATCAAAGGTGGCATGGTGTCATGTCATGGCACATATATGTCATGGTAAAAACATTGTCCAATTTGGGCCAAGCTTTATTACAAACCTCTTACAAAAACCGGAGCTTCTCTCAAAGAAGCCTCGTGGTTTCGATAGGGGAACGTGTTCCCCTTGTGGGTGAAACGTAATCACTGCCTCTTTTCGCCTTGCATTTTCTTCCACGGGCAATATGGAACGACATGATATCCATGCTGAAATTTAAACTTATTCAGGGTTCATCTGGCCTTTTATACACTACTTGAGTTTCCTAGGCATTTAATGTCCATAATTCAAATCTGAACTACAAATACATGCTCCAGTTCACCAAAATGGCTAGAAAATTATACATGTGTCCTTGGGTGCATGTTTAGGTCCCATGCCAGGAATGGGAACGAATTACAACCGTACCTATTTGGGATATGACTATTGGGTATGACCCGCCCAGGAGGGGCCGGGTTATCCCAATGGCGGTTCATCAAAACAAAGCCCATGAAGAGGTAGAAGATAGCGGTTCACGAAGCAGAGGGTTCAAAGCCCAAAGGCGGCTTAAGGCCCATAAGTGTAAACCGCCATATGTTTATGACTTGTATTGTAAGGAAAGTGTAATTAGTCACCGAGCTGGACGCGTTGTTTATGAGCCGGCCAGGACTCTGTAAGCCGCAGGGCGTCAACCTGTGTATATAAAGGGACGGCCCGGCGGCGGTTTAGGGCAAGAGACAACAGATCGAAAGCTAGGTCAAGCGTATTCACTCCCTGGTAATCGAAACATCAACAATACCACCTCAAACTGGATTAGGCCTTTACCTTTACCGCAAGGGGCCGAACCAATATAAACTCCTTGTGTCCTTTGTCCCTTTTAACCCCTTTAAGCTAACCCTGTTGCGATGGCTCCACGACTAAGTCCTTCTACTAGGACATCTGCCGTGACAATTCCACGACAGTTGGCGCCCACCGTGGGGCTAGCGCACGGTGGTTTTGAGTTCTTGAAGGGCAACTTCGAAGGGATCAAGGGATACGTTGTGGGCCAGATGACCAAGAGTCATCGCCGCAAGCTCTACATCAACGATGCAGGCTGGGGCCCTGAGGCCGGCTCAATCGAGTACGGGTACCGGGTCCCCTTCGGCGGAATCCACATCTTCATCGGCAAGATCGGCGAACTGGGCCCTGAGCCGGACATCTACACCAACATCATCAAGACGGCTCAGCGTGCACGACCCGCCCGGGTTCAACCCGCCATGAAGCACGCCTTCATTGGATTCATCCATGGGGCGGAATTTGAGGAAGGATCTGTGTCTGGCGGTGAGACTGCCATCTATTGTGATGGTGAATCGTCCACATGCGAGACTAATTCAATGTATCAGCTGCAAGAGGCCGGCTTGGGGGCTGTTATGGTGGCGACAGTATTCCGGACCCCTATGAGCCGCCGAATAGGGTCACAATTTTCATGGCCGGTACACAGCCAGCGCAGAATTCAATGATTGGAGCGGCGATGATTTCCGGGTCAGCAACAGCAATGGCGGCCGGAGCAGGAGGCCCTGTGCACCCACCGGCTCAGGTTTTGTCCGACTTACTGGAAAATCTGACAACCTTGTTAACAACAGATGTTAACTCGGCAAATCAAGTCCAGCATAACGCGGAGGTTGCAAAATTGCATGACGAGATAGCACAAGCCAAGGAAGATCTGGCGGCTGAGAACGCAAGATGACTGCGGAGCGGGATGTTTTGGATGCTCAGGCACAGCGGATTTAAGCGGATTCCTACTGGCTCACATTGGATTAGAACGCTTCAAACGAGATCCTAAGGACGAGACACCGGAGTAATCTACCCCCGGTTTATGAGCCGAGGAACCTCTTCAACACGCCTGGAGCAGGAACCAGTAACCCGCCGGTGGTAAATTGGATGGCTGAAGTACCAGGGGGTGGAGCGCCGGTTCAGCCACGGGTGACAGGTTCTCCGCATGTGAATAATACCCCGCCTCAACATGTTTTGATGCCACCGGGTCATTATTCCAACCCTTTGGATAACATGATTGCTGCAGCAACGCGATTGGCGGCTCTACCAGTTGAAGGCGAGTCTCCGACGGCGGTTGAAACACGGAGTGCCAAAGAACTTCTTCATATGGCATTGGAGCAGCAAGCGGCTTATTCTTATAGTCGTGAGCGGATTCACCCAACTCCTCATCCAAGCCGGATCTACAGCAGGCACATTGACTCGCCCGCGGTTTCAAGTATTGAACAGCGCTGTAACCAACCCCTTGGACATGACCCGGCACGCAATGGTGCCAATGCCCGGAATTTGGTGGATCAGGGCAGAGCACGTCGGGAGGCCGAGATGGCGGCTCAGTTAGCGGCTCATCAACACGCTCCGGCTTATCCAACGACTTTAGTGGAGGCAGGCATGACCTCCAGAACCTTGGGTGTACCGTGTTTGGTGGCGGCTCTACGTAACGAGCATCTGCCTAAGGATTTCAAGGGTCCTCGTAAAGTGCCTAATTACACAGCAAATCAGCCCCCCGAAGCTTGGGTGGAGAGTTATGAGATGGCCATGGAGATGCTAGAGGTCAGTGAAGCTACATGCGCTAAGTATTTCACCATGATGTTGGAAGGGCCAGCTCGTACTTGGTTGAAGGGACTGCCCGCCAACTCCATTGGGTCGTGGGCGGAGCTGAAGGCCCGTTTTATTCAAAATTTCAAAGATACGTGCAAGCAGCCTATGCCAATCGTGGATTTAGTCTCTTGTATTCAAGGAGAGGGCGAGTCGACAACCAGTTGGGTGCGACGGGTCTCAACTATCATACACTCATCAGACAGTATCAACGTCGGCTCAGCAGTTTTAATGTTGGAGAAAAATTGTCGTTTCATCCCTTTCAAACAGAAACTTGGGTGGCTTAAGCGCCATTGCAGTGACATGGGGGAGCTCATGGCGGCCCTTGTCAAGTATGCTGACTCTGATGGTACCAAGGACGCCGAGTCTGGTGATGAAAGGATAGGCAAGGGAAAGAAGAGTAGCGGCATGAAAGGGCAGCAACACAACCCAGCCAGTCAGGGTGGCAATGGTAAACACAGAGCAGAAGGGAATCTAGACTTCATGGCCAATACTGGTGCGCAGAATAATTACCAGCATCGCAAGGGGAGGCCGGCTCAGTCTGGAGGGGGAGAACTCGACCTCAAAGCAATAATGAACCAGCCGTGTCCAAGGCACGGAACAAAGGAGAGGCCATCTAATCAATTATGGAAGGATTGTATTATCATGAAGCAATTCATAGATTATCATATTTTCTAGCACAACCATGGCCCCAATGGCGGTTCAGGGTTCGGCCCTCATGGTCCAGGTCATGGAGGTGGCGGTTCAAGTTCCGGTTATCAAGGTCAAAGCAATCAGGGAGGCTACAACCAAAAGAATAATCAGGGGAATCAGCAGTAGCAGTCTGGTTATCAGAGTAACCCGAAGCAATTGAATAGTGGGTAGTACCACGTCTTCACCACGAGTTTATGTAAGAGGGATCAAAAGCTTCATAAAAGGGCAGTAAATGCCATTGAGCCGGCGGTTCCCCCGTTATTTGCGGTGGTCTGAGCAGCCCATTGTGTGGAGTCGTGAGGATCACCCACCCCGAGTGGATAATCCGGGTCACTTGGCTCTGGTGGTAGCCCCTCATGTTGGGGGATACAAGTTCACAAAGGTACTCATGGATGGAGGTAGCAGTATTAATATCCTTTATAATGAAACCTTCCGTCGTATGGGTTTGACTGATAAGGATCCTAAGTCGTCTAACACTGTTTTCCATGGAGTGGTGCCTGGCAAGTCAGCATACCCGGTTGGTAAGATAATCTTGGAAGTGGCCTTTGGTGATGAGTATGACTCCAGAGCAGAGAAGTAAACCTTTGAGGTAGTTAGGATTAAGAGGCCATATCATGCTCTGTTTGGGCGACCGGCTTATGCTAAGTTCATGGCAAGGCCATGTTATGTCTATCTGTAGCTCAAGATGCCGGGTTACAAGGGCACCATCACTATGCATGGCAGTAGGAAGATAGCCCTGGAATGTGAGGAAGGTGACGCTGCTTATGCTGAGTCTGTTTATGCGACGAAAGAGTTGAAATTTTACAAGGATAATGTTGACCCGACAGATATGACGTCCTTAAAAAAGCCAACCATAGAGCATGATCCTTTGCTAAAGTTTAAATTGGTAGATAACACTAAGTTAGTTGACTTCATTCCTGGCGACTCATCCAAGCAGTTCAGCATCAGTGCTAATCTGGATCCGAAATAGGAAAGCGCGTTCATCGAGTTCATCCGTGTGAACCAGGATATCTTTGCATGGAAGCCTTCAGACATGCCAAGTGTACCGAGGGAACTCGCTGAGCACACTCTAAATAGTGATCCAAAGTTTAAACCGGTCAAGCAATTCCTTTGCCGTTTTAATGAAGAGAGGCTTAAGGCTATTGGTGAGGAGGTCGCCCGGCTCTTGGCGGCTGGGTTCATTGTTGAAGTTTTTCATCCTGAGTGGTTGACTAACCCGGTGCTGGTGCTTAAGAAAAACGACACCTGGCACATGTGTGTAGATTACACAGACCTCAACAAAGCCTGTCCGGCTAAACCCTTTGCTCTTCCCAGTATTGATTAGATTATTGATGCTACAGTGGGTTGTGAGCGTTTGAGTTTTTTGGATGCTTATTTTGGTTATCATCAGATCAAGATGGCAGTTAAGGACTAGGAGAAGACAACTTTCATTACTCTGTTGGAGCCTTCTACTATGTGTCTATGCCTCTTGGGCTCAAGAGTGCCCAGGCGACTTACCAACGGTGTGTGCAAAATTGCCTTCATAATCAAATCAGGCGTAATGTTCATGCTTATGTGGATGATATTGTGGTGAAGTCCAGGAAGAAGGAAACTTTGATAAGTGATTTGAAGGAGACCTTTGATAATCTCCGGGTCTACAAGATGATGCTTAACCCGGCTAAATGTGTCTTTGGTGTGCCAGTAGGCAAGCTTTTGGGTTTTCTGGTTTCTGAACGAGGTATTGAAGCTAACCCGGAGAAGATAAAGGCTATCACCTCTCTGGCTAAGCTGACATGTATCAATGATGTTTAGCGTTTGGCGGGTCATGTTGCGGCCTTAAGCCGGTTCATAAGCCGGTTGGGTGAGAAGGCTATCCCTCTATACCAGATGATGAAGAAGACATATCACTTTGTCTGGAGTGATGCTCCTGATCAGACATTCGAGGCCTTGAATAAACAATTGGCTGAGCCACCAGTTCTTTCCGCTCCCATTGATAAAGAGCCTTTGTTGTTATATGTGGCTGCCAATAGCCGAGCTGTCAGTGTAGCCATTGTGGTGGAAAGGAAGGATTCAGGAAAGGAGTATCCGGTTCAAAGGCCGGTTTACTACATCAGTGAGGTACTTATTGAGTCCAAGCAGAGGTATCCGCATTGGCAGAAGCTCGTGTATGGGGTTTTCATGGCTAGCCGGAAGCTTAAATAGTATTTTCTGGGTCATCCTATCACTGTGGTTAGTTCTGCCGCTTTAGGGGATATCATTCAAAACAGAGAAGCCACAAGTCGGGTAGCCAAATGGGCCATTGAGCTTGGACCTCATGGTTTAAAGTATGTGCCTCGTACAGCCATCAAGTCTCAAGCCCTTATGGATTTTATCAATGATTGGACAGAGTTGCAGATGCCCGAGGAGAAGCCGGATAACACATATTGGACTATTCACTTTGATGGGTCCAGGCAGTTGGAAGGCTCGGGGCCTGGAGTTGTATTGACTTCCCCATGAGGTGATAAATTTTCTTATGTTCTCCGGTTGATGTTCCCTTGTACTAACAATGCAGCTGAGTATGAGGCCTTGCTCCATGGTCTTCAGATGGCTAAGGAGATGAACTTAAGCTAGGTGAGGTGTTTCGGCGACTCAGATCTGGTAGCTCAGCAAGTTTTTGGCACTCGGGATTCGATGGATCCACTCATGGAGGCTTATCGTCGAGAGGTTGATGCTATTGCGGGTCACTTTAAGGGTTATCAAGTTGAACATGTTGATCGCAGGAAAAATGAGGCGGCTGATGCTTTAAAACAGTTATGGTCTCAGCGTAAGCCAGTGCCACCTAACACTTTCCTGGATATTCTGCATAACCCTTCTACCAAATTACCTACAAAGGAGGATCTTGCTATTCCTGACCCGGAAGCACAATTGGTGGCGGCTCTTCATGCTATTCCTGATTGGACAGTTTCGTATTTGGCTTATATGACCCGGGGCGAGTTACCTGAGGATGAAACTTTGGCCAGGCAGATAACCTGGCGGTCTAAGTCAATGACTATTGTCAATGGAGAGTTACATCATCGCAGTGTCACAGGGGCGTTTCAACATTGTGTTTCTCCTGAAGAAAGCTGTGAGATTCTGTGAGAGATTCATGAGGGAGATTGTGGTCATCATGACGGTTCTAAGTCTCTCGTAGCTAAGGCTTTCCGTCATGGGTTTTATTGGCCGATGGCTCATGCTGATGCTGAGGATTTAGTCAGTAAATGTGATGGTTGTCAGAAGTTTTCACGACGAGCTCATGTGTCGGCTCAAGAGTTGAGGATGATTCCAATTGCTTGGTCGTTTGCGACCTGGGGACTTGATATGGTTGGGCCCTTCAAAATGTCCAAGGATAAGAAGACCCACCTTTTGGTGGCGGTTGACAAGTTTACAAAGTGGGTTGAAGCAGAGCCGGTTAGTAAGTGTGACGCAGAAACAACGGTTCAATTAATCAAAAAGTTGATTTTCTGTTTTGGCTTTCCACACAACATTATAACTGATAATGGCACTAATCTTTCCGAGGGTGCAATGAAAAAAATTCAACAAGAGCATATTTGACTTGATGTATCCTCAGTGGCTCACCCCAGTCAAATGGTCAAGCTGAGCAAGCTAATCAAGAGATTCTACGAGGTATCCAGCCCCAGCTTATGGTCCCTTTGCAAAGGACGCTGGGTTGTTGGGTGGAGGAATTACCCTCAGTGTTATGGAGTATCAATACTACCCCCAATAGATCTACGGGTTACACACCTTTCTTCAGGGTTTATGGAGCGGAGGCAGTTCTTCCTAGTGACATCCATCACGATTCGCCCCGTGTGGCGGCTTATGTTAAAGCTGATCATGAAAAAGCACATCAGTATGCACTTGACCTGTTGGATGAGGAGCGTGACCTCGCAGCTGCTCGTTCGGCGATTTATCAGCAAGATCTGCGCCGTTATCGCAACCGCTGGATTAAAACCAGAACCTTTCAAGAAGGCGGCTTGGTGCTCCGGCTTATCCAGGATTAGACTGATATGCATAAACTATCCCCACCTTGGGAAGGGCCTTTTGTGGTCAGCAAGAATCTGAATAATGGGTCATATTATCTTATTAACGTTCAAGACCACAAGGACTCACGCAAATCGGAGGAGGAGACCCGTCGGCCGTGGAATATTGCTCATTTTCGGTCTTACTATACTTGAGCTACCGGCTCTCGTGATGTACATAGTTTGACAATGTATATATTATAATAAGTATAATAAAGCGTGGTGTGCATCCGAGCCAGTTAAGCAAGCATAAGCTACTCTCTATTCAAGGTGGGTAGAGGGGCAAGGGCATGCATCCCGATGCAGCTTTGAAGGAATATGCCCTAGAGGCAATAATAAAGTTATTATTTATTTCCTTATTTCATGATAAATGTTTATTATTCATGCTAGAATTGTATTAACCGGAAACATAATACATGTGTGAATACATAGACAGACATAGTCTCACTAGTATGCCTTTACTTGACTAGCTCGTTAATCAAAGATGGTTAAGTTTCCTAACTATAGACATGAGTTGTCATTTGATTAACGGGATCACATCATTAGGAGAATGATGTGATTGACTTGATCCATTCCGTTAGCTTAGCACTCGATCGTTTAGTATGTAGCTATTGCTTTCTTCATGACTTATACATGTTCCTATGACTATGAGATTATGCAACTCCCGTTTACCGGAGGAACACTTTGTGTGCTACCAAACGTCACAACGTAACTGGGTGATTATAAAGGTGCTCTATAGGTGTCTCCAAAGGTACTTGTTGGGTTGGCGTATTTCGAGATTAGGATTTGTCACTCCGATTGTTGAAGAGGTATCTCTGGTCCTACTCAGTAATGCACATCACTATAAGCCTTGCAAGTATTGTAACTAATGAGTTAGTTGCGGGATGAGGTATTAGGGAACGAGTAAAGAGACTTGCCGGTAACGAGATTGAACTAGGTATTGAGATACCGATGATCGAATCTCGGGCAAGTAACATACCGATGACAAAGAGAACAACGTATGTTGTTATGCGGTATGACCGATAAAGATCTTCGTAGAATATGTGGGAGCCAATATGAGCATCCAGGTTCTGCTATTGGTTATTGACCGGAGACGTGTCTCGGTCATGTCTACATAGTTCTCGAACCCGTAGGGTCTGCACGCTTAACGTTTCGATGAAAGTTATATTATGAGTTTATATGTTTTGATGTACCGAAGGTTGTTTGGAGTCCCCGATGTGATCACGGACTTGACGAGGAGTCTCGAAATGGTAGATACATGAAGATTGATATATTGGAAGCCTATGTTTGGATATCGGAAGTGTTCCGGGTAAAATCGGGATTTTACCGGAGTACCGGGAGGTTACCGAAACCCCCCAGGAGCTTAATGGGCCATAGTGGGCCTTGTGGAGAAGAGGAGAGGCGGCCAGGGCAGGGCCACGCGCCCCTCCCCCCTAGTCCGAATAGGACAAGGAGAGGGGGCGGCACCCCCCCTTTCCTTCCTCTATCCCTCCTCTTTCCCCCTCCACTCCTAGTCCAACAAGGAAAAGGGAGGGAGTCCTACTCCCGGTAGGAGTAGGACTCCTCCTGGCGCACCCCCTCTAGGCTGGCCGCACCTCCCCCCTTGCTCCTTTATATACGGGGGTAGGGGGCATCCTAGAGAGACAACAATTGATCGTTTGATCTTTTAGCCGTGTGCGGTGCCCCCCTCCACCATAGTCCACCTCAATAATCTTGTAGCGGTGCTTAGGAGATGCCCTGCGTTGGTAGAACATCATCATCGTCACCATGCCGCTATGCTGACGAAACTCTCCCTCAACACTCGGCTGGATCGGAGTTCGAAGGACATCATCGGGCTGAATGTGTGCTGAACTCGGAGGTGCCGTGCGTTCGGTACTTGATCGGTCGGATCGTGAAGACGTACGACTACATTAACCGCGTTGTGCTAACGCTTCCGCTTTCTGTCTACGAGGGTACGTGGAAAACACTCTCCCCTCTCGTTGATATGCATCACCATGATCCTGTGTGTGCGTAGGAATTTTTTTGAAATTACTACGTTCCCCAACAGTGGCATCCGAGTCTGGTTTTATGCGTAGATGTCATATGCACGAGTAGAACACAAGTGAGTTGTGGGCGATATATGTCATACTTCTTACCAGCATGTCATACTTTGGTTCGGCGTATTGTTGTATGAAGCGGCCCAGACCGACATTACGCGTACGCTTACGCGAGACTGGTTCTACCGACGTGCTTTGCACACAGGTAGCTGGCGGGTGTCAATTTCTCCAACTTGAATTGAACAGAGTGTGGCTACGCCCGGTCCTTGCGAAGGTTAAAACAGCACCAACTTGACAAACTATCGTTGTGGTTTTGATGCGTAGGCAAGAACGGTTCTTGCTAAGCCCGTAGCAGCCACGTAAAATTAGCAACAACAAAGTAGAGGACGTCTAACTTGTTTTTGCAGGGCATGTTGTGATGTGATATGGTCAAGGCATGATGCTAAATTTTATTGGATGAGATGATCATGTTTTGTAACCGAGTTATCGGCAACTGGCAGGAGCCATATGGTTGTCGCTTTATTGTATGCAATGCAATCGCCCTGTAATGCTTTACTTTATCACTAAGCGGTAGTGATAGTCGTAGAAGCATAAGATTAGCGAGACAACAATGATGCTACGATGGAGATCAAGGTGTCGCGCCGGTGACGATGGTGATCATGACGGTGCTTCGGAGATGGAGATCACAAGCACAAGATGATGATGGCCATATCATATCACTTATATTGATTGCATGTGGTGTTTATCTTTTATGCATCTTATCTTGCTTTGATTGACGGTAGCATTATAAGATGATCCTCACTAAATTATCAAAGTATAAGTGTTCTCCCTGTGTATGCACCATTGCGAAAGTTCTTCATGCTGAGACACCACGTGATGATCGGGTGTGACAGGCTCTACGTTCAAATATAACGGGTGCAAAAGAGTTGCACACGCGGAATACTCAGGTTAAACTTGACGAGCCTAGCATATAATAGATATGGCCTCGGAACACTGAGACCGAAAGGTCGAGCATGAATCATATAGTAGATATGATCAACATTAATGATGTTCACCATTGAAACTACTCCATCTCACGTGATGATCGGACATGGTTTAGTTGATATGGATCACGTGATCACTTAGAGGATTAGAGGGATGTCTATCTAAGTGGGAGTTCTTAAGTAATATGATTAATTGAACTTTAATTTATCATGAACTTAGTCCTGGTAGTATTAGCATATCTATGTTGTAGATCAATAGCTCGCGATGTTGCTCCCCGTTTAATTTTTATATGTTCCTAGAGAAAACTAAGTTGAAAGATGTTAGCAGCAATGATGCGGATTGGATCCATGATCTAAGGTTTATCCTCATTGTTGCACAGAAGAATTATGTCCTTGATGCACCGCTAGGTGACATACCTATTGCAGGAGCAGATGCAGGCGTTATGAACGTTTGGCTAGCTCAATATGATGACTACTTGATAGTTTAGTGCACCATGCTTAACGGCTTAGAATCGGGACTTCAAAGATGCTTTGAACATCATGGACCATATGAGATGTTCCAGGAGTTGAAGTTAATATTTCAAGCAAATACCCAAGTTGAGAGATATGAAGTCTCCAACAAGTTCTATAGCTAAAAGATGGAGGAGAATAGCTCAAGCAGTGAGCATGTTGCTCAGATTGTCTGGGTACTACAATCGCTTGAATCAAGTGGGAGTTAATATTCTAGATAAGATAGTGATTGACAGAATTCTCTAGTCACCATCACCAAGTTAGTAGAACTTCGTGATGAACTATAGTATGCAAGGGATAACATAAACGATTCCCGAGCTTTTCATGATGATGAAATCAGAAATCAAGAAAGAGCATCAAGTGTTGATGATTAACAAGACCACTAGTTTCAAGAAAAGGGCAAAGGGAAAGAAAGAGAACTTCATATAGAACGTCAAGCAAGTTGCTGCTCAAGTGAAGAAGCCCAAGTTTGGACCTAAGCCTGAGACTGGGTGCTTCTACTGCAAAAGGACTGCTCACTGGAAGCAGAACTACCCCAAATAATTGGCGGATAAGAAGGATGGCAAAGTGAACAAAAGTATATTTGATATACGTGTTATTGATGTGTACTTTACTAGTGTTTACAGCAACCCCTCATTATTTGATACTGGTTTAGTTGCTAAGAGTAGTAACTTAAAACAGGAGTTGTAGAATAAACAGAGACTAATTAAGGGTTAAGTGACGATGTGTGTTGGAAGTGGTTCCAGGATTGATATGATCATCATCGCACACCCCCTGTACTTTCGGGATTAGTGTTGAACCTAAATAAGTGTTATTTGGTGTTTGTGTTGAGCATGAATATGATTTGATCATGTTTATTGCAATACGGTTATTCATTTAAGTTAGAGAACAATTGTTGTTCTGTTTACATGAATAAAACCTTCTATGGTCATACACACCAACGAAAATGGTTTGTTGGATCTCGATCGTAGTGATATACATATTCATAATATTGAAGCCAAGAGATGCAAAGTTAATAATGATAGTGCAACTTATTTGTGGCACTGTCGTTTAGGTCATATTGGTGTAAAGCGCATGAAGAAACTCCATGCTGATGGGATTTTGGAATCACTTGATTATGAATCACTTGATGCTTGCGAACCATGCCTTATGGGCAAGATGACTAAAACTCCGTTCTCCGGAACAATGGAGCAAGCAACTGACTTATTGGAAATCATACATACTGATGTATGTGGTCCGATGAGTGTTGAGGCTCGCGGCAGGTATCGTTATTTTCTGACCTTCACAGATGATTTGAGCAGATATGGGTATATCTACTTGATGAAACATAAGTCTGAAGCATTTTAAAAGTTCAAAGAATTTCAGAGTGAAGTGGAAAATCCTCGTGACAAGAAAATAAGGTTTCTCCGATCTGATCGCGGAGACAAATATTTGAGTTACGAGTTTGGTCTTCAATTAAAACAATGTGGAATAGTTTCACAAATTCGTGCCACCTGGAACACCACGGCATAATGGTGTGTCCGAATGTCATAACCGTACTTTATTGGATATAGTGCAATCTGTGATGTTTCTTACCGATTTACCACTATCGTTTTGGGGTTATGCATTAGAGACAGCTACATTCACGTTAAATTGGGCACCATCTAAATCCGTTGAGATGACACCGGATGAACTGTGGTTTAGCAAGAAACCAAAGTTGTCATTTCTTAAAGTTTGGGGTTGTGATGCTTATATGAAAAAGTTTCATCCTGATAAGCTCAAATCCAAATCGGAGAATTGTGTCTTCATAGGATACCCAGAGGAGACTGTTGGGTACACCTTCTATCACAGATCCGAAGGCAAGACTTTTGTTGCTAAATTTGGATCCTTTCTAGAGAAGGAGTTTCTCTCGAAAGAAGTGAGTGGGAGGAAAGTAGAACTTGATGAGGTAATTGTACCTGCTCCCTTATTGGAAAGTAGTTCATCACAGAAATCTGTTCCTGTGACTACTACACCAATTAGTGAGGAAGCTAATGATGATGATCATGTAAC
Organism: Triticum dicoccoides; assembly: GCF_002162155.2. NCBI lineage: Eukaryota > Viridiplantae > Streptophyta > Magnoliopsida > Poales > Poaceae > Triticum > Triticum dicoccoides. Next base: position 477,705,825 of record NC_041392.1, on the reverse strand, counting down.
TTTAGATCAAGTTACTACCGAACCTCGTAGGTCAACCAGAATGAAATCCACACCAGAGTGGTACAGTAATCCTGTTCTGGAGGTCATGTTACTTGACCATGACGAACCTACGAACTATGAGGAAGCGATGATGAGCACAGATTCCGCAAAATGGCTTGAGGCCATGAAATCTGAGATAGGATCTATGTATGAGAACAAAGTATGGACGTTGATTGACTTGCCCAATGATCGGCGAGCCATTGAGATTAAATGGATCTTCAAGAGGAAGACAAACGCTGATAGTAGTGTTACTATCTACAAAGCTAGATTATCGCAAAAGGTTTTGAACAAGCTCAAGGTGTTGACTACGATGAGAGTTACTCACTTGTATCTATGCTTAAGTCTGTCCGAATCATGTTAGCAATTGCCACATTTTATGAAATCTGGCAAATGGATAAACAAAACTGCATTCCTTAATGGATTTATTAAAGAAGAGTTGTATATGATGCAACCAGAAGGTTTTGTCAATCCTAAAGGTGCTAACAAAATATGCAAGCTCCAGCGATCCATCTATGGACTGGTGCAAGTATCTCGGAGTTGGAATATACGCTTTGATGAGTTGATCAAAGCATATAGTTTTATACAGACTTGCGGTGAAGCCTGTATTTACAAGAAAGTGAGTGGGAGCACTACAACATTTCTGATAAGTATATGTGAATGACATATTGTTGATCGGAAATAATGTAGAATTATTCTGCAAAGCATAAAGGAGTGTTTGAAAAGGAGTTTTTTCAAAGAAAGACCTCGGTGAAGCTGCTTACATATTGAGCATGAAGATCTATAGAGATAGATCAAAACGCTTGATAAGTTTTTTCAATGAGTACATACCTTGACAAGATTTTGAAGTAGTTCAAAATGGAACAGTCAAAGAAAGATTTCTTGCCTGTGTTACAAGGTGTGAAATTGAGTAAGACTCAAAGCCCGACCACGGCAGAAGATAGAAAGAGAATGAAAGTCATTCCCTATGCCTCAGCCATAGGTTCTATAAAGTATGCCATGTTGTGTAACAGATCTATTGTATACCCTACACTGTGTTTTGCAAGGGAGTACAATAGTAATCTAGGAGTAGATCACTGGACAGCGGTCAAAATTATCCTTAGTGGAATAAGGATATGTTTCTCGATTATGGAGGTGACAAAAGGTTCGCCGTAAAGGGTTACATCGATGCAAATTTTGACACTGATCCAGATGACTCTATGTCTCAATCTAGATACATATTGAAAGTGGGAGCAATTAGCTATAGTAACTCTATGCAGAGCATTGTTGACATAGAAATTTGCAAAATACATACGGATCTGAATGTGGCAGACCCGTAGACTAAACTTCTCTCACAAGCAAAACATGATCACACCTTAGTACTCTTTGGGTGTTAATCACATAGCGATGTGAACTAGATTATTGACTCTAGTAAACCCTTTGGGTGTTGGTCACATGACGGTGTGAACTATGGGTGTTAATCACATGGTGATGTGAACTATTGGTGTTAAATCACATGGCGATGTGAACTAGATTATTGACTCTAGTGCAAGTGGGAGACTGAAGGAAATATGCCATAGAGGCAATAATAAAGTTATAATTTATTTCCTTATTTCATGATAAATGTTTATTATTCATGCTAGAATTGTATTAACCGGAAACATAATACATGTGTGAATACATAGACAGACATAGTGTCACTAGTGTGCATCTACTTGACTAGCTCGTTAATCAAAGATGGTTAAGTTTCCTAACCATAGACATGAGTTGTCATTTGATTAACGGGATCACATCATTAGGAGAATGATGTGATTGACTTGACCCATTCCGTTAGCTTAGCACTCGATCGTTCAGTATGTTGCTATTGCTTTCTTCATGACTTATACATGTTCCTATGACTATGAGATTATGCAACTCCCGTTTACCGGAGGAACACTTTGTGTGCTACCAAACGTCACAACGTAACTGGGTGATTATAAAGGTGCTCTACAGGTGTCTCCAAAGGTACTTGTTGGGTTGGCGTATTTCGAGATTAGGATTTGTCACTCTGATTGTCGGAGAGGTATCTCTGGGCCCACTCAGTAATGCACATCACTGTAAGCCTTGCAAGCATTGTAACTAATGAGTTAGTTGCAGGATGATGTATTACGGAACGAGTAAAGAGACTTGCCGGTAACGAGATTGAACTAGGTATTGAGATACCGATGATCGAATCTCGGGCAAGTAACATACCGATGACAAAGGGAACAACGTATGTTGTTGTGCGGTATGACCGATAAAGATCTTCGTAGAATATGTGGGAGCCAATATGAGCATCTAGGTTCCGCTATTGGTTATTGACCAGAGAATTGTCTCGGTCATGTCTACATAGTTCTTGAACCCATAGGGTCCGCACGCTTAACGTTTCGATGGCAGTTATATTATGAGTTTATATGTTTTGATGTACCGAAGGTTGTTCGGAGTCCCGGAGGCGATCACGGACATGACGAGGAGTCTCGAAATGGTCGAGACATGAAGATTGATATATTGGAAGCCTATGTTTGGATATCGGAAGTGTCCCGGGTGAAATCGGGATTTTACCGGAGTACCGGGAGGTTACCGGAACCCCCCGGGAGCTTAATGGGCCATAGTAGTCCTTGTGGAGAAGAGGAGAGGCGGCGAGGGCAGGGCCGCGCGCCCGTCCCCTCTAGTCCGAATAGGACAAGGAGAGGGGGCGGCGCCCCCCTTTCCTTCCTCTCTCCCTCCTCTTTCCCCCTCCACTCCTAGTCCAACAAGGAAAAGGGAGGGAGTCCTACTCCCGGTAGGAGTAGGACTCCTCCTGGCGCGCCCCCTCTAGGCCGGCCGCACCTCCCCCCTTGCTCCTTTATATACGGGGGTAGGGGGCACCTAGAGACACAACAATTGATCATTTGATCTTTTAGTCGTGTGTGGTGCCCCCCTCCACCATAGTCCACCTCGATAATACTGTAGTGGTGCTTAGGCGAAGCCCTGCGTCGGTAGAACATCATCATCGTCACCATGCCGTCGTGCTAACGAAACTCTCCCTCAACACTCGGCTGGATCGGAGTTCGAGGGACGTCATTAGGCTGAACATGTGCTGAACTCGGAGGTGTCGTGCGTTTGATACTTGATCGGTCGGATCGTGAAGACGTACGACTACATCAACCGCGTTTTGCTAATGCTTCCGCTTTCGGTCTACTAGGGTACGTGGACAACACTCTCCCCTCTCGTTGCTATGCATCACCATGATCCTGTGTGTGCGTAGGAAATTTTTTGAAATTACTACGTTCCCCAACAAGCTTAAGGCATGGAAGGTTCTTTGCTGGAATGTTCGAGGAATCAACTCAGAGCAAAAAAAGTTGGCACTGTGTAATGCTATCCATAGTAGTGGTTGTTCAGTTCTCTGTTTGCAAGAAACCAAGCATGCTTCTTTTGATGTTGCTTTTGTTAAACTTTTCTGTCCTAAAAAGTTTGATGAGTTTGAAGTGGTGCCCTCCCAAGGGGCCTCTGGTGGATTAATTGTGTTATGGGATAGTTTGGTGTTCAATGGCAGTGTGTTATGCTCTGAATCTTTTGCTTTGGGCATTCAGTTTACATCTATGCAAACAGCCAAGAAATGGACACTTATTAATGTTTATGGGCCGTGCGCTGGTCCAGCTAGAGCTATTTTCACCTCATGGTTGTTTGACCTGGATATACCTGATGATGAGGACTGGCTTATATGTGGTGACTTCAACCACATTAGAGAGCCTAATAATCGTAACAAACCGGGAGGTGATGCTACTGACATGCTTATGTTTAATGATTTCATTCAATCACAAGCGCTAGTCGAGTTACCTATTAAGGGTAGGCAGTATACTTGGAGCAACATGCAGAATGATCCTCTGCTCGAACAAATTGATTGGTTTTTTACCTCATCGAACTGGACATCTAATTATCCTAACACCACAGTGGGGCCACTTCCTAAACCGGTGTCAGATCAGACACCATGTATGATCTCGATAGAAACCTCTGTCCCTAAAAGTAAGGTGTTTAGGTTTGAAAACTTTTGGATTTCACACCCAGGATTCTTTGAGCTGGTTCAGACCACTTGGGATAAATAATGTTATGCTCCCAACTCCGCGGCATTAATATGCAAGAAATTTAAGAACTTGAGATATGCTCTCAAGCGATAGAGTAAGCAGATCTCTCGGTTGAACCTATGCATTGATAATTCAAACTGGGCGCTCCTGGAACTTGATAACATCAAGGATAAGCATCCTCTTACTGTACCTGAAGCAAACTTCAGGGTGATTCTTAAAGATCATTTGGTCACCCTCCTCGATTACAAACGGGATTACTGGAAGAAAAGATACACCGTTCGATGGTTCAAATGTGGGGATGATAACACCAAAATTTTCCATTCAGCAGCGTCTGAAAGATATCGCAAAAATTTCATAGCTTCTCTCAACTCCAAGATGGAACTGTAGTGTCTGACCATGCAGCTAAAGCTAAGGAACTCTTTGAAACATATAGAGAGAGATTGGGCAAAAAAAAGCGCCATATGAAATGAAATTTGACCTGGCAAGAATCATTAAGAAGGTGGAAGGTCTAGATGAATTGACTCAACCCTTCACACATGACGAGATAGACAGGGTGGTTCAGGAGATGCCCTCAGACAGAGCCCCTGGCCCTGATGGGTTTAATCGATGCTTTCTAAAATCATGCTGGCATATTGTCAAAGGAGATTTTTACAGACTGTGCCAAGACTTCCATGATGGTGCTTTAGATCTCCAGAGCCTCAATTCTGGATGCATAACGCTCATCCCAAAGATCCAATCACCCGAAACTGCCAATGATTACAGGACCATCACGTTACTTAATTGTTGCTTGAAACTTCTAACCAAGTTGCTTGCTAATCGTTTGCAGAAAATTGTGCTTAAGATCATTCATCGGAACCAGTATGGCTTCCTCAAAGGGAGATCGATCCAGGATTGTTTGGCCTGGGCCTTTGAATACATCCACCAATGCCAGGCCTCGGGGAGGGCGTGCTGTATCCTAAAACTTGACTTTGCAAAGGCGTTCGGTACTATTCAACATGAGCCAATGATTGAGATCATGCATCATATGGGCTTTAATGATAAGTGGCTGGGGTGGATCAAATGCATTTTCTCCTCGGGGTGTTCTGCGGTGTTGCTCAATGGCACCCCCGGGAAGCAATTTGGTTGTCTGTGTGGGGTTCGACAGGGCGATCAACTATCGCCTCTAATTTTCGTCCTTGCAGCGGACCTGTTACAGTCGGCGATCAATGACGCAAGTCAGGCAGGGCTGCTCCAGTTGCCAGTACCCACATCAAACAATGATTACCCCGTGATCCAATATGCGGACGATACGATCGCTATCTTCCCCGCCCAACCGTCGCAAGCAGCGGTGCTGAGGGATATTTTGATTGACTACGCGACGTTGGTGGGTGTCAAGATTAACTTTCACAAGTCAACACTGGTACCCATCAATCTAGACCCTGTGAATACTACGGCAATTGCTGCTATCTTCGGTTGTTCAATTGGTGAGATGCCGTTTACGTATCTTGGTTTGCCAATGGGCACCACACGCCCGTCTGTAACTGATTTGGTGCCGCTGCTGGTTTCAGTTCAGAGGAGAGTGCCGGTTGCAGCCTCATTGCTGGATTATGGCTCCAAGCTCACGTTGCTAAATTCGATGGTGACATCTCTAGCCATCTATGCCATGTGTTCCATCAAGATAAACCCTAAAATCATTGAACATCTGGATAAACTGCGCAGGTCCTGTCTTTGGGTGAGGAAATCGGATGATGGATACAAAGGCAGTTCGCTGGCAGCCTGGGAGATGGTGTGCAGACCCAAGAAAAAAGGGGGGCTGGGTGTCATCGACCTCAAAATCCAAAACCGAGGGCTTCTGTTGAAACAACTTCAAAAAATTTACAACAAGCTCGATGTTCCCTAGGTAAGCTTGATCTGGGATACTTATTATACAGGCAAGATACCTCATGCAACGGAGCCGTGTGGATCATTTTGGTGGAGGGGTCTCATGCAACTCTCAGATATATACCGAGGGGTTACAAAGTCAGATGTTGTAGCGGGTGACACGGTCCTATTCTGGAAGGACAGATGGAAAAGTGAGGTTTTTCAAGACAAATTCCAAAGAGCCTTCTCATTTGCCAGAGAGCCAGGCGTCTCGATGCGTCAACTTCTAACCTCTGACCGATTAGGAGAGGTGTTTCAACTTCCTCTCTCGTTGGAGGCTCGGCAAGAAGTGGCTAGGTTGCAGGCTGAGACTCTGGATACTTCCCTCGATGAGGGCAAGGATACTTGGTCCTGTGTCTGGGGCGGGAAGGATTTTAGATCCACTAAATTATATGCTCACTGCTTCAGCCTGGTGCATATGGACGAGGCCTTCGGGTGGATATGGAAAACTAAATGTACCATGCAGTGGAAAGTGTTCATGTGGCTGCTGATGGCTAATAGACTGGACACTAGAAATATTCTCAAGAGAAGGCACTACAAAATCCAAAATGATGATTACACTTGTCTACTTTGCTGCAACCCGCCAGAGGAGGACGTAGTGCACCTCTTTTTTACCTGCCCCTTCAGTCAGAGATGCTGGGATGCCCTTGGAATACAATGGCCAAATGATATTTGCAGATTGAGAATGCTACATGTTGGCAAAGCCAGGTGGGCTCGGCCTTTGTTCATGGAAGTTTTTGTTGTGGCAGCTTGGGGGATCTGGCAGGAAAGAAATGACAAACACTTCAGAGGGATCCAGCCATCATTTGATTCGTGGAGGAGTAGATTCAAGCTGGACTTCGCCATGCTGGTTCATAGATTCAAGCAGGAGCATGGCCCCTACATTCTGTCACTAGCTAGCTCTCTGTGACTCCTTGTAACTAGTTGTTTATTAGCTCTACCCCCCCCCCCAAAGTAATATGTAACTATCTAGATACTCTAAACCCCCCTAATTTATTAATATAAAAGGCAGTGAGATAATCTCACTATCATCAGTTCTCAAAATAAGTATAATAAAGCCGGCACCCCTAATAATTCAGGGCCTCTGTCGTTTCATTTCTTCGAAATTGAGTCTTTATTGTCATCTCACATGTTCACTTAAGAGGCTTAAAGGCCCGAATTACAGGGACCAAAGAGAGTTGGATGCACAACACAGCTCAAACATAGGTACCCGCTGAGCACAGCTTAAAATGTATCACTTGGGGGCTTCCTGTTCAATGAGCATAGCTGAAACTACCCTCTTGATTGGCATATGCCAAGTGTATTCACCAAAAATCTGGGTTATCCGGCCTGTATCCAAGATGCTCTTCGACCAGGTAATCCTGGATGACCCGCCCTGTACTTAACAAGTCAATCCCTTAAATGAGACCCTGAACTTGTTAAGGTTAAGACATTGACTGGGTCATGAAAGAGCCGGCTTACAGAACGCAAGGAGAAGCTCAGGCTGATAAGCCGCCTTCCTTGAAACTTGGTTAAACCAGCCTGTTTTGCACAATGCTACTTCGAACCCGCCATACTCTCGATAAGTGAATCTTTTAAAGACCTGAACTTATCCAGGTTAAAATGTCGATTGGGTCATGTGAGAGCCGGCTCACAGAAAGCACGGATACTCCAGCGGCTATCATGCTAGTTTCATTGAAGAATAAAGTTCTGGCTTGGCAGCCTATAAAAGCCTCGTATTTTTGGATTTTTTCTTCATCTTAGATTTATATCATTTCTTTTTATTACCATATGGTTTTCACAAGTCGAGCCAAGCAGCCTTGTATATGTTTCATATTTAAGCATCTTTGGGTTTTTTATAACCCACCATGATGGCGGACTCTAAGTCGCCAGAAAATAATAATCTTGTGTTTAAAGTTATGGCTCTAAAGCTTGGGATGTTACCCCTTATTTACGGCATTGTAAGCCTATAGCATGAGTCCATTGAATATGGTTATGCATTCTCAATCTTTGGGTTGGAGCCCTACCTGCATGGATTTGATAAGCCAACAGTCTAAGCAAATACCACAGGTATGATATTTCATTAACAATTGTATAAAGATTGCGGTTATACTGGCCCTGGTTATGGACTATTCGTCCCCAGTGGTTTAATACGGGGTATTGTGACCCGCCCCACGGTAAACCGCCATGGCACTTGCGATCTGTTTGTGTGCAGGATAATGCTAAATCCGATCTGCATAAATCAACGCTATCATAAGCATAAAGTGGTAGCTTTTCAACTGGCGGATCAATAGTGTTGCGCAAAACAAAAACGTGCACGATGGCATAGCAGATCAAAGTTTCACTAGCCTATTACATGACTCAGTGAGCCAAAAAGATCAAGCATTTTCAAAAGATAAAATATATGAACCGCCCAGTGGATCAATCTTGTTAGCCTTGAAGCTTGTGGATCATCCTTCTCCGGTTCTTCGTCCTCCTCCGCCGTCTGGAAGTTTGGTGATGACCAATCAATGCCACACAAGGCTTGGAATTCAGCTTCATCATCCATAAGGTTAGACGGATCAACTTCAGGGGCGAAATTATGCTTACGGATTGGAGGGATCAGATCCATCACTTTATAAGCCAGTGTGGGCATCTTCTGATTCTCCATATCATAAGTCGACTGATATCTTGAAAGATCTGTTTCATCAGCAATCAGACTGGCCAGAGAACGTATTTCCTTCACGCATGCAGGGAAGTCTTTATTATCAAAGGGAGTGTCGTCTTCTTTCAAACTTGGATACCCAGTCACTAGCTCGGCCGGGTCTAGCTCTGCTTTCCATGCCTTGGCCCGGCTTAAAGCCGTAACGGCACCGGCTCTTGCAGATGACCGCTTCATCTCTTCAATCCTAGCAGGCAGAACAGAAAGTTTTTTCAAGACATCACTCAAAAGAGTTGGTGCTTGATTAGTTGGAGAAATCGTGGCCAGCGCGGGCTGAGTTCCAGTATATAGTTGTTCAACAAGTGTATAAACAGCTTTGAGCTTCACAAGCATTTCTTGACCAAGATTGCTACTCTTGGGACCTGTATAATAATTATGGATTGATTAGAGATGATTTGTAACATGCAAGATGAGATTCAGTTTTGATGCTGACAAAGCTACTCACCAAAGATAGCAGAAACCATCTGGGATATACGGTGTATTAAACCGGTAAGCTCAGTGGTCACCTCTTGAAGAGTAGCTTCCGCTTTTTCAACCCGCTGCGTCAGAGCAGATTTCTCTTCAGCCCAGGCAGTTCTTTCAGCATCAAAATTGGTCTTCAGTTTTTCTATCTCTTCCAGACTAAATTTGAATTTTGAGTCGGCTTTCCGGGTCTCAGATTCTTGATGCTCCAGTCGGGTTTTCACATCAGCCAATTACGATTGAAGTTTAGCAGTGGCGTCCTGTATATGCACAGATTTGAAAGCATATTCATATTTGGGTTACAAGAATAAAGTCCCAAGCCTTTTGCAAGAAACAGTGCTTGGCACTTGGGGGCTAATGCGTACAGAAAAATTCTTCATACAATGGCAAATATGAATAAAGTCCCAAGTACTTTGCAAGCAAGAGCACTTGGTTCTTGGGGGCTAATGCATATTGTTCGTGTTTCATTACTACTTTATGATGACCCGGTTGTGCCACAAACACCACAGCCGGCTCATGGGGGCTACACAAGTAAGCTTTCATTTATAAACAATGGTGAACAATACCGGTTCATTCATGCTGATTAAACCGGTCCTTGGGGGCTACATATGGAAAGTTAATTGTTAAGGCCCGGTTTAACTCTGAAGGTGAAAGCTAGCCTTTGAAGGATTCTACCAAAGATACTTCTTATACTCATGGATATTCTAAGTCTACAGCATATTCAATCCTATCATACACAGTAGACTTGGGGGCTGACAGGATATACATAACTTTTTAAAGCAGGAATTTGTACCTCATATTTTTGATGCATCTGCTTCACCATATCAATTTCAAGATCGCGGCTGGTATGCACTTGGTTGAGGTAACCATAGAGTACGTCACTAATGCTCAATTGAGAATAGTTGGCGATGTCAAATCTCACTTTTCGCCGTTCAATAAGCTCTTCTTTGGCGGAGTGCTTGGCCAAGGCAGTAGGTTTTACTGGCTCTTTGAAGTCAGTGCCAGTGATCACAACATCGTCGGCATATGTTCTTGATGGTTTAATTGGGTTTGACGATTCAGTGTTCAAAAGATTGATGTTTTTGTGGTCACTGGAGAGGTCAGGAATTTCTGGTGGAACATCATGGACAGGCTCTTCTGGTTGTGGCACAGAGGTGTCAGACGCTGGAATTTGCTGCTCCAGTTCATGGACTTTAGGATCTTCAACCGTCTTGAGCACCTTTGCCTTCTTGCTAGGCTTTCCCTTTCCACTGCATGAGTTATGAGAGGTCAGTACAAGTATAAGAGCATAAGGAGGTAGAAAATAAAAAGAAATTGTTATTACCCAGGGGCAGTTTTGAAAGCCAGCAGCTGGGTCTGTGTTGAGTCGCCAGAAGAGGAGTGATCAACCCCCTGATGGTTTGAATCGGAAGAATTGAGTAGATGGCGAATAAGACCCACCAGAGGATAAAAAGATCTTAAATTTGGAAGAACCTCATTTCGACGTTTTCGCGGAGTTGGAGTATATGGTAAGCCGGAGGATAACTCTTCACCTCCGCTGGTCTGGGTTGGTCGCCTGTTCTCGTGCTGCTGTCGCTTCAAAAGAAAGTGAGGATCCAAATGAGCTAAAGGGTGTGAAAAGCTTACTTTCTGGGTTACCCGTCAAATTTTCTGTCTTGGCAAAGGCGCTGAGTCGGAGGAAATAATAGTTACCTCTTCTTCGACTGCTTGACTGGCCCCCATGTCATCCTGATGATAATCAGTGTCAATAAGATAGTTGAAAAAGGAGCCAAGGGAATCAAGGGCTACCTCTGACTCAGAGATGTCGTCCAGTTCAAACATCTCGGAAGCGCTTAATTTCTTCTTATTCTTCTTGGCAGATTTTGTTTTGGACCTTGCTTTCTTGGCAGCTTCGTGGTCATATTCCTTATTCCAAAAATCGGATTCAGCCTGTGAAAGTCATCAAAGTTGAGTTAATTGAACATTTAAATGATAAGGTCAAATAAGTGGTTTAGAGACTCACATCTGGTGGTGGGTTAAGCTTGCAGAAAGGGTTCAGTCCCACTTTGCTCAGCTTTCCAGGCTCTCGTTCAGAAGGGTCTTTGCCATTTCATTGAGTACATCATCAGTTAAGCACACAGAGCTATGGCGCAGTGGATCTTTTGCACCACCCGTGTAAGTGCACATTAAGCCGGATCGGTGGCTCAAGGGTATGATTCGCCAAGAAACCCAGCACCGGACCAAGTCAATACCGGTTAACCCATTTCCCAGCAGGGCCTTGACCTTTGCAATAGTGGGGGCAAACTTTGCACATTCAGCAGTGGTAAGCTTTTCAGGAAGATGATGCTTTGGGTCGAGCCACTGGACGCGATAACTCGGCAGTGGATTTTCGTCAGCCTGAGAAGTATCTTTGCAATAGAACCACGTTTGGTTCCAATCTTTGGGGTGACTCGGCAGGCGAGCATAGGGGAAGATAGCATCTCTTCACCGTTGAAGTGAGACCCCGCCAAGTTCTAAGATGGGTCCGTTGGTAAACTCGTTTTGCCGGTTCATATAAAAATATTCCCTGAAGAGTTCAACACTGGGTTCCTCGTGAAGGTATACTTCACAGAAGACTTGAAAATTACACATATTTGACACAGAGTTGGGTCCGATGTCTTGAGGATGCAGTTGAAAGAAGTGCAGAACGCCTCGGAAAAATTTAGATCCACGTGGTGAGAAGCCCCGATTCATATGTTCAGTAAAAACAATGATCTCACCATCATGCGGCTGAGGTTTTTTATCATTTGGCTTGGGAACACGCCAATGCATGATGTCTTTTGCAGGTAAAAACCCGATTTTGACAAAGTCCTTGAGCGTGTTTTCGGTGACAATAGAAGGAACCCAATTGCATGAGGTAACTGTCTTCGGCATCGTCATGGAAAAAGCCTAAGAGAAATATTGCCGGTTTAAGTTGATTTGTTAAGCCAGAGATGAACGCTGCAGTAAATATTCACATTGGCGGCTTAAATGGGGCCTAATGGCATATGACTAGTTAAAGCTGGTGATGTAAGGCGCCATGACAATAATGATATTCAAGATCTATTAAGAGCAAATTCTGCTAAGTGTTGGATAAACAGGTTTTGCAGATTGGTGAAGTTAATTTGGATCTGACGATGTTCGGAAAAGAAAGGTAAAATCGAAGTTTAATATCATAGCAGCTAAAGAACTAGTGTATTGGCAAGATTTCTGCATCTAAGAAGTGGATTTTGTGATTAATGGAAGGAACAGAAACAGATTCATCATGTTTTAAGTGTTATCTTTGGATCAAAATAAAGATTAAATAGAGGTACAGAGAAGAACGATGACGAACTCCTAAGAACATCAGAAACCCTAATGGAGATCTATAGTGGGGAAAAGGGATGTGCTTACTAGGTATGCTGAGAAACGGAGAGGCACCGCGGTTTCTCTGGATTCGTTCAGGTTGATGCAGCGGTCGGAGTTGAGGAAGCTGACGAGCTCCGCGGCGGCGGTGCTCAGGTGTGCAGATGCGTCGCGAAGAGAAAGGTTGAAGACGAGAAGGAGAAAGGGGAAAATGAAAAAAGGCTGCCTGACCCTATTTATAAGGAAAGGGGTAACACGCGGGCACGAAAAACGAGGAGGCCAAAGAATGATTATCTAGCCGCTCGGACGCCTCGATTTTTGGGATGGTTATTAAAGATAAGGATCTGTTAAGATATGCTGGGTATTGTGCAAAATTAATGATAGATGACGTCATGGCGGGTTTCCGTAATTCCAAGAGATGATGTCATGGCAGGTTACAATATCTCGCAAGAACAAACGAAGAAGGATTTTTTTTCTAAGTGTTGAAGATTGGCATGAACAAGTTCAAATCAACCTGGGGCCTAATGTTGGGGATACGACTATTGGGTATGACCCCCCTAGGAGGGGCTAGGTTATCCCAATGGTTGTTCATCAAAACAAAGCCCATGAAGAGGTAGAAGATAGTGGCTCGCGAAGCAGAGGGTTCAAAGCCCAAAGGCGGCTTAAGGCCCATAAGTGTAAACCGCCATATGTTTATGACTTGTATTGTAAGGAAAGTGTAATTAGTCACCGAGCCGAACGGCGTTGTTTATGAGCCGGACGGGACTCTGTAAGCCGCAGGGCGTCAACCTGTGTATATAAAGGGACGACCAGGCGGCGGCTTAGGGCAAGAGACAACAGATCAAAAGCTAGGTCAAGTGTATTCGCTCCCTGGTAATCGAAACATCAGCAATACCACCTCAAACTGGATTAGGCCTTTACCTTCACCGCAAGGGGCTGAACCAGTATAAACTCCTTGTGTCATTTGTCCCATTTAACCCCTTTCAGCTAACCCTGTTGCGATGGCTCCACAACTAAGTCCTTCTGCTAGGACATCTGCTGTGACAATTCCACGACAGTACCGGTGTCCTGGCTCGTCCTCAAACATTTCGAATCTCGGTTTTTCACTCCCCATAAATCCAAAACTCACTAGAAAGTCATCAAAGGTGTCATGGTGTCACGTCATGGCACATATATGTCGTGGTAAAAACATTGCCAATTTGGGCCAAGCTTTATTACAAACCTCTTACAAACCGGAGCCTGTCGCAAGAACCCTCGTGGTTTCAATAGGGAAATGTGTCCCCTTGTGGGCCAAACGATAATCACTCCCTCTTCTAGCCTCGTATTTTCTTCTGCACGCGACACAGAACAACGGGAGATTCGCGCTAAACTTTGAAATTATTTAGGGTTTGTTTGACCTTTTTATTCATTAATTGAGTTTTCTAGGCATTTAATGTCCATAATTCAAATCCGAACTACAAATATATGCTCCAGTGCACCAAAATGGCTAGGAAAAACGTACATGTTTCCTTGGGGTGCATGTTTAGGTCCCATGGAACGAATGGGAACGAATTCAACCGTCTCGCTGTCTTGGCTTGGCCACAAACATTGCGAATCTCGGTTTTTAAATCTCTATAAATCCAAAACTCACCAGGAAATCATGAAACTTGGCATGGTGTCACTACATGGTACATATAATTGTCCAATTTGGGCGAAGCTATATTACAAGCCTCTTACAAACCAGAGCCTGTCGCAACCCTCGTGGTTCTAGTAGGGAAACATGCCCCTCTTGTGGGCCAAACGATAATCGCTGCCTCTTCTCGCCTTGAACTTTGTTTTCTACACGCAACATAGAATAACAGGAGTGTCAGCCTGAAATTTGAAACTGTTCAGGGTTCGTTTGGCCATTGTATATATATTATTAATTACTAAGTTTTCTACGCATTTAATGTAGTCCATAATTCAAGTTTGAACTACAAGCACATGCTCGAGTGAAGCAAAATGGGTGGTAAATCATACATGTGTCAACGGGTGCATGTTTAGGTCTCATTTAAGGAATGAGAATAAATTACAAACTTGTCGTTGTCCTCAAACATTGAGGATCTCGGTTTTTAAATCCCAGTAAACCAAAAACTCACCAAAAAAACATGAAACTTGGCTTGGTTTCATGACATGGCACATATATGTCAACAACAACAACAACAACAACAACAAAGCCTTTAGTCCCAAACAAGTTGGGGTAGGCTAGAGGTGAAACGCATAAGATCTCGCAACCAACTCATGGCTCTGTCACATGGATAGCAAGCTTCCACGCACCCCTGTCCATAGCTAGCACTTTGGTGATACTCCAATCCTTCAGGTCTCTCTTAACGGACTCCTCCCATGTCAAATTCGGTCTACCCCGCCCTCTCTTGACATTCTCTGCACGCTTTAGCCGTCCGCTATGCACTGGGGCTTCTGGAGGCCTGCGCTAAATATGTCCAAACCATCTCAGACGATGTTGGACAAGCTTCTCCTCAATGCCTATGTTGTCTCAACATAGCCGGTCCCAAGCCCGGGTAAAGGAGGAGGGTTGTGATAGGCTGGGCGAGCCAACGTAAAAACTCAGCCACTCTTATGGAGATGAAACCCAAAAGATGGCACATATATGTTGTGGTAAAAAATCGTCTAGTTTGAGAAGAGGCACACACATTAGTAGCCAACGAAGTCCTTTTTGAAACAAAAAGCTAACACGTTAATATCGCAAACGGTTGTATTATATTAACCGTGTCGAAATTCAACCATACTCGGTGGCGTGCGTGCAGCTGTTTGATTAGACGGGACGAGCACGAGAAGTCCGCCATGCAGGCTCGACAGGATGTGTGCGAGCAGTCCACCGCGCAGGCTCGACGGGACGCGTGCATCCTATCCACCTCGCAGGCTCAATGGGACACATGCAACCAGCAAGGCCGCCCATGCTCACCGGGAAGCGAGCTCTTTGACCTCCATGCACCAGCCGCCGCCCGCCTCGCTCACAACTTCTCCATTAATGGGTTAATTAAAGCACCTGGACGTGGGGTGTTTCCTTGTGATCCCATGGCAGCATTTGCTTTGTTCGTGTTTTCAACTCGTATTCCGCCCTAATTTAAATTGCCACATAGGGCAATGGATAATACGACCACAAATAAAATGGCAACGGATAATATGACGACAAATTTACAATGGCGCAGATAATAATTATCTTACATATTCCAGATAATTTAAAATGCCACATGCGGCAAAGCCCGGAAGACATGGGGGCAAGAGAAGAAGGAAATTGCAGACAACGATCTAGGTCGCTACTGTCTCTACTCGTCGATGGATGGTCAGGCGAGGAAATCCTTCAGCTCCTTCTTCAATTCCTCACGACTTTGCTTGAAAGCAGGCATAGATTCCTTCACCTCCTGCTCGCGCTCGATCCGGAGCTTCCTCAAGCCACCCATCAGTTCCTCGATGACCGCTTTCAGCGTCATCTCCGAGGCACTTCTTTGCTCATGCAGCATCTTCCAGCCGGCGGCCTCCTCCTCCTTCTCCGCGACCAACTTGAGGAGCTTCGCATTGTCACCCATGAGTTGCTCGACGAGGCCGGTCACCTTGTCAACCGGGGCATCACTGATCTTGAGCAGCTTCATCAAGCCGTCGACCAGCTCCAGCTGCGTATTGATGCCAGCGAGAAGGTCGTCATCGCCGGTGAAGGACTTCAGGAACTTCGGCTCGTTGCGATGGCCGATGCCGCGAATGCGCTTGTGAGAGCCCTTGCGTGCCCATGAGAACTCATTCCAGGGCTCCGCGGCGCGCCGGGACATCTCTGCTGCGGCTGTGGCTTCGTGGCAGGACCTCTCTAGTGCTTCCGCGGCCTTGGCCTTTGCTGCCTGGTTATATGTCCACCCTAAAATCCTCCTACCAGTCATGGCAGAATGACTTGACAGGAAAGTCCAGTTTTATGGGTGATGAGAGAGGAACTGTGAAGTAATTTCTAAGTGGGTAGTTTTTATAGCCCGGTGCTAAGTGTGAACACATATTAATTTGATAGGTATGAACAGATTTGCAATTACTTATTGCGTTGTAATCTGCAATGTGACGAGAAACAAGGTCAAAACTTATTGATAGCACAAGGTTGACCATGTGGTTGCTAGCCGTTGAGGCGACCGCGGCGCGCTCTGCTCATGTCCGTCCGCGCGTTTTGCTCACCATTGAGGCGGCCGTGGCACGCTCCGCTCTGGCGTCCCTGTGCGCGCTCTACTCGCCGTTGAGGCAACTTTACAATGGAAATGGTTAATAATTCTTAATAATTGTCTTACATATTCAGGATAATTTAAAATGCCACATGCGGCAAGGCCCAGAACACTCGCGACCTACATATGCATACAATTATAATAAAATATAAGCTAAAAGGCTGAGCTGGCGGCCTTCCGACGATGGTCTTCTCAGACTCCATGATCAGCATAGCACCCTTGCGGCCATTCACTCCAAGTGTCCCGACCCGCCACCGCCTATGAAGCTGCTGGTGCTGGGAGGCTCTTGGGGCTGCTGGGCCTCTTCCAGAAGAGCTTGACAGCGTGCAATCGCGAGCATGACAACTCCACGGAACCGCTCCATTTCCATGTCTCTGGCCTGGTAGCAAATTCCTGCCTTCACCTGCATCCTCAAGATATCACGTTGGCGATGTTCTACTTCGTCGGGGATGTCAACTCCGCCAAGCATGCGCTCGAGCCTGGCCACCACATCATCGGGAAAGAGGTTGACACGGCCACCACGGGCAATGATGAAGCCACAGGCTGCCTGTGTCTTGACTGAATCGCAGAGGGTCCTCTGCCCATTCCTTGTGGGGCATCAGGCTCTCGTTGAGCACCGGTGATGGCGGCTCTTCGGGTTGGTCGTCAACCATGCCGCTGAGCAGCTCTCGATCTTTTGCATGGTGGATGGAAAACTGCTCATCACACCTCCTCTGCAATATGTCGACTGTGCTCCCAAGGACTGTCACACCGATATCGCTGTTGATCGGCCATGGTGCCTGCACCGACCGATGAAGCTCTTGCTCCTAGACCTGCTCCGACTTGTTCTCCTCACCGAAGATGTAGCGCAGGTAGGCGTCAATGTCGAACCTTTGGTCATTTCCTGGCATGCTTGGAATAACTAATGGTAGATGGGTGAGGACTAGATCTACGCAGAGTGTCGCGGCAGTGCGTTGCCGCCTGGGTTATATGTAGCAAGCCGTTAGCTGGTGGCGGGAAACCAGTGAGGGAAGAGGCATGGATTTTACAATTCACCCATGTGTAGCGCGGGAAGCATTCGCTGGAGCACGGGAAGCATTCGCTGGAGCGCGGGAAGCATTCGCTGGAGCGCGGGAAGACTAAGTGGAGCAAACACACAACCCGAATACGGTATCCGGTGCCACGTGTTATTTATCACACAAGTGTTAACATAAGGAAACATATGTGTAACTTACTAATCATCGCACACGAGTACTCGCAGATGCATCGTGTGCGATACTCCTAGCCACTGCAAGCAACTAGTTTGCATTTTTCAAAGTTTTTTGTACACACAGAATCGCACATGAACTAACAATATTACCCGTCTGTGTTGTAATTTCTCATCGCAAACAGTTCATCTGAGTCGGTTGTTTGCCACGTATCACACACCTCTTGTTAATTTGAACCGTTTCTATTGTGTTCGCTAATCGAAAGCAGTTCATCCGAGTGAACCATATGCCCTATATCACACACACCTTGATCTGGCTAACTGTTTCTGTTGCACTCCCTAATAGCAAACAGTTCATCAGAGCGAACTCTATGCCGCATATCGCACACACATTGATATGGCTGCCCGTTTCTGTTGTTCTGCCTCAACGCAGATAGTTCGAACGGGTTAACCGTGTGCCCTGAATCGCACACGCAACTATAATCTGAACCGTTTTTGATGCATCCTCCATCGCAAATGTTTTACACCTTTTTGACGGGTTTTTTACACCACCGTTTGCGATTAATGCATCGCACACAGTTTCGTCGAAGGGTCTCTGATTGTAGTGTTGCGTTAGCAACAACCTGCAATAGTGTATGATGACATTGGGTTTTGTCACAATTATCGTCATAGAAGTGTCATAAGCATGACAGGAAAAAAATTTGTTCGGCCCAAAATGTCACGGATGTGTCCATTTTTTTGTAGTGTTATTGTATTCTCCTTGAGCCAATGTCACACAGACCTCGCCCAATCACTCGTGGTAAGTCTTCATAGGTGACTTCCAAACCTTCACAGACTTGGTCACTCGGCGATCCCCAATTCCTCTTGGATGCTCTAGACCATGATGCCTAACCATCTGGAAGATGCACAGTCTTCAATGGTAACAAGCGTCGGTTCCACACAGGAACTATCTCTTCAGTGATGCTCAATCACTTTGGGTTCTAGGTGTTGGGGTTTGGGGTTTTTCCTCACTGATGATTTTCGCTCAAAGTCCTCGGAGGATGGGATGCTCTCAATGACAAGTGTCAGTTTCTCTCGGAGCATCCAACCAACTAGTGGTTGTAGGGGGCGACTATTAATAGTTGGGGAGCAGCCCGACATGATAAGACATAAATGCCCTTCAATGATATGACCGTTAGGTGGATAAGATATTTGGGACAGTTGGCGCATAGCACAGCAACGGTCGGAAATTTGAGCTCTCAAATTCCTTAGGGCTATCATGTTCCTCACTTGTAGGCAATCCACCCTGGCGAATTCCTAACTCCTCAGTCAGAACAAATTCCTCAGAGAACAGAAGATCTTCATCTCTTTCACTGAAGAAATTGACTGAACTGTATGAGATTACCAAAAGGCTTCACTCGAAGGATTGGGTAGGTGTAGGATTTGAGATGAGCATCACTTGGAAACTTTTCCTTAGTTTTACCTCGACCCCCTTTAACAGTACGGTGTTTCCTCTGACTCAAGAAAGAGAAAATGAAACTACGAAAACATAAGTCTTCATGCTTCATAATCCTCGCATCAATATCAAAGTCTTTGAGGTCACACCAATTTCCTCATTTTCAACGTCTCAAGAAAACCAAAGTCTTCAAATGAAGACATTCATTTTTAGGGGTCGACTTTCTTCCTAAATATCAAACTCCTCATAGACTTATAGAACTTGTGTAGACTCACAAACACATTAGTCCCTTAACCTATAAGTCTTCAATACACCAAAATCACTAAGGGGCACTAGATGCACTTACAATCATTCTAGGATGTTTTACCTTCATTTTATAGCAACTTTCTATCATTTTTTGGGACTAACCTATTGACATAGTGCCCAGTGCTAGTTGCTGTTTTTTGCTTGTCTTTTACTTCACAGAATATCAGTACCAAACGAAGTCCAAATGCCACAAAAGTTTTTGCAGATTTTTTTGGACTAGAAGACAACTTGGGGGCCAAGGAAGCACCTGGGGGGAGGCCCATGGGGCCCACCACCCACCAGGGCATGCCAGAGGCCCCTGGCGCACCCTGATGAGTGGTGGGGCCCATGGAGGTCTCATCCACCGCCTCTCGGCTCTATAAATACTCAGATATTCCAGAAACACTAGGGAGCGATCGAAACACAATTCCAGCCGCCACAAGTTCTAGAACCACGAGATCCAATCTAGAGCCCTATTCCGGCACTCTGCCGGAGGGGAACATGGTCACAAAGGGGTTCATCATCCTCATTGGTGCTCCTCCGATGATGCGTGAGTAGTTCACCATAGACCTACGGGTCCGTAGGCATTAGCTAGATGGCTTCTTCTCTCTTTTTGATTCTCAATACAATGTTCTCGTCGATGTTCTTGGAGATTTATTTGACGTAATGACTTTTTGCGGTGTGTTTGTTCGGATCCGATGAAGTTCGAGTTTATGATCACATCTATCCATGAATATTATTTGATTTCTCTTTAATCTCTTAAATGCATGATTGTTATAGAGTCGTATTTATTCTCCGAAACTTTGGTTTGGTTTGGCCAAATAGATTGATTTTTCTTGCAATGGGAAGAGGTGCTTTGTGATGGGTTTGATCTTGCGGTGTCCTCACCCAGTGACAGAAGGGGTAGCGAGGCACGCATGTATCATTACTATTAAGGATAAAAAGATGGGGTCTATTCCTACATGAATTGATCTTATCTACACCATGTCATCGTTCCTATTGCATTACTCTGTTTCTCCATGCACTTAATACACTAGATGCATGTTGGATAGCAGTCGATGTGTTGAGTAACAGTAGTAGATGCAGAATCATTTTGGTCTACTAATCTTGGACATGATGCCTATATACATGATCATTACCTTGGATATCTTCATAATTATTTGTTCTTCTATCAGTTGCCCAACATTAATTTGTTTGCTCACTGTATGTTATTTTCTCGAGAGAAGCCACTAGTGAAATCTATAGCCCCCGGGTCTATCTTTTATCATATTGTTTTCAGATCTATTATTCCAAAAACCCAAAAATACCTTGCTGCACTTTTTCTTTACTTATTTTATTTTGTATTCTTGCTAGATCTATTCATCTGATCTAATAAATTTAATCTATCTTTTTACCGAGGAGGAATTGACAACCCCTCTTACTCGTCGGGTTGCAAGTATTTGTTCTTTGTGTGCAGGTACCGTTTACATAGTGTTGCTTGGTTCTCCTACTGGATTGATAACCTTGGTTTCATAACTGAAGGAAGTATTTACCGTAGTTGTGCTGCATCATCCCTTCCTCTTTGGGAAAACCGAAGTAGTGCTAAGCCACGTCAAAAGGATTTCGAGCGCCATTGCCGGGGAGACATCATCAACATCTATCAGGTTCCTAATCACAAATCTCATCTCCTTGCAATTTACATTATTTGCTATTTGCCTCTCATTTTCATCTCCCCCACTATTAAAACATTTTTGCGAAAAGCACAAAAATATTTGCCTTTTTATTTGCCTTCTTTTTTTTGCCTTTTTCTCGTTCGATCTTTTGTTTACGTGTTTTCTTCTTTGCTATCTTTGCTTATGTTGCCATGCACTACTAGGAAAAAGCCTAGTAGTAGCGCGGGTTAAAAGCTAGTAGTAGCGCGGGTGCCTGCGCTACTACTACGGCGCTACAGCTAACTAGTAGTAGTAGCGCGGTGCATCCCGCGCTACTAGTACGTGTGTTAGTAGTAGCGCGGGTTTGGCATGCGCTACTACTATTAATTTGAAAAACCAAAAAAAAAATCTCGAGCCCGTGCGTGTTGTTAATCGTGCAGGGAGATCTCGGCCATGACGTGTGCCTCATGGAAGCCGTCGAGGGCGGCCGCGGAGGCCAGCCCGGCGTGGGCTGGGAGCTGGAGGACCTGGATCTTGGCATCGTGCGTGGGGAGCAGCACCTCGCGGCGACCGTCGCCGTTGAGGTCGGCGACGAGCGGTGGTGGGAGGCAGTCCAGTCGTGCTTGATCGGGAACCCGTCGTCCGACAGGTGGTACCACACCTCCCGGAATGAGAAATCACCCTCGTTCTGTCGGAGGAGGAGGGGGATGAGTCAGCTAGGGTTCTGGATCGAATCGGAGAGGGGGGAAGGAGGAGGAGGGCTGACCTGGAGCGAGAAGAAGACGGTGAAGGCGGCGAGGAGGAGGATGTCGAGGTCGCGCTTCCGCATCTTGGCGGTGGTGAGGAGCTCAGGAGACCGCCCATCGGAGGGATCTCAGAGAGGGAGGGGGGAAGAAAGCAGAGTGTACCAGCGGCGGCCACCGCTGGAGTACGAGGGAGAGAGGAGGAAAGTGAGAGAGGGGGAAACTGAGGGAGAGAGGAGGGATTCGGCCGAGGATATGGGGATTTCACCTACCTCGTACTTAGTAGTAGCGAGGGGTATAAAACCGTGCTACTACTATCAACTTAGTAGTAGCGCGGGTTTGTACCCCTCGCTACTACTATTGCATGTCCCGGGAAGGCACAGTAGAGACCGCTTAGTAGTAGCGCGGGTTAAAAACCCACGCTACTAGTATCAACTTAATAGTAGCGAGGGGTAAAAACCCGCACTACTAGTAAATAGCAGTAGCGAGGGTTATAAACCCTCGCTACTAGTAAGCACTATAAGCTTTTCCCTAGTAGTGATATGTCTTCTATTTGCGTGCATCTTTACTTGCTAAAAATCTACTGATATGGATCCTCATCCACTTGTTAATCTTTTCAAAAGATCCCATTATGATGAATCAATTGATAGTGAATTGAGTTCACTAGATTATCTTTATGAAGTTTTCCTTGAGATTCGTGAATCTGGAAATTGTGATGAAGTGTTAAACAAAGAAATTTATAAAGTGAGTCACTATAGCTCC
Organism: Triticum dicoccoides; assembly: GCF_002162155.2. Classification (NCBI taxonomy): domain Eukaryota; kingdom Viridiplantae; phylum Streptophyta; class Magnoliopsida; order Poales; family Poaceae; genus Triticum; species Triticum dicoccoides. The sequence continues at coordinate 477,683,071 of NC_041392.1, read as the reverse complement.
TTGAATGAAAAGCATGATTGCAATGTTGTTATTATAAATTCAATTAATGTCAGTTGTCCTAATAATATGCAAAACCCCAAGCTTGGGGGTGCTACTTTTGCTATGTCTACTACTTATTGCAATGATCATGATCGGGGTGATAATGTTTCTTATGATCTTGAAAATTTATTTAAGCCTCATGATGAATATGATATGATAATTAATTTTGCAATAATAATATTTAAAGTGGGTTTGGAAGAGTGTCAACTTTAGGTAATAATACTCCCACATATTTGGAGAGTGTCCAATCTTATGAATTTTTTTTATAAAAGTGGGCTTGGAGAGGTCATGACTTTATTTTATGATAATCCCACTACTTTGGATAAGTGTCAACTTTGCATGCATGTGGATCATGTTGAGAATATGTTATGTGATAGCTATATTGTTGAATTTGATCATGATCCCACATGTAATTATTATGAGAAAGGGAAATATGGTTGTAGAAATTTTCATGTTGCTAAATTACCTCTCTTCATGTTGAGATTGTCAATGTTTTATTCTTCTTCCATGCATATGCTAGTTTTTGCTTGTTTTGATAATTTGTTTACTTATAAAATGCCTATGCATAGGAAGTATGTTAGACTTAAATGTGATTTTCACATGCTATATGATGCTCTCTTTGTGCTCTTGTCTTTCATGCGAGCATCATTAAAATTATCAATGCCTAGCTAGGGGCACAAAACGATAGCACTTGTTGGAAGGCAACAACCCGGTGAATAAAATATTTTTTCTCATTTTCTTACTGTTTTTGTGTGTTTGCAGAATTATGCTACCATTATGATTGTGTTTTGTGTTTTAATTAGTGTTTGTGCCAAGTAAAACCTTTGGGATCATGCTGGGTGATAGTTGATGTGATCTTGGTTAAAAATAGGAACTTTTGCGCCCAGTAGCAGAATTGTCAAAAATCGCTGAAGTGTGATAAATATCTGAAGTTTTTACAAAAGATTGATATACAAATTGCCTACGTTGTACTAATTTTTCAGAATTTTTGGAGTCACAGAAGTATGGTCAAAGTCCAAATTACTATAGACTGTTCTGTTTTTGACAGATTCCGTTTTCGTTGCATTCTGTGCTTATTTTGATGAATTTATGGATTGTATCAGGGGGTATAAGCCATGGTAAAGTTAGAATACAGTAGGTATAATGCAATAATAAAACATGAATGGGTTTGCAACAATACTTAAAGTGATGATTTGCTTTATTATACTAACGGATCTCACGAAGGTTTTGTTAAGTTTTGTGTGATTGAAGTTTTCATGTTTTGGGTGAGATCACGATGGATGAAGGAATAAGGAGTGAAAAGAGCCTAAGCTTGGGGATTCCCATGGCACCCCAAGTTAATATTCAAGGAGTACCAAGCAACTAAGCTTGGGGATACCCCGGAAGGCATCCCCTCTTTCTTCCAACAACCATCGGTAATTTTACTTGGAGCTATATTTTTATTCGTCACATATCATGAGTTTTGCTTGGAGTGTCTTGTATTATATGAGTCTTTGCCTGTTTTGTTTTTCAGTTTGTCGCAATCATCCTTGCTGGACACGCCTATTTGAGCGAGCCATAGTTGTGCTATGATTTGTTAGAATTGCTCTATGTGCTTCACTTCAATTTTTTTAGCTATGGAATTGCTCTAGTGCTTCACTTATATCATATTGAGCATGGTGTGCTTTAATATTTTTTGAAGAAATACTCTCATGCTTCACTTAGATTAATTTGAGAGTTAGTAATTTTTTTAAGCATGTCAATTTGAAGAAATTGGTTTTCCCTATATGTCTTCCTATGGCAAGTCTTTTTCACAGCCATGGCATTTTTATACTAAATTATTATGCATGTCAATTTTTATCATCTAGGGCTTGCCACGTTGTAATTTTATTTGTTCCCCGCTTTTTTATGAGTTTTTTTCAAACAATTTTGATTTTTCATGGCATTTTTCTATCAGAATAGTATGCTGCTACGCATATTTTGGTTTTTTTATGGATTTTGAAATACAGCCCAAGTATTAGTTTTTAAGTTTTGTAGTGTCTCAGGATAACGGGCTTTTTTTGTGGCCCAACTGAACATCTTAGCCATTTTTCGTGGAGGGGGAGAGGTACGTTGGGACGGTTTTGCCCGAAATCACTAATTGATGAGTACTCCCTCCTCCTCGGGTTGCGAGAAGTGGCGTGTTGCATGTGCGCCACTTGTCGCAACCTATTAGTTTTTTCTTTTTTCATAGATCTGTTTATTCAAAACGTTTATCTCTTCAACCGTGCGTCCCTTTTTCATAGATCCGTTTATTCAAAACGTTTATCTCTTAAACCGTGCGTCCAAATCTCAAACCGTTTCACCGTTTGATTCCTCGCATCGAGATCTTTGAAACTAGATCCCGTGTTGATTGGTTTTGACGAACTTTTTTCACGAAAAAACCATGCCCCTCGTAAAAGGAAAAAAGTAGAAAACACATTTTTTTCGTTTCCGAGAGACAAAACCGTGCCTCTCACGGAAGGAAAAGGCTGAAAAAAAATATGTTTTCGAGAGGCACGGCTGTGCCTCTGGCGAAAGCAAAACCATGCCTCTTACAGAAGGAAAAAACGCATTTTTTACGTTTTCGAGAGGCACGACCATTCGTCTCGCGGGAGCAAAATCGTACCTCTCACAGAAGCAAAACCGTGCCTCTAAGGAAAGGAAAAGAAATGGAGAAAGTGCATTTTTCCTTTTCCGAGAGGCATGGCCATGCCTCTCGCAAAAACAAAATCTTGCCTCTCGTGGAAGAAAAAAAAGGTGTTTCTTCTGTTTTCCTAGAGGAGCGGTTGTGCCTCTCGCAAAAGCAAAAAACGCGTTTTTCTCGCAATTTTTTTTTCAAAATTATTTTTCCATCCAAAAGCTAAGAAAGACCGGTGGAAAACCAAAAAGGCGTAAAAACGAGGAAACAACCGTAGCTGAAAAGGCGTGCAGAAAAAAATGCAGACGAAACGCCCAGAGCACGACATGTGGCGGCCGCTGAGTGCGTGCCACTCAACCCACCCCGGGCAATTGTTAACTAGTTTCTCTTGGTTTTTCCCCAGCGAACGATTATGTTCGCTCGATCAACCCTTCCCTAGGGAACAACTCGGTACACCAGGACCACCCCTTGGCTGACGTTCCCCACCTATCTGGGTCCTTTTTTTCAGGGGAATGCCCTTAAGTGTTGTACTTAGGCCTAGTTCTTTTGGCCGATACTCCTGAAATCTTGAGAATCGGGCCTCACCCCATCTTCTCCTAGAATATTTAACCCATATCTTTTGGACAATCCCAATCAGGAATGTCAAAAAAAATATAAGTTCAAGATTTTGGGAGAAGCTGAGTGGAGATTCAATTCTCAAGATTCTAAGAGAATCGGACAAAAGAACTGGGCCTTAGGGGACTCAGAATCAGTTTCTAGTCCAAATTCTAACGAGAGAAAAATACAAACCACCAACATGGTACGCAGGCCAATCTCTATGCGGGGCTTTTAGTGCACTCCTCCTGAAACATAAACGTCCTTGATGGAGTCCTAGTGTTCCATGAAGCTCTCCATGAGGTGCACTCCAAACACCTCAAGGCAGTCTTCCTGAAACTGGACTTCCACAAGGCCTATGACACGGTCAGCTGGGCCTTCCTTCGGGAATGTTTGCTTCGGAAAGGCTTCGGCGATAGGTGGGTGACCAAAGTTATGCAGTTGGTCTCTTCTGGCCGCACAGCGGTGAACATTAATGGGGAGATCGGCCCGTTCTTCCCCATGTTCTGTGGGGTCCGCCAGGGCGACCCCTTCTCCCCATTCCTGTTCAACATAGTTGTTGATGCACTGGCGGCCATTCTCGATAAGGCCAAGGCGGCGGGACACATTAAGGGGATTGTCCCGCACCTTGTTGGAGGCAACGGGGTCTCCCTCCTCCAATATGCAGACGACACCATTATCATGGTGGAGGGCTCCGCGAGTGATATCTCGAACCTCAAGTTCCTCTTATTGTGCTTCCAGCAGATGTCCGGCCTTAGGATCAACTTCGACAAGAGTGAGGTTATGGTCTTGGGCTACTCCCAAGACGAGCGACAGAGCATAGCGGATCGGCTTAACTGCCAGCTTGGGTGCTTCCCCACGACTTATCTGGGGATACCCATTAGCGACACCAGGCTTACGGTGGCCGAGCTGCGCCCCACGGTGGGGAAGCTCCAGCACCGGATCGAGCCCTGGCAGGGTCGGTGGCTGTCGAAAGCGGCCCGTACGGTGCTCATTAACTCGTCCCTCGCCAGCCTCCTATTATTCATCATGAGCTTCTACAGCCTTTCGGAGACTCTTCATCACAAGATTGCCACCGTTCAGGGGCATTTTTTCTGGGCCGGCGAGGGAGATAAGCAGAAATACCACATGGTCAGGTGGTCTGAGATCTGCAAACCGCACGACCAGGGCGGCCTTGGGATCATGTCCTCCAAACGCATGAATATTGCCCTACTGACTTGGTGGCTCTGGAGGATTAACAACGGAGATGGTAGCCTGTGGCTGTGCATTATTCAGCAGAAATACCTCTGCGGACAGCCACTCGCCTTCTGTCAGCGCTCTGGGGGCTCCCAGTTCTGGCAATCCATCATTCAGCTCCTCCCTGTCCTCCGGATCGGGACCTCGATCGAGATTGGGTCCGGCACCACCACGCTGTTCAGGTTTGATCGCTGGACTGGGGACTCACCCCTGGCGTCCCACTTTCCGGACATGTTCTCCATCGCGGTGGCCCCCCAGATCTCCGTGGCGAACGCCCTTATTGACCTAGGGCTCCTTGCGTTCCGAAGGCCTTTTGGTCCTGCTGAGAATGCGGACTGGCAGGAGTTGCTTGACTGTGTTGCTCTCCATGAGCCGGATCTCACGTCTGACGCTGACCGTGCCAGGTGGCGCCTAGAGCCGTTCGGTCAATTCTCCACCAAATCTCTCTATCTGGCCATCGCCCCCTCGCTCAGTCATGAGGCTCTCTCCTCCATTTGGGAGATTCGCCTCCCATTGAAAATTAGGATCTTCCTGTGGCAGTGGATTCGCGGCCGCCTACCTTCTGGCGTTGAGGTTCTGAATCGCAATGGCCCTGGTGATGGGTGTTGCCCGCTCTGTGGGCCTGAAGAATATTTGAACCATATCTTCTTCACCTGCGTGTCTGCGCAGTTCCTTTGGAGATGTTTCCGCGAGATTGTGGGTGGAAGCTAGGT
>NC_041392.1:477667050-477677630 GCF_002162155.2 Triticum dicoccoides | reverse complement strand
TTACGCCACATTAGGTGGCTGACCATTGGGGTCCTTGCCTGGACGCTGTGGACTGTTAGGAATAAACTTGTGATTCAGCATATCCCTCTTCGTCGTGCTACTGACGCTTTGTTCAAATGGTCTGGTTACTTGCAGCTTTGGCGGCTGCTTAGCCGCCCCAGGGAGAGAGACGCCATCACCTCCATCATCTCTCAGCTTCGCGCGATGGCTCTCCGGCTGGCTCCACCGCTTCCACCACCACCACCTGAGACAGATTAGCTCTGCGTCTTCGTCGTCGTCGCCGTCGTTGTCGCCGCTTGTTGTCTGTGCGTCCCTTGGTGTTTTGTTGGGCTTGTTGTGCTGTGCCCACAGCTGAACCTGTGTTGTGTGTGTGTTGTGTTTTGTGCGTTTGTGTTGGACCTTCGTGCGGTGGCGTTGGGTGTGTTTGTGTTTCGGATGGTACCTTGTGGACTTTGTGCTCGGTGGTTGCTTTATTTATAAAGCGGGGAGAAAGCCTTTTTCGGTAAACATAAATAGGCCCACCAATGAACCCGTTAAAATTTTTGATTTATTTTAGAATTTTGTTAATCACTAATAATTTATTTATTTTAAAAAATCTTGTATTATAAGAAATACTTGCACATGTCAAAAATCTGTATTAATTTTTTACTTTTTGAAATATGTTCATGGATTACAAAAAAGACTTCATATTCATGTAATTTAACAAATTACTCACATAATTTGAAGAGAAAATTTATGCAACTTAGAAAGTGTTAATGTAATTAAAAAATACAACCGTTCTAAAAACGATCATGTATTGTGAAAAGTCCCCAGTCCTTTTCATATATGTTCATGTAATTAAAAGAGTTCCTGGTTTTTTAAAAGATGTTTTGTACTTCTAAAAAAACTTTACATGTTTTAAAAATTGTTGTAGTTTTACAAAATTTCACATACTAAAAAATGATTTTAATCTATCAATAATATTAGCACTTATTTAAAAAATATATATAAATAGTTTTTGAGGGATAAATATAAAAATTAAATAACAAAAAGGAAATTAACCGCTAAGATGTAAAAAAATGTGATGTACATCATTAGTAAACACAAATAAAAAACAAAACTGAAATTAATCGCTAAGTTGTAAAAGTTTTTAAATAGGTATTTTTAGGACAAATTTTATTAAAAAAAGTCACGCGGTTCAAATGAAAAAACAATTTTAAAACTAAAATGTGGAATAATAATTAAATAACTTCAAAATATCATTTTGTTTGATAAAATACGTCAATGGAAACATAATGAGCGAGAAGCAATTTATGACTAATGTGTGAAAGAACGTGTTTTAGTACTTTTTTTATAGTATAGCCCTGTAAATGAATTTCTGTAGATGAATCGATTTTGCTTTCGTTTCCCCTGGCTACCAAGATGTGCCACTTGGTCCTTGCTGCATGTGACTATGTGAGATGAAAAAACCAGGTACACGTCAGGCATGATACCACTTCAAACGGATTTTGAACTAAATATGTCTAGTTTCTCGAAGATGAGCGATTAAAGTGTGTCGTTTTTTGGCTGAGGGTCCAAAAATAAACTCATAGACAAGTTGAGAGACCGAAACATACTTTCCTCATCAATTAATGTAGCAAGTGTTCTGGTCATTGTAATGTCAGGGTGGCCTATGGCCCCTTTTTACCTCCAAAAAGTGTTTTACTAGCAATACTCACCCGTGAGGATTACATGTGAGGTTGAGCTCCATGTTTCTTGTGGACAAGATGATGTGATCTCTCCCCCACACCCACCCACACCCATGAACATGATTGTTGTGTGACAAATGCAAGCATTGAATTCGCGCAGCCAATGTATAGACGCCCTCTGAGTAGACAAGTAGTCGTTGCCTACACATAGGAAGTGCCATGCCTGCAGCCCTCATCTTATTATACAATGTAGTTCTTGTACCAGCAGTTAGTTTATGGTGTATAGGTTCTATCTCAAGGACACTGTTATGTGAGTAGATTCCTCCCCATTCCCTGTAGCTTGCATCCTCTCCATCTGAAGCTGTCTTTTTTTCGAGTGATACCTAAAGTTGTCTTTGAATTGCCAACCAACTAGCTTATGGGGCTCTTTATTTTCTCCGAATACAAAGACCGATTGATTAATATACTGTGCTGTTTCCCCAACTGAAACAGGGCGTAGAAAATTATGCAGAAAATCAAGGAGTAGTACACAAACAAGCCAGATAAGCTTTGTTAATGAACGTGAAGCAAAAAAAGATGAGCTTTTCGATCGAATCATTAGTTGCTGATCAAGATCATCTCTATGTTTGAACACTATAGAAGGCATTTTATATTATTTGATTTACTTGGACTTTGGCCAAGGTATTAACTAGTACAACTAGTTAAGAATGCTGTCCTGCATGCAGAGATGCAGGCAGTACTTACAAACCACTAATCTCAAAGTGCTGTGGAACAATCTGGAATCAAGACAAAAAAAAATGGCCATACAAGCACATATGAAACAAATTGATTATATTACCTCTGCTGCTGCATTAGTTTAATCCCTATCTAGCTGCCTGCAGTGATCTGTACGAAGGTGTAGTCGAGTCAACAGGACAGTACCTTGCACTTGAACTAAACTGACGCGTACACCACCACATCATGCATGTCATTGGATTCACAGCTAGCTATGGCCATGGCGAGCTCTTAACTAGCTCCATCAGCTAGCATTTCATTTTCCATACATATTTCTGGCCTTTGGTTGGAAGCTAACTTTGCCATAGTTTACCACATGATTTTAACCAAACTTTTTTTTTAGAACGGAGACGCACGATGCGTCCGGCTTTAAATTAATAAAGCCCACCAGCAGGCAGCATCCATAGGTAATACATAACAGGGACAACAGTTTTAACAAGCTAAAAGGGCCGAAGCCAAAAAACAAAGGACAAGCAGCTGACCGCCGCCGGGAGATATAACATAAATAGCAGTGCGACGGGCAGCCAGCCAAAGGGTAGCCAAAAAAGCTCCAAAAGCATCAACTTAGGCTCGGGCCTCAACTTGGATCGTGCGGATCCGCTCCATGGCTTCCCGCATCCGATCCGCATCACGCCGTTTCCCCAACGGAGTTCATGTCTGTAGGAACACATGGCATTTGAAAATAATGTCAGCAGGGTGGTTAGGGAATTTGTGTTCGATCGTCATCTTATTGCGAATGGTCCAAAGAGACCAGCACAGCGCCCCTACGCATCGCCACAATACACGACCGAAACTGCCCCTATACGCAAGAAGGAGCCTACGCAGGTCCGACGTCGAGTTGGGGTTCCAGGTTTGGTCGAAAGCCGAACGGACGGCACTCCAGGCGAAACGGGCCAGGTGGCACTTGAAAAAGATATGGTTGGCATCTTCATGCTGACCACAGAGCGTGCAAGTACCATCCGAAGGGCCATGTCTAATGGCAATGTTGTTGGAAGAAGGAAGGCGATCTCGGAAGAGTTGCCAAAGGAAAATTTTGGTCTTCAGAGGGATGGCCGCTTTCCATAGCCCCCTAGCTATGTCTAGTGACGGTCCTTCGGTCATCTTGTTGTAGAGGGATTGGACCGAGAACTTCCCAGAGTTCGTGAGGGACCAAGAGACCATGTCCTTCTCGGGGAGAAGAGTGAAGCCTTGCACCTTAGCTAGGAGCCCATCCCAGCTGGCGCGTTCATGAGTGAGGAGTGGCCTTTTGAAGGAGATGGCGGGAGGGTTACATCTAAGCGCATCGGCCACCATAATGTCAACGTTGGTAGCCAGTTGGTAGATGGCAAAATGGCTCTGCCAGAGGGGCTCCGGACCAAGCCAGTGGTCGAGCCAAAACCGCGTAGAAGCCCCATTATTAACATTGAACTTGGCTCCGAGAGTGAAGGCAGGCTTAACAGCCTGGATGTCGTTCCAAAAAGACGATCCCTTCGCCTTTGAGGCAAAAAAAATTCCGTCCGGAAAGTATTTGGCCCAGAGGATTTCAGCCCAGAGCCCTTGCTCGTTTTGGGAAAGTTTCCAGATCCACTTGGCAAGGAGCGCCACATTCATAAGTTTGGAGTTCAGGATCCCGAGACCACCAAATTTCTTGGGGCGGCAAAGCGCCGCCCACTTGATAAGGTGGTATTTCTTCTTGGTCCCAGTTCCTTCCCAAAAGAACTTAGACCTGGGTGTGTCCAGTTTGGCGTGAACACCGTCGGCCAACAGGAACATGCCCATAGTAAATAGGGGCAGGAAAGACAGACTGGAATTAGTCAGAATCAGCCTAGCCGCAGAGGAAAGAAACCTGCCACGCCAGGGGCTAACCCGATTCGCCACCTTGCCATATAAGGGTTCCCATTCGAGGATTGAGATGTGTTTGTCCGAGATGGGAAGCCCTAAGTACTTAAATGGAAAACTCCCTAGTTTGCAATTAAGTAGGTTGGCAATGCGAGTGGCCTGGTGATCGTCCATCCCTATGGCGATCACCTCGCTTTTAGCAAAGTTAATCTTCAGGCCAGATATGATCTCAAAAGCGAGGAGGATGAGCTTGATCGAGGCTATACTAATATCGTCAGGTTCGAAAAGGAGCAGGGTGTCGTCCGCGTATTGGAGGTGGGTGATCCCGCCGGGGCACAGGTGTGGGACCACGCCCCGGACGTGGCCCGCGGCCTTGGCCTTGTGAACCATGGTCGAGAGGGCATCAGCGACAAAATTGAAGATGAGAGGCGAGGAGGGGTCACCTTGTCTGAGCCCACGTTTGTTACGGAAGAAATTCCCAATTTCTCCGTTAATAGATACCGCTGTCTGGCCTCCCAAGACCAGCTGCATAGTGTGGTGGATGAATCCCGACTCGAATCCCTTCCGAGTGAGAACTTCTCGAATGAACTCCCAGTTCACTCGGTCGTAAGCTTTCTCGAAGTCCAGCTTAAAAAGCACGGCCGGATGGCGTGTGCGTTTAAGTTCGTGAACAATCTCCTGCAAGACCACCGGGCCTTCCAGGATGTTACGGCCTTTGAGGAAGCCGGACTGGCTGCGGTCGATCACACGTTGGGCGACCGGAGCCAGCCGCATGGTGTAAGCCTTGGAGCAGATCTTGAAGGGGACGTTGATAAGAGTTATAGGACGGTATTGCTTAATCGTATCGGCCCCCTTTACTTTGGGAATGAGACTGATGACGCCGTAGTTAAGGCGCGAAATGTCAACCATACCTAGTGCAAAACCATTAATGATATCGTAGAACGTGTCCTTAAGCGCCGGCCAAAACCGCCGGAAGAAAATCACCGGCCATCCGTCCGGCCCAGGCGCGGTTTCAGTTTTCATCGAGCTAAGCGCTTCATCAATCTCCTAAGTGGAAAAAGTTAAAGCGAGCCCGTCGTTTTCGGCCTGAGAGACCCGTGATTCTTCTCCCCAGAAGTCGTCACGCAGGCGCAGGCCCTTCCCCTCTGCCGTACCCAGGAGAGAGAGGAAGAAATCGTAGATGTGTCTCGAGATCTCAGCCTGGCTAACCAGAATCCCCTGGTCCGATTGCAGTCGCGAGATCGTGCATTTCCGTTTACGGCCATTGGCAAAGGCGTGAAAGTAGCCGGTGTTCGCATCCCCCTTGGTGACCCACTTGACACCACCCCGACGGCGCCAATATTCCTCTTCTTCCCTGAGGATGGCCAAGACTTGGTTCTCTAAGGCATAACGGCTAGCCCACTCAGCCTCCGAAAAGGGTCTGGTGTCTGCTTGAATGTCGAGAGCTTTAATTTCTTCGAGTAGAGCTTCCCTAGCTCGCTTTGCCTCGCTGCCGTGATTTGCTCCCCACCCACGGAGGAAACCACGCAGGGCGCCGGCTGCCGAGATCCAAGTGTCCAAGGGACCCCTCGAACAGCCCCTCGAAGTTTTGGCACGCTCCCAACGAGCGAGAAGCAAAGGGATGAAAGCCTCTACCTCGAACCACCCTGGTTCGAAGTAGAACCGCTTGCTACGCGTGATCCTGTCCTCCCCAGAGGACAAGATCAACGGCACGTGGTCAGAACCGGTGCGGGTTTCCGCGACCAGGGTGCACATGGGAAAGATTATTTCCCGGTCAGACGAGACAAACACACGGTCGAGGACACTACGGATCGGATTGAGTTGTTTGTTGGTCCACGTATACCTGGCCCCAGTCCGAGCGAGCTCACGTAAGGCGCAGGCCGCAATGGCGTTGTTGAAAAGGGAGATCCTATTCCAGTCTATGTTGTCATTGTTCTTGTCTGCACTCGACCGGATGAGGTTAAAGTCGCCCCCAAGGACAATTGGAATGTTAGCAGCTTGCTTGGCCCCAACCAAGGCTTGAATTTCGCGCAAGAAATCGGCCGACCGCGAGTGATCGGCCGGACCGTAGACACAAACAATCGCCCAGGTGGCGAGCGAGGTTCTATGCTTAATCGTTACAGCAATGAAAAAAGAACCAACGTCCCAGGTTACAATGTCACACACATCAGAATTACATCCCAGAAGAAGACCGCCCGAATGACCCGCGGAAGGTACCCAACCCCACACGAAACGGTGAAGAGGATCGTAAGCCGAGAGATCCCGATAAGTAAAGTCTACTTTGATAGTCTCTTGGAGAGCTACGACGTCAATGTGTTCGCGAGCAATATACTCCCTAAGTTGCGTGCGACGGCCCGAGTGCCCGCAGCCCCGGATATTCCAGAATATGTAACGCATCAGATGATACGATTGCGAAGGCGAACCCCCCTGGAGGTCACCGGTTTTGCCACTCGTTTCTTAGCCGGGGCACGGCTAGTCGTAGGCGCTGCAGCAATCTCCCTGGTTGCAGCAGCACCCTCCGACAGGAGCAGGGTGGGGGAATCCACAGACACGAGGGGGGCGAGGTTCTCCACCGACGTGCCCGCGTCTTCCCTGGCCTTAGCCGCCGCAGCGGCTTCGGCCAGAGCCGCTTGGGCCTCCTCACGAGCACGAATAAGGGACACAAGCTCCCCACGGTCCTCGCCTAAGTCGAAACCGCTATCGTCTAAGATCGAAGCAATTTGAGGATCGGTTAACGCGTTCAGAATCTTAAAGGAGGGGGGTGGATTACCTGAGATTTCCATGTTCTTATCAGCCAGGCGGAGTTGCGCGCTCTCCAGGGAAGATAGGTCACCCAGCGCCGCTTTGGCCCGAGCGCTGGGCGCACGCTGAGGGACCGGGGACGCCCGAGAGCGGCGCGCCTTGGCCGCCGTGCCCGCAGAGCCCAATGCAGCCTGAAGATCCACCACGGCCGGCGCCACCGGGGACGGGAGCGCGAGCGTGGCGAGCTTGGCAGTAGGTTTCCGCCCGGCCGACTTTTTGGGCGCACGACCAGATCCCCCCGAGCTGCGGCGGCTGGACAGCGGGGTGACAACAGATGGCTCATTGAGCACCACGCCCGAGTCCGAACCCGGCAGACGAGGGGAGGCAAGCCTGTCAGTCAGCGCCAGACGGTCGACCGCAGGCAGCTGCGCCGAGCCCACCAAGTTGAAAGCCCCCACCAAGGCGCGGGACGGGGGTGGGCTGCTCCCAGCCGTGTCCGCAGTCGCCAGGGCCCCCGGCAACGCGGGCTCCTTCCCCTCGTCCAGCGCCAGCTCTTGAATGCCCAGCTGATTCCAAGTCTCGGTGTCGATCGACGTATCGGGCAAACTGTCCTCAGGCTCTGCATCCTGGCCGGCCATGTCCACGTCCATAGCGCGACCCGATCCACCAGTGGAAAGGCCACCCTTGGCCCCACGGTCAGGCCCCTGCGGGCCGACAGACCCGCCGGTCCCCGAACCAGGCGGGCCGCCATTCTTGTCTCCCGGGTGTGGGGGGTTGTTGTTGGGACCAGGCGCCGCCGGTCCATCCCCAGGGCGCGTAGGCAGTTTCTCCACCTCCACCCGGATGTCATAACCCTCATGATTGAACCACACTTGCACAAACCCGTTCATCTTGTCAGGAGCACGAACACCAAACTTCATCCTCACCGGTCCCACCCGGATAAGGGAACGATCATCCACCACGATCGGCCTTCCCAGCATCTTGAGCCCCTCAATCAGACGATCAGCACGGCGGTGCTTCTTGGGGATGCCATGGAGGCGAAGCCACACCTCAGGCATGTAGAGGGGGGTAATCGCTTCCTGGATCGAGTCACGCACCAAAACCGTAATGCCATGGATGGAGAGGAAAAGTTTACCACTTGTCTTGGCCATGTGCAGCAGATCAGCAGACGGGAACACCACCGCAAAGTCATTGTCGCCCACTTGTTCAATCTGCCAATCCCAATCACCCGCCACCATGTGCTTGAGTTCCTGTTTGAGCACACCCAACGAGAGCCTCCCTGGCTCCGCTGAGAAGATGGCACCATTGACAACCTTTGAGGCCTCTGCGACGGCCTGCGAGTCCTCCTCAAACTCCATACAGAAAAAGCCCTCGCCCGGGATAGCGTTGCCCATGATCTGGAGGAGCGGCTGCTTACCCCGCGAGGGACAGTAGGCCGACGCATGGCCCTCCAACTTGCAGATCACACAGAGTGGGAGGAAGGTACACTTGGCCTGGAAATGACCGGTCCGGCCACATTTGAAACATTCTCCTCCCTCCTCCTCGACCGGAATGGGGGCGGCCGCCGAGCCCCGCGGCGCATCGACCGCAGCCACTACGAGCGGAGCAGCCCCAGCCCGCGCCTTCTTCGCCAGCGGGTCGCCATGGCCATCGCTAGAGGGGGGGAGATCCTGTGTCTTGCGCTCCAGTTCACGCCGCCGAGAGCCATGCTTGCGCTTCTTCTTCTGTTCTTGTTGGCCCCACCATGGGGGGGGGGGGAGGACCCCAATCCCCCTCACGCCCTTGGAAGCCAGATCCAGAGTCCTGGCCCTGGAAACCACCATGCTCGCGCCCAGATCCGCCGCCCTGACCGTGGGAGGAACCACTGCCGCCGTCCGCGCGCCCCGCCCCCTTGGCCCGCTGGCTGCGCTTCGCCTGCTCCCGGAGGGCCTTCTCACGCCGCCACTCCTCCTCCGGGCGCGGGGGCTCCATTGGGCGCTTGTCAGCACGGCGGTCGCCCATGGCCGCCGCCTCGGCAAAGGACCGCGAGAGAGGGAGGGGGGAGGAATGGGGATGAGGGATCTGATGGGGAGACGGTGGCGCCGCAACTCACTTTGTCGAGCCGAAAACCCTAGCGAGGGGTCGCGGCACCCCCTGCGCAGCCATATAAAGTGATGGCTAGCAGGCTCCCGGGCCCCCCCTTGCCAGGCCGAGCCGGTGGGCCGCGCGGTCCAGGTCCAGGGCCTTGGGCCGCACCAAGGGGCACGACAGACAGCAGGCCGAGCGGGGCCGGCCCAGGCCCAGAGGGCAGGATCTGGCCCAGGGGCAGGGCAGGCGTCAGCAACCCTAGCGACGTACCCACCGCCGGCGCCACCGCCGCCGCCCACGCCGCCACAGGCCCCGACGGCTCCGTCGAAGGCAGGGGGAAGGGCAGGCCAATCCTCCGTCGACACCGGTGTCGCCGCGGGCCCCGAGCACCTAGGGGAGCGCGGGCGCACCAGATCGGCCCCCGGAGCGCGCGAGGAAGAGGCCTCCGGCCTCCAGCAGCGGACCGCCATTGCCCGCGATCCCCCACCGCCCGGCGCAGAGCGACGGCGCCGGTCACCCCGACCAGCCCCGCCGCGAGCCGCCGCGAGCACATACTCACCAAAAGACGCCCCCGCCGGAGGGGGGGGTAAACCCCGGGGAGGAGATCCCGTCCTCGTCGTCGGACTCGACCCCCGACAGGGCCCAGAAACGGCCACCGCAGCTCGCCCGTCCTTCCCCAGGAGGGCACGCCGGGGCGGCGGGCGCCAGGGCGCCGCAGGGGCCCCGTCGGACCAGGACCCAGGCCGCCTCCGCGCCGGAAGCGCGACGGAGGTCAGAGTCGCCGCCCGAGTCGCCACGGGTCGCCTCCAACGGAACACTCGATTCGAAATCCATCTCCTTACCTTAACCAAACTTGCTTAAACTATATAAGGTACATAAAATCTTAGCAACATTTTGGCCTGTCTAGGAGTGTCTCGCCGTACTTTTCGTTTTGTATGGCATAATGGATTTGTTTGTCACAAAGATAATCTTGCCTAAGGTGTGACAAGCAGTCCCCTAACTTGGTCAAACTTTCTTAACTTAGGTGAAGTGATGTGTGGCAAACGGTGGACAAGAACCAAACGTCCTGGGCCTTAGTGTCTTCGGTAATGTAACTTAAATTGATGATACCCAGCGCATTGCTGTGAGGATTGGTTGTTGTGTATTATTTTGATAGATATTTGATTGAGTGGAATTTGAATATGAAAATGAAGACTACAAATATACTTAGAATTTATTGTATTTCATGCTATATAGCCGTAAAATATATATAGAATATAAGTATTATTTCTCATGCATGCTTAGAAAAATAAAAGTAGTGGGTTGATGAAGTGGGATGTGTGGATGTTGACAGTAGATGGCCACGATGGCCACCTCCTCTATGTTGTGTGGAATGTTTGGAGGGGAAGGAACTCCCGAATTTTCAACGGGTTTCCTTGGTGTTGAACTACATTGGATTACTCTCTAAAAACCTACATTAGCTTACAGTCAATGTATTATGTTCTTTTTTGTGAGTAATCCTCAAACGGGTCA
>NC_041392.1:477625953-477666792 GCF_002162155.2 Triticum dicoccoides | reverse complement strand
ATCTATTCATCTTCAATCATGGCAATACAACGAACACCCGAAATAATAAAAATTACATCTAGATCTGTAGACTACAAGCACTGAAGTGAGCCAAAGACGCGCCGCCGTCATCGTCCCTTCCTCGCCGGAGCCCGGCAAAACTTGTCGTAGTAGACAATTGGGAAGTCGTCATGGTAAAGTCCCATAGGACCCGCGCAGCAGAATAGCAACCGCCGCTCTGTAAAATTATGCTCTAATTGTTCTTGATTAAAAGATAATGCTCTCGCCAATTTCTCCAAAAAAAACAAATAGGGTTAGTTTCACTAAAAGAAGATAGTGTTTTTGCCCCTTTTAATGTTCTCAAGCATATATGCCTCTTTTAAGGGGTAGTTCTTTTGGAAGAAAAGTAGCTCGGTGGAACCCTATAGCTAGTTCCTCCTTTCTCCCCTTTTTGTGTGTACTTTCTCAGTTTCATCTTGATAGAAAGTTAGATCTGAATGACTATGTATATTTATGGACATCAAATTAATTGATTCCTTCAATTTTGGATCACTGGTATAAATGGCGACAATGTTGCTACATCCTACATGTCCATACCTAGCTAGAAACACATGCATGCAGAGAGGTATGCCCCAAAAGAAACAGGATCCATATATATTGGGTACAAAAAATTGGATCTATTTTTCTTTTTGTCGGTATGTATTATACATAACAATCAGTGTACTACTGCCTGCATTTCATTGCAAGTTGGAATCTAGGAAACATTACCAAGTTGAGGCGTCACATGGCACCCAGCATGTAGTATTATATGTCTCGCTAGATTGTGTATGTGTATGCCTATACATATATATATACATGGGCTGCTGCCCCAGATTTGGTGGATATCTCTGCACATGCCTACATAAACTACATACATATATACTCCCTCCGTTCCAAAATAAATGACCCAACTATATAAACTTTAGTATAAAGTTGGGTCATCTATTTTGGAACGAAGGGAGTAGATGGGAAGCGGCTAGCAAGACAGTTTACTACTAGGACAGAGGATAATATATGATATGTGTTTCTCTGGGGGGAGGGCAAAGCTTTGAGAAGATATCATCAAGTTGGCTGCCGCTATCCCAATTAAGTTTGTCTTCTCCCCCTAGCTAGCTCCTGACATGGATGTATCCTTGCCAACCAACTCACCCTACACATGCCACTTGCTGCCCTCTGCTTGTTTGGCCCAAACACAAGGTAAAAGCAGCACTAGATGATCCATATGTATGCACATCAACTTTCCATAGGTCAACATGCTGCTTTGCAAGCTAACTTATTTAATTACACCATATGGGCTGGAACCTTCAATTATTTATCCTGACATGGTTGTATCACATTTCTGCCATCAACACAGAAGAGCCGGACTGATCACCTGATCATTAATTAGACTATGCATTAGAAGTATAATACGTTGAAGCCTATGTATGAGCATTTTTTTTTAAGAATCATTGGGGGAGGAGTCCCTTCACCTGAATATATTACTCAAAGTGGCCATTATGCCAGAAGAGTGATCCAGTTTATAAGAGAAACCGGATCGAAAACCTAAACAAGTTGACCCGTTTATAAGGAAAACCGGGCCGAAAACCGTACAACAAGGTTACAAGGAGAAGAGAAGAACAAGACACCCAACAAGGGCAGGATCTAGCTAGCAAACTAAAAGGACCATCACTACGAAAGACACAAGTAGTTGTGGGGTGTCATCGAGGGATCACAATACTTAGACTTTGCGAGGAACCTAACGCACCGCGTTGCATGCATACTGAGCCCCACGGCACAACTCAGGAGCATCCACAACCAATGAGTGCAAAAAACACGAACCTTGACTGGGTGCCCCGTCACGGAAGATCGAAACGATTAACAATTTGAGGAGGCATCCGGCGCCATCAAATAGTAAAAATGAACCAAGACATCACCAAGAGCACGACGCTCGCCGCAACACATCAGCCGCCAAGGGGTATGAGCATTTCTGGGCAGCAAATAATCAATTCTGGCCCAAGTATCTTCTTGCACTACGTTAACTAAAAAATATATGTTGGCATGCGGTGTATTTTTCTTCCCACGATCAATGTTTTGCATAGAGCCAAGGAGTAGAAGTTACTACTGATGTGTGATGAGTAAGAAGAGAAGAGGAATGTTACTAAAGCTGCGCCCACAAAGGAAACCTCCAAAGTTTGTCATCACAAAGCATATGCGTTGCATGCATGCGCGCCCTGCATGACAGTAGCTTGCAATTAGGACACACTGCATGCATCATCAGAAAACAACCACAGAGATAATTAAAAAATCACATGCATGCATGCATGCATGCATCGGACACATGGAACCTGTCTTTGCGTCTGGCCTCTTCTCCACTCCACGCGCATATCACGCATGCATGCATGCAGTAATTCCAGAGAGCAATTCAGAAAGATGGTCAATTTATCGTAGGGCAAAACCTGCAAGATGGTCAAATTATGTGGACAACTAACCCAAGTCACGCGGCAGCGATGAATGAACTGATGTGCATGATATGATACGAATAAATAAAAGGAGGTGAGGAGATAAGGGACATCATGGAGGGAGAGAGAGACGGAGACTTGACAGGAATTTAGCATGTTCTCTCTCTACGCACACATACATATATCCACCGTCCATACCATACCTAGGTAGCCGGCCTCCTAGCTAGGTAGGTAGCTAGCCAAAAAAGGCAAAGAGAGAAAAGAGGTGTGAAATTGCATAGCAAGCCACGTACTATACATGAGCGCGGGAGTACAAAGTTGTACACAAGTCGAGGTTGTATTTTTGAAGCTTTTATACTTTCACATAGCTAGCTAGCAGTACAAGTATGTATTCTTCAGTGGTAGTAATAGTTAAGCAAGTTGGTGATTTTTTGTTGGTGCGCGTTGCGGGTTTGCTAGATCGATTGGTGCTCTCAGCGTGTTCCGGGCGGCTTCGTGAGGACCGAATTAGATATTGTGTGTTGGTGCGATCATGGCACATCATAAAGCTGCTTGTAGGTGTAGCAACATAGACAACAGTTTTGCTAAGTTTCAGTTGACTCAGACTTGGTTATATCTCAGTCGATGCTATATTCGTTCGATCTTGCGTGGAGATTTTACTCCAATGTCATCTGAGTGAGACCTGGTTAAAATCTCAGTCGACAGAGACATATAGGCACATGTGCATCGCACCGCATGGGACATGTTTTTTTCGATAAAGGGCGTTTTTATTATCTCAAAATGTAGCATCAAGTGATACAAAGCACTTAGAGTACCACCCGGCCTCTGCATAATTAGGATGCACACAGCCAAACATTAAAAATCTAACAAGAAAAAAAAACCCGACAATTCGGCAACAGTAGAGTCCTATAGACCGACACTATGCCTATGTCGAAACGGTTGGTGGACCGATCCGGAGATTATGCTGCCACCCATGTTGGGTAAAAACCTCCATAGCCACCTGCTCCAATCGCGTACACACCGCCTTGAATAGCGGTTGGTACTCCGCACGTTGTAGCATAGACCACATACGAAGCGAGTGCGTACAACGGAAAATAACCTGTAGAGGAGAAGCATTTTTGTCATTAAAAACCAAATTGTTTCTACATAGCCAAAGCGACCATAGTAAGGCGTACGCTCCCACCCTTATTAGCGTTTTGAATCTATTTGAAATACCGTCCAACCAATGACCAAAAATATTGGCAACACTTGTGTGCGGATACAAATTTGACGCTATTTGGATGACTGACCACGTAGAACGCGCAAACTTGCATTGAAAAAAGAGGTGTTTGATTGTCTCGTCAAGAGTACAAAAACAACACTTCTTACTTCCTGGCCAGTTGCGTCGTGCAAGGTTGTCTTTGGTTAGCACAACACCTCTACGAAGATACCACATGAATATTTTAACTTTTAGTGGAATCTTTGCCTTCCAGATTTTCTTGTTATTGCTCTCCGGTACCTCAGAATGCGTGAGCGCACGATACATAGAGTCTACCGTGAAAGACCCTGATGTAGTAAGATTCCAGCGAAACACATCACGGCCTTGCGTCAGGTTAATCAGATCCAGACGGGATAAGAGATTTTGCCATGACATAAGTCGGACGCCAACTAAATCCCGCCTAAATGAAATATTCGGCGGGGATGAGCTGAGCACCTGCGCAATTGTATTGTTTTTATCGCGAGCAATGTTGTACAAGGCTGGATATTGTTCTCGGAGACTGGCATTGCCTAGCCAGATGTCTTCCCAGAAACGAATCTCTGACCCGTCCTTTATCGCGAAAGACCCAAAGCGAAAGAGTTGTTTCTTTGCCGCCATTAGGCTAGCCCAAAAGTGTGAGTCGCCAGGTTTCCAATATGCCTGAGACACCGCCTTTTGGCCTAGATACTTGTTGCGCAGCATGGTTTGCCAAACACCATCCTCAGTAAGAAGTTTGAACAACCATTTACTAAGTAGGCCCTCATTCTTGACCTGCAGGTCATGAATTCCAAGGCCACCTTGGTCTTTCGGCATACAAACCACGCTTCATTTGGTCAGCCGGTATTTTTTCTTTTCACCATCTCTTTGCCAAAAGAATCTAGACCTAAAATAGTCCAATCTTTGCAAGACCCCTTTTGGGACACGTGGTTAGCAAAATCAAAATTCATATAGGCACATGTGCATCGCTTCATGCAGAGCCCCGGGGTTTATCCTTCTTTTTGAAAGAAAAAATAGTTAAGCAAGTAAATGACGTAGCTAGTCATGGGGATTGCCTGCTTGGTGCAAATACACTAACATTCCGTTTGCAACAGCCGACAGGTCACAAAGTAAAGGTTAACTCTTTGCTGCGGTCATTAGGTGAAGAGAACATATATGCTCCCGAGCGTGGCCTGCCGATCGAGCAGCAGCATGCAGTGTACTTTCAGAAGGAGTGTTTCCTCGTTCAGCAAAGGGTACTCTCTGCTTCCGGTTGCTAGTCCCAAGGCAGCTAGCCATAGCCTTCTCCCCCGCTTCATCCTGCAGCAGCATGCATGCAGTACTATGAGTGAGAAAGACAGAATTAATCATGGCAGAGAGAAAGAGAGAGCCGGCCGGCGGGTGCAATGCAAAGACGTGTAGAGAGAGAAAGAGATACTGGCCGGCCGGTACTGGATTTAAAGAGGGCAGTAATAAGTAAGCATTCCATTGCAGTTAGAGAAGGATGGGAGGAAAAGGCTGTGTCGTTCTGGGTTTGTGATGGCGATGTGTGGGGATCTGATGATCTACGACGCACGCAGGATTGCATACCATGATCTGATTCTGATGGAGGGGGCCGGCCGGGCACTGAATCGAATGCATGCACTCTTCAATTCTGCTGCTGCTGCTGCTGCATCTGCATCAGAGTGCGCCAAAGCAACCAAAAGCTAGCAAAGGGAAAGAAGAAAGCCTGCGACTGCACTGCATCGATCCACTTTCTTTGCCTCTCGTGCATATGCATGCATGGCCTTTGGATTCGAAGGGTGCACCACGGGGAGCCCGTACGAGTGGTACCAGAAGCAGCGGTCAATGACCACGACAGAATTCCCTAACCACATGACATGAATTCTTTCAGTCGATCAAACTGACGATCAAAGGCCGAACACGCATGGTCCTGCATCTACTTCAGTGCACACGGCTAGGTGACTGATGGATCACATGACGCGCCTGATGTCAACAGGCATCATCATCGTGCAGTGGACAAATTGCCAGATGATACAGTGAAATGACCGAAATGCTACCACTAGCAAGAACATGCAGGAAACCAAAGGTGGCAATAGGGGGGCGGCATTTAGCTTCCCAAGGCCAAAACGCACGCACGCACGCACAGTGACCCTGAGGCCATCTGATCAAACTCAAGTGGTTAACCATGAAATGGCTCAGCTTTTCTTAGCCTCAGCTGCTGCTGCTGCTGCTCCTTGAAACTGCATAGTTATGCATTGCAGACCTAGCAACTAACTGCATGCTTTTGGACCCAAGAATCCTGTCTTTGAATCTGCAGGCCTAGCTAGCTAGCTAGCTAGCCCACTACAGAAAACATAGGTCTACCTAGTAGAGAGCATCTCATACTCTATCATGATGGCTTCTTTCTGCATGCAGGGCAATGGACATGGCCGTGGCTGTGCCTCTGCCTGACCTGTGATGACAACGACTCGATGACTAGTGAGGGCTGTGAGGCCAAGAATCAATCACACGTCCACAGTATATGAGCACAACAACAGGAACGTTGTCAATTATATGTGGATTGGACAGGCTCCATAGAAGAAGAATGAGCTCAACTAGTGCTAGTACTATGTTCAAAAAACAATGTGTTCTTCTGTGTAGGGCGAGTATACTATGTACTCCGTATCTAGATTCTAGACTAGTAGCAGTTATGAGCTGCAGCCAGTACATGATTCATCGTGTATATATCTACTCCCTCCGTCCCATAATTCTTGTCTTAGATTTGTCTAGATACGGATGTATCTAATATTAGATACATCCGTATCTAGACAAATCTAAGACAAGAATTATGGGACGGAGGGAGTACTTCTTTTCAAGAAAAGGTCTGTAATTTCTATAACAGTACATGTGAGAAAACATTCTCCAGGTATTGTAGTTAATTGTCATCCAAACCTCTAGTCTAACTGGGCTAAAGGTGCTAGTACCTACTACCTAAGATGCTTATGGTAACTCGGTAAGGTCTTTCTTTTAGGTAATTAATAAGAAAGAGGCTTATAAAATGATAAAATGGTAAATAAATGTTAAAATACTTTGAGGTAAATTCCGCCAAGTCCCTTGTGAATCCCTATTTGACAGTCATCGCACCAAATTGTCGGGATACCACACATACTTCGCTCCCATGGCTCGGCCTCGGCCCATCTATCGATCAGTTTGAGCCGATCTTTATTCCCATTCGTTCATTGCTCGCTTCATCCGGTCGCTTCCTTTTCGATACTTTCGGTTTTCCCATTTCATTTCATCAGGTTTCTTTGCTTTTGCATTTTATTTTCTTTCATTCTTTTCCTTTTCTTTTTGATTTTATTCATTTTTATATTTTACCATTTTAAGCAAGTTTTGTTTCTCTGTTTTATCACACAGCCTTTACTTTTATTTTGTCTTTTTTCAAACTATAAAGTTGTTTCATGAATTTGTAAATATTCACACATTTTTTAGAAGGTTCATGGATTTTATAAATGTACAAAAGATATCTTAAAAAATAAGATATACACTAATATTGATAACACCAATTTTATAAAAATATTCACGAAATCAAAATATATTTACGATTTTAAGAAAAGTTCATGAACTTAAAAACATTATGAATATGAAAATAAATCATGAATTTAATAAATGTTCATGGATTTAGGAAATGTTCTTGATTTTAAACTAAATTCTCCTATTTTCTTTTAAAATAAATCATGTTTCATATTTTATGTGATAATAAATAAAACTAACCTGAGCATGAAGCCAAAGTTGGAAACTGCACAGTAAAGGGCTGATCGCAGAATCACCGAAGTGGGACAGCCCACGAGGACACACTCCTATCAACCACTATGACGCATTGCGTCATGGGCGCCCCTATGTCTCGCGTACGGAAAACAACAGCCTCGTTCTCTGTTTTTGGCCTCCCTGACGGGCTGCCGCGATTTGGCCGGCCCAGGTGCACGGAAAACAACAGCCTCGTTTTCTGTTTTTGTATGTTTTCTTTTTTGCTTTCTTATTTTATTTTATTTATACTTTCAAATATTCAAAATAAATATATTACAAAATCACTCTAATAAATTTTTAAAAAAATATTCACAAAACATTTGAAAAATGTTAAAGCTGTGTAGAGAAAAATTTTATCACATATGCAAAATGTACAAAAAAATGTGTATGAAAAAATTGATCATATATTTTAAAAAAGTTAATCAATCATTTGAAAATATGTTGAACAAGTGTTTGAAAATGATAAATGTGCAAATAAAAAGTGTTAACCATGTATTAAAAAATGATGAAACAAAGTTTATCATGTATATGAAAATCTTAATCAAGCATTATAAAAACAAAATGTTGAACAAGCATTATAAAAATATTAAATGTGTATAGGAAAAATGTTTATCATGCATTCAAAAATGATGAATTTTTTGATGATGTATATAAAAAGCTAATCAAGCATTTCAAAAAATGATGAACAAATATTTGAAAAATGTTAATCAAGCATTTGAAAAATGTTAAATGTGTTTAGAAAAATGTTGAACATGTGTTAAATCATATTAATATTGCATTTAAGAAATGTTAATCAAGCATGTGAAAAATATTAAATGTAAATAGAAAAATGTTGACAATGTATTTGAAAAATATTAATCAAGCATTTGAAAAAGTTTAAAGCGTGTATAGGAAAGATGTTAGCCATTTACTTAAAAAAAATCTTCTATTTGAGAGATGTTAATCAAGCATTTAAAAAATGTTTAAAATGTGTATAGGAAAAATGTTGACTATGTATAAAAAATGTTAAATTTGTATTAGAAAGTGATAAACATGTATTCAAAAAATGTTGTTGACATATACAAAAAAATGTAGAATGAAAACTAAAAGTAACAAAGAAAACCAAAACAAATCGAAAAAGAAATAAAATAACCATATAAAAATAAAATGAAAAGTAAAAATGAAAAAAAAAACAAATGCAAAACGAATGAAAAAACGGAGAAGGAAAAAGAAAAGAAACAAAAGAAAAAGAAAACGTAATAAAGCAAAAGAACTGGAGAAGAAAGGAAAAAAAACAGTAAAAATGGAGAAATAAACAAAGAATAATCGATGAAAAACAAAGGAAAAACCCCCGAAAAGAAAACAAATGAAAAATCGACTCTTTTCTCTATTAGCAGTCTGCGCCCTGGTAATCAATCCGAACGAAGTGCTTACCCACTGACTTGCTTCGCTACAAACCATCGAGGATACCCAGGTTCGAATCCTGGGAAGTCTCCTTTTCTCTTCTATTGGCCTCCTGGTTGACGCTAGCTGGCGTGCTTGAAAGTAAACAAACTGTGTTCGTCAAACAGTGCCGGAGCTTGACAGAGGTTGTTGAAGGGGCTAAGCAGCATTGAGGGGGCAAAGAATGCAAATTATGCTTGAACTTTGACTAATATTTGATATTTAAGCCCAACATTAAGGGTATACACGTAATGGATTTTCTAGAGTAGGGGGGCAATCACCCCCTTTGGCCCTAGGGAAGCTCCGCCACTGCCGTCCAATATGGTGAGCTCAACTGAGTGGTTCTTTTTCTTTTTTAGAAAAACTGGCTGTTGGATTTTTTTTCCTTCATATCTTCTTTTTTCTATGAAAAATATTGGGTATGTTTTTGAAAAATTTCATGTCTATTAAGAAAATGTTCAGCATATATTCAAAATTAGTTCACCATACATTACAAAAAGTTCAGTTTGTATAAAAAAATATTCGCCGTATGTTAAAATAGTTCAACATATATTAATAAAAAGTTCAATATATATAGAAAAATGTTCAATGTATATTACAAAAATGTTCATGGTATACTGCAAAAACGTTTGTAGTTATAGAAACTAAAAAGAAGGAAGAATTCAAGAAAAAGGAAAAAATACCAGGAAAGAATCAACCCAGAAGAACAGAATGTAAAAAAGGAAATATAAAGAAAAAACCAAAAAGAAAAACCAAAACATAAAAGCGAAAAAAACAAAGAAAGAAGCATAATAGGAACAAACGTGGAAAAAAAATATGTGCAGTGAACGGACATAGCACACGCGTGAATGGAAAACATAGGATTTGGGCTGCCCGCTCGCTCGTCTGTGATCGTCCCTCAACTAGTTGACACCTGTGGGCGTCAACTAGGATTCACCTTGCTGTAAGGGCATCCTTTGCCTTAGGATTTTGGTGATGACGACAACACACGCGGACTAATCATGCGCCATAGTTTTTTCAGGTACACATGGTGTGGCGCAAGACGGTTAGGTCTTCCCTCTATGTGGACAAGATCGAAGACGGAGTTTCCGACGTTTTTTTATTCCTTTGGTCGTAGGATATCCGTACTATTAAGAGGAAATCTACATATGAAGGTATTGGGTGAATCACTTCACGTACACATTCTGTGCACCCACCATATACCCTCCGTTTCGAGGAGAGAGAGGTTCCCCACTGCCCCCTGACCTGTGCAGTCCTGCCCATGGCGGTAGTACCGCTCCATCAAGCGGTTGTACCGCTGGGCGGTAGTTCCGGTCTGACCACCGCTCCAAGTACCGCTCAGGGGTGACTCCCTTCTGTACCGAGTATGGTGGTAGACCGGTGGTGGAACGGAAGTTCCGGTTTGTCTTGATAAACAGGTACTACCGGTGTCCAGGGCGGTTGTACCGCCTCGGACTCCATCACCCAGGAACGGCTGGCCCAGCGGTAGCTCCGGCCCTACTACCGCTCCAACTACCGGCCTGAGGTGTAAACCTTCTGGATGTAAGCGGTAGTGGAGCAGTAGTTCCGGTTTATTCCGATAAACCGGTACTACCGGGTGCACCACCGAAAGTACCGCCCTGGTGCCCTAGGAGGGGTTCCCCGCATTCACCGGTTGTACCGGTGTGGAGTGCGTAAGTACCGGTCCCATGCTTTTCTGCACATAACGGTTGGATCTTGGGGGGGGCCTATTTAAGGAGGTGCTTCTCCTACCTCCCACCTACCTCTTTCCTCTCTCTCTCTCCTCCATTACTGCCATTAAAGCTTTCTTGCCTGATCTCTCTCCCTAGACACCCAAACTTGTTGATTTGCTAGGGATTGAAGGAGGAGACCTAGATCTACAATTCTACCAAAGGATATTTGGTTCCCCCATGCTTTCTTGTGTGGATTTTGTTACTCTTGGGTGCTTGGGCGCCCTAGACGGAAGAGGTCACTTCGGAGCCACATTCCATTGTGGTGAAGCTCCGAGGTTTCGTTGGGAGCCTCCAATTAAGTTATGGAGAGATCCTCAACCTTGTCTGTAAAGGTCCAGTTGTCGCCTTCAAGGGCACCAATAGTGGAATCACGACATCTCGCATTGTGTGAGGGCGTGAGGAGAATACGGTGGCCCTAGTGGCTTCTTGGGGAGCATTGTGCCTCCACACCGCTCCAACGGAGACGTACTTCCCCTCAAAAGGAAGGAACTTCGGTAACACATCCTCGTCTTCACCGGCTCCACTCTTGGTTATCTCGTGCCTTTACTTGTGCAAGCTTATTTGTGTTTTATCCCTTGCTTGCTTGTGTGCTTGTTGTTGTTGCATCATATAGGTTGCTCACCTAGTTGCATATCTAGACAACCTACTTTGATGCAAAGTTTAATTTGGTAAACAAAAGCTAAAAAATTGTTAGTTGCCTATTCACCCCCCCCCCCCTCTAGTCAACTATATCGATCCTTTCAATTGGTATCAGAGCCTCGTCTCTTTAAGGACTTTGTCGTCCGAAGAGTATGGTTGACACTGTAGACGGTGTGGAGGAGCACTCCGGTGCGAATCCGATCTCGTCTACGGGCGATGGGAGAACCTTGGTCTATCGTGAGGAATTCAATGTGGCCTTAGACACATTGAAAACCTCCATGATGACCGAGGTTGAAAGCATGTTTAATAAATTCATTGAAGGGCTTAAACTATCCACCGCACCGTTGAAAGTGGGTGATCCCACTAACAAGGTGACGGATGCTAACTCCGACAAGGGGGAAGCTACTAGTGAAAAAGCTCCTTCTTCTAGTGGTAAGAATGGCACCAGCATCTTTGTCCATGTGGAACCTTCACTTGTTTATGGGGGACCGATTCCTTCTACACATTTGAATCATGCCGGTCCTCCCCCTAAGATTGTGAAAATTGAGGACTTTGATTCTTGGGTTTATCGCTTTAAGCGTCATTTAAATCATGTGAATATTAATCTTTGGAGAATCATTGAAGAAGGTTTCAATCCGCATGACCCAAGCAACTTCACCCCTAGAGAAGCCGCGGATAATCAATTCAATGAGAATGCTCTCTTCATCATCCAAGATGCAATTCCACCCAAAGATCTCCCTCATCTTCGGCCCTTCGCCTTGGCCAAAGATGCATGGATTTGTGTTGTCTCCTTCTACTGGGGTAGCACAAGCATTCAACGCTCCAACTATGAAGTGGTGCAAGATGAAGCCGATGAGTTTGCAATGAAAGAGGATGAAGAACCTCATGAGCTTTATCGGAGAGTAACCAAACTCGCGGTTGAAGGAAATATGCCCTAGAGGCAATAATAAAGTTATTATTTATTTCCTTATATCATGATAAATGTTTATTATTCATTCTAGAATTGTATTAATCAGAAACATAATACTTGTGTGGATACATAGACAAACAGAGTGTCACTAGTATGCCTCTACTTGACTAGCTCGTTGATCAAAGATGGTTATGTTTCCTAGCCATAGACATGAGTTGTCATTTGATTAACGGGATCACATCATTAGGAGAATGATGTGATTGACTTGACCCATTTCGTTAGCTTAGCACTTGATCGTTTAGTATTCTGCTATTGCTTTCATCATGACTTATACATGTTCCTGTGAATATGAGATTATGCAACTCCCGTTTACCGGAGGAACACTTTGTGTGCTACCAAACGTCACAACGTAACTGGGTGATTATAAAGGTGCTCTACAGGTGTCTCCAAAGGTACTTGTTGGGTTGGCGTATTTCGAGATTAGGATTTGTCACTCCGATTGTCGGAGAGGTATCTCTGGGCCCACTCGGTAATGCACATCACTATAAGCCCTGCAAGCATTGTAACTAATGAGTCAGTTGCGGGATGATGTATTACGGAACGAGTAAAGACACTTGTCGGTAACGAGATTGAACTAGGTATTGAGATACCCATGATCGAATCGCGGGCAAGTAACAACCGATGACAAAGGGAACAACATATGTTGTTATGCGGTTTGACCATTAAAGATCTTCGTAGAATATGTAGGATCCAATATGAGCATCCAGGTTCCGCTATTGGTTATTGACCGGAGATGTGTCTCGGTCATGTCTACATAGTTCTTGAGCCCGTAGGGTCCGCACGCTTAAAGTTAGATGATGATCAGTATTATGAGTTTTGTGTTTTGATGTACTGAAGGTTGTTCGGAGTCCCGGATAAGATCACGAACATGACGAGGAGTCTCGAAATGGTCGAGACATAAAGATAGATATATTGGATGACTATGTTCGGACACCGGAATGGTTTCGGGGTGTTTCGGACATATACCGGAGTACCGGGGGGTTACCGGAACCCCCCGGGGAGACTAATGGGCCTATTAGGCCCTAGTGGAGAAGAGGAGGGGCGTCCAAGGGCAGTCGCGCGCCCCTTCCCCCCAGTACGAATTGGACAAGGAGGGGGAGGCGGCGTCCCCCCTTTCCTTTCCCCCTCTCTCTCCTTCCCTCTCCTCTCCTACTCCTACATGGAAGGGGGAGTCCTACTCCCGGTGGGTGTAGGACTCCTCATGGGGCACGCCTAGGGAGGCCGGTCCCCTCCCCCTCCTCCACTCCTTTATATACGGGGAGGGAGGACCCCTTGGAGACACAACAATTGATCTCTTGTTCTCTTAGCCGTGTGTGATGCCCCCCTCCACCATATTCCACCTCGATCATATTGTAGCGGTGCTGAGGCGAAGCCCTGCGTCGGTAGCATCATCATCACCATCACCATGCTGTCGTGCTGACAGAACTCTTCCTCAAATCTCGGCTGGATCGGAGTTCGAGGGACGTCATCGAGCTGAACGTGTGCTGAACTCGGAGGTGCCGTACGTTCGGTACTTGATCGGTCAGATCGTGAAGACGAACGACTACATCAACCGCGTTGTGCTAACGCTTCCGCTTTCGATCTACGAGGGTACGTGGACAACACTCTTCCCTCTTGTTGCTATTCATCACCATGATCCTGTGTGTGCGTAGGAATTTTTTTGAAATTACTACGTTCCCCAACAGTGGCATCCGAGCCTGGTTTTATGCGTAGATGTTATATGCACGAGTAGAACACAAGTGAGTTGTGGGCGATACAAGTCATACTGCTTACCAGCATGTCACACTTTGGTTCGGCGGTATTGTTGGATGAAGCGGCCCGGACCGAAATTACGCGTACGCTTACGCGAGACTGGTTCTACCGACGTGCTTTGCACACAGGTGGCTGGCGGGTGTCAGTTTCTCCAACTTTAGTTGAACCGAGTGTGGCTACGCCCGGTCCTTGAGAAGGTTAAAACAGCACTAACTTGATGAACTATCATTGTTGTTTTGATGCGTAGGTAAGAACGGTTCTTGCTCAGCCCATAGCAGCCACGTAAAACTTGCAACAACAAAGTAGATGGCGTCTAACTTGTTTTTGCAGGGTATGTTGTGATGTCATATGGTCAAGGCATGATACTATATTTTATTGTATGAGATGATCATGTTTTGTAACCGAGTTATCGGCAACTGGCAGGAGCCATATGGTTGTCGCTTTATTGTATGCAATGCAAATGCCCTGTAATTGCTTTACTTTATCACTAAGAGGTAGCGATAGTCGTAGAAGCAATAGTTGGCAAGACGACAACGATGCTACGATGGAGATCAAGGTGTCGCGCCGGTGACGATGGTGATCATGACGGTGCTTCGAAGATGGAGATCACAAGCACAAAATGATGATGGCCATATCATATCACTTATATTGATTGCATGTGATGTCTATCTTTTATGCATCTTATCTTGCTTTGTTTGACGATAGCATTATAAGATGATCTCTCACTAAATTTCAAGATAAAAGTGTTCTCCCTGAGTATGCACCGTTGCCAAAGTTCACCGTGCTGAGACACCATGTGATGATCGGGTGTGATAAGCTCTACGTTCATCTATGACGGGTGCAAGCCAGTTTTGCACACGCAGAATACTCGGGTTAAACTTGACGAGCCTAGCATATGTAGATATGGCCTCGGAACATTGAGACCGAAAGGTCGAGCGTGAATCATATAGCAGATATGATCAACATAGTGATGTTCACCATTGAAAACTACTCCATCTCACGTGATGATCGGACATGGTTTAGTTGATTTGGATCACGTGATCACTTAGATGATTAGAGGGATGTCTATATAAGTGGGAGTTCTTAAGTAATATGATTAATTGAACTTAAATTTATCATGAACTTAGTACCTGATAGTATTTTGCTTGTCTATGTTGATTGTAGATAGATGGCCTGTGCTGTTGTTCCGTTGAATTTTAATGCGTTCCTTGAGAAAGCAAAGTTGAAAGATGATGGTAGCAATTACACCGACTGGGTCCGTAAGTTGAGGATTATCCTCATTGCTGCACAGAAGAATTACGTCCTGGAAGCACCGCTAGGTGCCAGACCTGCTGCAGGAGCAAAACCAGATGTTATGAACGTCTGGCAGAGCAAAGCTGATGACTACTCGATAGTTCGGTGTGCCATGCTTTACAGCTTAGAACCGGGACTTCAACGACGTTTTGAACGTCATGGAGCATCTAAGATGTTCCAGGAGTTGAAGTTAATATTTCAAGCAAATGCCCGGATTGAGAGATATGAAGTCTCCAATAAGTTCTACAGCTGCAAGATGGAGGAGAATAGTTCTGTCAGTGAGCATATACTCAGAATGTCTGGGTATAACAATCACTTGATTCAACTGGGAGTTAATCTTCCGGATGATAGTGTTATTGACAGAATTCTTCAGTCACTACCACCAAGCTACAAGAGCTTCGTGATGAACTATAATATGCAAGGGATGGATAAGACTATTCCCGAGCTCTTCGCAATGCTAAAGGCTGCAGAGGTAGAAATCAAGAAGGAGCGTCAAGTGTTGATGGTCAACAAGACCACCAGTTTCAAGAAGAAGAGCAAAGGGAAGAAGAAGGGGAACTTCAAGAAGAACAGCAAACAAGTTGTTGCTCAAGAGAAGAAACCCAAGTCTGGACCTAAGCTTGAGACTAAGTGCTTCTACTGCAAGCAGACTGGACACTGGAAGCGGAACTGCCCCAAGTATTTGGCGGATAAGAAGGATGGCAAGGTGAACAAAGGTATATGTGATATACATGTTAGTGATGTGTACCTTACTAGAGCTCGCAGTAGCACCTGGGTATTTGATACTGGTTCTTTTGCTAATATTTGCAACTCGAAACAGGGACTATGGATTAAGCAAAGATTGGCTAAGGACGAGGTGACGATGCGCGTGGGAAATGGTTCCAAAGTCGATGTGATCGCCGTCGGCACGCTACCTCTACATCTACCTTCGAGATTAGTTTTAGACCTGAATAATTGTTATTTGGTGCCAGCGTTGAGCATGAACATTATATCTGGATCTTGTTTGATGCGAGACGGTTATTCATTTAAATCTGAGAATAATGGTTGTTCTATTTATATGAGTAATATCTTTTATGGTCATGCACCCTTGAAGAGTGGTCTATTTTTGTTAAATCTCGATAGTAGTGATACACATATTCATAATGTTGAAGTCAAAAGATGCAGAGTTGATAATGATAGTGCCACTTATTTGTGGCACTTTCGTTTGGGTTATATTGGTGTAAAGCGCATGAAGAAACTCCATGCTGATGGACTTTTGGAATTACTTGATTATGAATCACTTGGTACTTGCGAACCATGCCTCATGGGCAAGATGACTAAAACGCCGTTCTCCGGAACTATGGAGCGAGCAACTGATTTGTTGGAGATCATACATACTGATGTATGTGGTCCAGTGAATGTTGAGGCTCATGGCGGTTATCGTTATTTTCTCACCTTCATAGATGATTTAAGCAGATATGGGTATATCTACTTAATGAAACATAAGTCTGAAACATTTGAAAAGTTCAAAGAATTTTAGAGTGAAGTGGAAAATCATCGTAACAAGAAAATAAAGTTTCTACGATCTGGTCGTGGAGGAGAATATTTGAGTTACGAGTTTGGTCTACATTTGAAACAATGCGGAATAGTTTCGCAACTCACGCCACCCGGAACACCATAGCGTAATGGTGTGTCTGAATGTCATAATCGTACTTTACTAGATATGGTGCGATCTATGATGTCTCTTACTGATTTACCGCTATCATTTTGGGGTTATGCTTTAGAGACGGCTGCATTCACGTTAAATAGGGCACCATCAAAATCCGTTGAGACGACCCCTTATGATCTGTGGTTTGGAAAGAAACCAAAGTTGTCGTTTCTTAAAGTTTGGGGCTGCGATGCTTATGTGAAAAAGCTTCAACCTGATAAGCTCAAACCCAAATCGGAGAAATGTGTCTTCATAGGGTACCTAACGGAAACTATTGGGTACACCTTCTATCGCACATCCGAAGGCAAGACATTCGTTGCTAAGAATGGATCCTTTCTAGAGAAGGAGTTTCTCTCAAAAGAAGTGAGTGGGAGGAAAGTAGAACTTGATGAGGTAACTGTACCTGCTCCCTTATTGGAAAGTAGTTCATCACAAAAATTGGTTACTGTGACATCTATACCAATTAGTGAGGAAGCTAATGATGATGATCATGAAACTTCAGATCAAGTTAATACTGAACCTCGTAGGTCAACCAGAGTAAGATCCGCACTAGAGTGGTACGGTAATCCTGTTCTGGAGGTTATGTTACTAGACCATGACGAACCTATGAACAATAAAGAAGCGATGGTGAGCCCAGATTCCGCAAAATGGCTTGAGGCCATGAAATCTGAGATGGGATCCATGTATGAGAACAAAGTGTGGACTTTGGTTGACTTGCCCGATGATCGGCAAGTGATAGAGAATAAATGGATCGTCAAGAAGAAGACTGACACTAACGGTAATGTCACAGTCTACAAAGCTCGACTTGTTGCGAAAGGTTTTTGACAAGTTCAAGGAGTTGACTACGATGAGACCTTCTCACCCGTAGCGATGCTTAAGTCTGTCCGAATCATGTTAGCAATTGACACATTTTATGATTATGAAATTTGGCAAATGGATGTCAAAACTGCATTCCTTAATGGATTTCTTAAAGAAGAGTTGTATACAATACAACCAGAAGGTTTTGTCGATCCTAAAGGTGCTAACAAAGTGTGCAAGCTCCAGCGATCCATTTATGGACTGGTGCAAGGCTCTCGGAGTTGGAATATATGCTTTGATAATGTGATCAAAGCATATGGTTTTATAAAGACTTTTGGAGAAGCCTGTATTTACAAGGAAGTGAGTGGGAGCTCTGTAGCATTTCTGATATTATATCTGGATGACATATTGTTGATCGGAAATGATATAGAATTTCTGGATAGCATAAAAGGATACTTGAATAAGAATTTTTCAATGAAAGACCTCGGTGAAGCTTCTTATATATTGGGCATCAAGTTACTACCAAACCTCATAGGTCAACCAGAGTACGTTCCGCACCAGAGTGGTATGGTAATCCTATTCTGGACATCATGTTACTAGACCATAACGAACCTACTAACTATGAGGAAGCGATGATGAGCCCAGATTCCGTGAAATGGCTTGAGGCCATGAAATCTAAGA
Source organism: Triticum dicoccoides (assembly GCF_002162155.2). Lineage (NCBI taxonomy): Eukaryota > Viridiplantae > Streptophyta > Magnoliopsida > Poales > Poaceae > Triticum > Triticum dicoccoides. The sequence continues at coordinate 477,648,359 of NC_041392.1, read as the reverse complement.
TGGGATCCATGTATGAGAACAAAGTGTGGACTTTGGTTGACTTGCCTGATGATCGGCAAGCCATTGAGAATAAATGGATCTTCAAGAAGAAGACTGACATTGACGGTAATGTTATTGTCTATAAAGCTCGACTTGTTGCAAAAGGTTTTCGACAAGTTCAAGGGATTGACTACGATGAGACTTTCTCACCTGTAGCGATGCTTAAGTCTGTCCGAATCATGTTAGCAATTGCCGCATTTTATGATTATGAAATTTGGAAAATGGACGTCAAAACTGCATTCCTGAATGGATTTCTGGAAGAAGAATTGTATATGATGCAACCGGAAGGTTTTGTCGATCCAAAGGGAGCTAACAAAGTGTGCAAGATCCAGCGATCCATTTATGGACTAGTGCAAGCCTCTCGGAGTTGGAATAAACGTTTTGATAGTGTGATCAAAGCATATGGATTTATACAGACTTTTGGAGAAGCCTGTATTTACAAGAAAGTGAGTGGGAGCTATGTAGCATTTCTGATATTATATGTAGATGACATATTGTTGATTGGAAATGATATAGAATTTCTGGATAGCATAAAGGGATATTTGAACAAGAGTTTTTCAATGAAGGACCTCCGTGAAGCTGCTTATATATTGGGCATCAAGATCTATAGAGATAGATCAAGACGCTTAATTGGACTTTCACAAAGTACATACCTTAACAAAGTTTTGAAGAAGTTCAAAATGGATCAAGCAAAGAAAGGGTTCTTGCCTGTGTTACAAGGTGTGAAGTTGAGTAAGACTCAATGCCCGACCACTGCAGAAGATAGAGAGAAGATGAAAGATGCTCCCTATGCTTCAGCCATAGGCTCTATCATGTATGCAATGCTGTGTACCAGACCTGATGTGTGCCTTGCTATAAGTTTAGCAGGGAGGTACCAAAGTAATCCAGGAGTGGATCACTGGACAACAGTCAAGAACATCCTGAAATACCTGAAAAGGACTAAGGATATGTATCTCGTTTATGGAGGTGACAAAGAGCTAGTCGTAAATGGTTACGTCGATGCAAGCTTTGACACTGATCCGGACGATTCTAAATGGCAAACCGGATACGTGTTTACATTGAACGGTGGAGCTCTCAGTTGGTGCAGTTCTAAACAAAGTATTATGGTGGGATCTATGTGTGAAGCGGAGTACATAGCTGCTTCGAAAGCATCAAATGAAGGAGTCTGGATGAAGGATTTCATATCCGATCTAGGTGTCATACCTAGTGCATCGGGTCCAATGAAAATCTTTTGTGACAATACTGGTGCAATTGCCTTGGCAAAGGAATCCAGATTTCACAAGAGAACCAAGCACATCAAGAGACGCTTCAATTCCATCCGGGACCAAGTCCAGGTGGGAGACATAGAAATTTGTAAGATACATATGGATCTGAATGTTGTAGACCCGTTGACTAAGCCTCTTCCACGAGCAAAACATGATCAACACCAAGGTTCCATGGGTGTTAGAATCATTACTGTGTAATCTAGATTATTGACTCTAGTGCAAGTGGGAGACTGAAGGAAATATGCCCTAGAGGCAATAATAAAGTTATTATTTATTTCCTTATATCATGATAAATGTTTATTATTCATGCTAGAATTGTATTAATCGGAAACATAATACTTGTGTGAATACATAGACAAACAGAGTGTCACTAGTATGCCTCTACTTGACTAGCTCGTTGATCAAAGATGGTTATGTTTCCTAGCCATAGACATGAGTTGTCATTTGATTAACGGGATCACATCATTAGGAGAATGATGTGATTGACTTGACCCATTCCGTTAGCTTAGCACTTGATTGTTTAGTATTCTGCTATTGCTTTCTTCATGACTTATACATGTTCCTATAACTATGGGATTATGCAACTCCCGTTTACCGGAGGAACACTTTGTGTGCTACCAACCGTCACAACGTAACTGGGTGATTATAAAGGTGCTCTATAGGTGTCTCAAAAGGTACTTGTTGGGTTGGCATATTTCGAGATTAGGATTTGTCACTCCGATTGTCGGAGAGGTATCTTTGGGCCCACTCGGTAATGCACATCACTATAAGCCTTGCAAGCATTGTAACTAATGAGTTAGTTGTGGGATGATGTATTATGGAACGAGTAAAGAGACTTGCCGGTAACGAGATTGAACTAGGTATTGAGATACCGATGATCGAATCTCGGGCAAGTAACATACCGACGACAAAGGGAACAACGTATGTTGTTATGCGGTTTGACCGATAAAGATCTTCGTAGAATATGTGGGAGCCAATATGAGCATCCAGGTTCCGCTATTGGTTATTGACCAGAAATGTGTCTCGGTCATGTCTACATAGTTCTCGAACCCGTAGGGTCCGCACGCTTAAAGTTAGATGACGATCGGTATTATGAGTTTTGTGTTTGGATGTACCGAAGGTTGTTCGGAGTCCCGGATAAGATCACAGACATGACGAGGAGTCTCGAAATGGTCGAGACATAAAGATTGATATATTGGACGATTATGTTCGGACACCGGAATGGTTTTGGGGTGTTTAGGACATATATCAGAGTACCGGGGGGTTACCGGAATCCCTCGGGGAGACTAATGGGCCTATTAGGCCCTAGTGGAGAAGAGGAGGGGCGGCCAAGGGAAGCCGTGCACCCCCTCCCCCCCAGTCCAAATTTGACAAGGAGGGGGGCGGTGCTCCCCCTTTCCTTTCCCCCTCTCTGTCCTTCCCTCTCCTCTCCTACTCCCACTTGGAAGGGGGCAGTCCTACTCCCGGTGGGAGTAGGACTCCTCATGGGGCACGCCTAGGGAGGCCGGCCCCCTCCCCCTCCTCCACTCCTTTATATACGAGGAGGGGGGTGATGTCTACTACACAACCTTCTTCTTGTAGACGTTGTTGGGCCTCCAAGTGAAGAGGTTTGTAGGACAATAGCAAATTTCCCTCAAGTGGATGACCTAAGGTTTATCAATCCGTGAGAGGCGTAGGATGAAGATGGTCTCTCTCAAGCAACCCTGCAACTAAATAACAAAGAGTCTCTTGTGTCCCCAACACACCCAATACAATGGTAAATTGTATAGGTGCACTAGTTCGGCGAAGAGATGGTGATGCCAGTGCAATATGGATGGTAGAAATAGGTTTTTGTAATCTGAAAATATAAAAACAGCAAGGTAACTAATGATAAAAGTGAGTGTAAACGGTATTGCAATACTAGGAAACAAGGTCTAGGGTTCATACTTTCACTAGTGCAAGTTCTCTCAACAATAATAACATAATTGGATCATATAACTATCCCTCAACATGCAACAAAGAGTCACTCCAAAGTCACTAATAGCGGAGAACAAACGAAGAGATTATTGTAGGGTACGAAACCACCTCAAAGTTATTCTTTCGGATCGATCTATTCAAGAGTTCATACTAGAATAACACATTAAGACACATATCAACCAAAACCCTAATGTCACCTAGATACTCCAATGTCACCTCAAGTATTCATGGGTATGATTATACGATATGCATCACACAATCTCAGATTCATCTATTCAAACCAACACAAAGTACTTCAAAGAGTGCCCCAAAGTTTCTACCGGAGAGTCAAGACGAAAACGTGTGCCAACCCCTATGCATAGGTTCATGGGCGGAACCCGCAAGTTGATCACCAAAACATACATCAAGTGGATCACGTGATATCCCATTGTCACCACAGATACGCACGACAAGACATACATCAAGTGTTCTCAAATCATTAAAGACTCAATCCGATAAGATAACTTAAAAGGGAAAACTCAATCCATTACAAGAGAGTAGAGGGGGAGAAACATCATAAGATCAAACTATAATAGCAAAGCTCGCGATACATCAAGATCGTATCACCTCAAGAACACGAGAGAGATAGAGATCAAACACAAATCTACTGGTACATACCCTCAGCCCCGAGGGTGAACTACTCCCTCCTTGTCATGGAGAGTGCCGGGATGATGAAGATGGCCACCGGTGAGGGATCCCCTCTCCGGCAGGGTGCCGGAACAAGGTCCCGATTGGTTTTTGGTGGCTACAGAGGCTTGCGGCGGCGGAACTCCCGATCTATGTTGTTCCCTGAAGTTTTTAGGGTATATGGATATATATAGGCGAAAGAAGTCGGTCAGGGGAGCCACGAGGGGCCCACGCGGGTGGAGGGTGCGCCGGGGGGGGGGGGTAGGTGCGTCCCCTGCCTCGTGCTCTCCTCGTTGATTCCCTGACGTGTACTCCAAGTCCCCTAGATTGCTTCCGTTCCAAAAATAACTCTCCCGAAGGTATCATTCCGTTTGGACTCCGTTTGATATTCCTTTTCTGCGAAACACTGAAACAAGGGAAAAAACAGAAACTGGCACTGGGCTCTGGGTTAATAGGTTAGTCCCCAAAATAATATAAAAGTGTTTAATAAATCCCATAAACATCCAAAATAGATAATATAATAGCATGGAACAATCAAAAATTATAGATACGTTGGAGACGTATCAGCATCCCCAAGCTTAATTCATGCTCGTCCTCGAGTAGGTAAATGATAAAAATAGAATTTTTGATGTGGAATGCTACCTAACATATTTATGAATGAGATCTTCTTTATTGTGCAAGAATATTCAGATCCATCAGATTCAAGACAAAAGTTTAATATTGACATAAAAATAATAATACTTCAAGCATACTAACTAAGCAATCATGTCTTCTCAAAATAGCATGGCCAAAGAAAGTTCATCCCTACAAAATCATATAGTTTGGTCATGCTCCATTTTCGTCACACAAGAATGCTTTCATCATGCACAACCCCGATGAAAAGCCAAGCAATTGTTTCATACTTTAGTAATCTCAAACCTTTTCAACCTTCACGCAATACATGAGCGTGAGCCATGGATATAGCACTATGGGTGGAATAGAATATGATAACGGGGGTTGTGTGGAGAAGACAAAAAAGGAGAAAGTCTCACATTGACGCGGCTAATCAACAGGCTAGGGAGATGCCCATCAATTGATGTCAATGCAAGGAGTAGGGATTGCCATGCAACGGATGCACTAGAGCTATAAATGTATGAAAGCTCAAAAAAAGAAACTAAGTGGGTGTGCATCAAACTTGCTTGCTCATGAAGACCTAGGGCATTTGAGGAAGCCCATCGTTGGAATATACAAGCCAAGTTCTATAATGAAAAATTCCCACTAGTATATGAAAGTGACAAAACAACAGACTCTCTATCATGAAGATCATGGTGCTGCTTTGAAGCACAAGTGTGGAAAAAGGATAGTAGCATTGTCCCTTCTTCTTCTTTTTTGGGCCTTCCCCTTTTTTTGGCCTTTCTTTTTTTTATTTGGCCTGTCTCTTTTTTTGGGACAATGCTCTATTAATTATGATCATCACACTTCTATTTATTTACAACTCAATGATTACAACTCGATACTAGAACAACATATGACTCTATATGAGTGCCTCCGGCGGTGTACTGGGACGGGCAATGAATCAAGAGTGACATGTATGAAAATTATGCATGGTGGCTTTGCCACAAATACGATGTCAACTAGATGATCATGCAAGGCAATACGACAATGATGAAGCATGTCATAATAAACGGCACGGTGGAAAGTTGCATGGCAATATATCTCGGAATGGCTATGGAAATGCCATAATAGGTAGGTATGGTGGATGTTTTGAGGAAGATATAAGGAGGTTTATGTGTGATAGAGTGTATCGTATCACGGGGTTTGGATGCACCGGCGAAGTTTGCACCAACTCTCAAGGTGAGAAAGGGCAATGCACGGTACCGAAGAGGCTAGCAATGGTGGAAGGTTGAGAGTGCGTATAATCCATGGAATCAACATTAGTCATAAAGAACTCACATAATTATTACAAAAATCTACAAGTTATCAAAAACCAAGCACTACGCGCATGCTCCTAGGGGGATAGATTGGTAGGAAAAGACCATCGCTCGTCCCCGGCTGCCACTCATAAGGAAGACAATCAAAGAACACATCATGTTTCAAATTTGTTACGTAACATTTACCATACGTGCATGCTACGGGACTTGCAAACTTCAACACAAGTATTTCTCAAATTCACAACTACTCAACTAGCATGACTCGAATATCACCATCTTCATATCTCAAAACAATCATAAAGAATCAAACTTCTCTTAGTATTCAATGCACTTTATATGAAAGTTTTTCTTATGGTGGATGCCCATCATATTAGGACTAAATTCATAACCAAAGAAAAATACCATGCTGTTTAGGACTCTCAAAATAATATAAGTGAAGCATGAGAGGTCAATAATTTCTAAAAAATAAATCCACCGCCGTGCTCTAAAAGATATAAGTAAAGTACTAGAGCAATAACAAACTACTCCGAAAGATATAAGTGAAGATCAATGAGTAGTTAAATAATTATGTAGCTATGTGATGACTCTCTCTCTCATTTAAGAATTTAAGATATTGGTATTTTATTCAAACAGCAAGCAAACCAAAAGAAAATAAAATGATGCTCCAAGCAAAACACATATCATGTGGTGAATAAAAATATAGCTCCAAGTAAAGTTACTGATGAACAAAGACGAAAGAGGGGATGCCATCCGGGGCATCCCCAAGATTAGGCTCTTGGTTATCCTTGAATATTACCTTGGGGTGCCTTGGGCATCCCCAAGCTTAGGCTCTTGCCACTCCTTATTCCATAGTCCATCGAATCTATACCCAAAACTTGAAAACTTCACAACACAAAACTCAATAGAAAACTCGTAAGCTCCGTTAGTATAAGAAAATAAAACCACCACTTAGGTACTGTTGTGAACTCATTATAAATTCATATTGATGTAATATCTACTATATTCCAACTTATCTACGGTTCATACCCTCCGGTACTACTCATAGATTCATCAAAATAAGCAAACAACACATAGAAAACAGAATCTGTCAAAAACAGAACAGTCTGTAGTAATCTGTATCAAACGTATAATTCTGGGACTCCAAACATTCTACCAAAATAGGAAGACCTAGATAATTTTTTTATTGATCTGATGCAATTGGAATCAGTATTTTATCATGTTCTGGTGATTTTTAACAATTGTTTTCGTGAATAGGAAGTTTCTGGAATTTTCAGCAATATCAAATAACTATCATCCAAGAAGATCCTATAGGTCTTACTTGGCACAAACACTAATTAACACATAAAACCACATCTAAACAGAAGCTAGATGGATTATTTATTACTAAACAGAACAAAAAAACAAGAAACTAAAATAAAATGGGCTTGCCTCCCAACAAGCGCTATCGTTTAACGCCCCTAGCTAGGCATGATGATTTCAATGATGCTCACATAAAACATAAGAATTGAAACATAAAGAGAGCATCATGAAGAATATGACTAGCACATTTAAGTCTAACACACTTCCTATGCATAGGGATTTTGTGAGCAAACAACTTATGGGAACAATAATCAACTAGCATAGGAAGGCAAAACAAGCATAACTTTAAAACTTTAAGCACATAGAGAGGAAACTTGATATTATTGCAATTCCTACAAGCATATATTCCTCCCTCATAATAATTTTCAGTAGCATCATGAATTAATTCAACAATATAACCAGCACCTAAAGCATTCTTTTCATGATCTACAAGCATAGAATTTTTATTACTCTCCACATAAGCAAATTTCTTCTCATTCGGAATAGTGGGAGTATCATAAGAGACTCGAATACTATAAATTGTTTGCACATTAAATGAGTAATGTTCAGAAAAAGGGTAATCATAATCATGAAAAGTTTTATAAATATAATCGTCACTACTTTTTATAGCATAAGTTTCATCACAATAATCATCATAAGTAGCAACTTTGTTCTGATCATAATCAATTGAAACCTCTTCCAAGATAGTGGAATCATTACGTACTAAATAAAGTCATGACCTCTCCAAACCCACTTTCATAATTATCATAATAAGATTCAACATCCTCCAAAATAGTGGGATCATTACTTCCTAAAGTTGACACTCTTCCAAACCCACTTTCATCAATATAATCATCATAAGTAGGAGGCATGCTATCATCATTATACATTTTCATATCAAAACTTGGGAGACTAAAAATATCATCTTCATTAAACATAGCATCCCCAAGCTTGGGACAAACATTAATTGCAGCAAATATATTCTCAAAAACATCATCTTCATCAAACATAGCATCCCCAAGCTTGGGCCTTTTCATATCATAAGCATAATCACTCTCATCATTAATAGTATGGATAACACCAATAGTATAGCAATTATCATCATCACAATGAGTAATAGGAGCAACATCATTTGGGAGAGATACCTTTCTACTTTTGCTTCTCCGTCTTTTCTTTTTCTTCTTCACATCATGTGTGGGTTCAATCCTGTTTTTGGAGCTCCTTATTAATGAGATTGGTTGAATAGAAGGCTCCTCCTCGTTACCTGATTCATCATAAGAAATAATAGGAGAATATTGGGAAGTCTCTTCCCTTTCGTTAGTATTCTCTTCATCTTCTATTTGTTTTCTTCTCTTTATGTAATTGGCAATATAAGGATTTTCAATTCAATTCACCGCACAGTACATATAAATTTTCTCTAGATCAAAATCAAGAAGTTTATAACGGGAAAATTCTGGAAGATGCTTAGTTATACGTTTCATTTCTTCGTAACCCATAAGCAAACTAAGTTCATTATAATGTGCAAGGCAAATCAAGTCATCACAAATTTTGGACATGATTAGATCATGAAACAATTTGCATCGGATAGTTAAATGACCCCGTTCATTGCAAAGTTCACAAGTACGGCTAAGAAAATTTAAATTTTCAGCACAAACATCTAGCCTTTCTTGCAACAATTTAGTTTCTAAATGCTTATGCCTCTTGCAATATCTATCTTCCCTATTTTGTGTGTTCTTGCAAACCCAATGTACTCCACAAAAATTGACATGTTTATAGGAGGCATTTTCATCATAACTAGTGCAATCACCATTAGTACTATGGATATTCAAAGACTTCATACTAACAACATTGCAATCATGCTTATCATTCAAACATTTAGCGCCAAACATTTTATAGACTTCTTATTCTAGCACTTGAGCACAATTTTCATTTTCATCATACTTACGAAAGATATTAAGAAGATGAAGCGTATGAGACAAACTCAATTCCATTTTTTTGTAGTTTTCTTTTATAAATTAAACTAGTGATAAAACAAGAAACTAAAAGATATGATTGCAAGATATTAAGATATACCTTCAAGCACTCACCTCCCCGGCAACGGTGCCAGAAAAGAGCTTGATGTCTACTACACAACCTTCTTCTTGTAGACGTTGTTGGGCCTCCAAGTGCAGAGGTTTGTAGGATAGTAGCAAATTTCCCTCAAGTGGATGGCCTAAGGTTTATCAATCCGTGGGAGGCGTATGATGAAGATGGTCTCTCTCAAGCAACCCTACAACCAAATAACAAAGAGTCTCTTGTGTCCCCAACACACCCAATACAATGGTAAATTGTATAGGTGCACTAGTTCGGCGAAGAGATGGTGATACCAGTGCAATATGGATTGTAGATATAGGTTTTTGTAATATAAAAATATAAAAACGGCAAGGTAACTAATGATAAAAGTGAGCATAAACGGTATTGCAATACTAGGAAACAAGGCCTAGGGTTCATACTTTCACTAGTGCAAGTTCTCTCAACAATAATAACATAATCAGATCATATAAATATCCCTCAACATGCAACAAAGAGTCACTCCAAAGTCACTAATAGCGGAGAACAAATGAAGAGATTATTGTAGGGTACGAAACCACCTCAAAGTTATTCTTTCGGATCGAACTATTCAAGAGTTCGTACTAGAATAACACCTTAAGACACATATCAACCAAAACCCTAATGTCACCTAGATACTCCAATGTCACCTCAAGTATCCGTGGGTATGATTATACGATATGCATCACACAATCTCAGATTCATCTATTCAAACCAACACAAAGTACTTCAAAGAGTGCCCCAAAGTTTCTACCGGAGAGTCAAGACGAAAACGTGTTCCAACCCCTATGCATAGGTTCATGGGCGGAACCCGCAAGTTGATCACCAAAACATACATCAAGTGGATCACGTGATATCCCATTGTCAACACAGATACGCACGGCAAGACATACATCAAGTGTTCTCAAATCATTAAAGACTCAATCCGATAAGATAACTTCAAAGGGAAAACTCAATCCATTACAAGAGAGTAGAGGGGGAGAAACATAATAAGATCCAACTATAATAGCAAAGCTCGCGATACATCAAGATCGTATCACCTCAAGAACACGAGAGAGAGAGAGAGAGATCAAACACATAGCTACTGGTACATACCCTCAGCCCCGAGGGTGAACTACTCCCTCCTCGTCATGGAGAGCGCCGGGATGATGAAGATGGCCACCGGTGAGGGATCCCCCCTCCGGCAGGGTGCCGAAACAGGGTCCCGATTGGTTTTTGGTGGCTACAGAGGCTTGCAGCAGCGGAACTCCTGATCTATTCTGTTCCCGGAAGTTTTTAGGGTATATGGATATATATATATGGGCGAAAGAAGACGGTCAAGGGAGCCACGAGGGGCCCACGAGGGTGGAGGGCGCGCCTGGGGGGTAGGCGCGCCCCCCTGCCTCGTGCTCTCCTCGTTGATTCCCTGACGTGCAATCCAAGTCCCCTGGATTGCTTTCGTTCCAAAAATAACTCTCCCAAAGGTTTCATTCCGTTTGGACTCCGTTTGATATTCCTTTTCTGCGAACACTGAAACAAGGGAAAAAACAGAAACTGGCACTGGGCTCTGGGTTAATAGGTTAGTCCCAATATAAAAGTATTTAATAAAGCCCATAAACATCCAAAACAGATAATATAATAGCATGGAACAATCAAAAAATATAGATACATTGGAGACGTATCAGGGGGCACCCCTTGGAGACACAACAATTGATCTCTTGATCTCTTAGCCGTGTGTGGTGCCCCCCTCCACCATATTCCACCTCGATCATATCGTAGCGGTGCTTAGGCGAAGCCCTACGTCGGTAGCATCATCATCACCGTCACCATGCCGTCATGCTGACGGAACTCTCCCTCAAAGCTCGGCTGGATCGGAGTTCTAGGGACGTCATCGAGCTGAATGTGTGCTGAACTCGGAGGTGCCGTACGTTCGGTACTTGATTGGTCGGATTGTGAAGACGAACGACTACATCAACCGCGTTGTGCTAACGCTTCCGCTTTTGGTCTACGAGGGTACGTGGACAACACTCTCCCCTCTCGTTGGTATGCATCACCATGATCTTGTGTGTGCGTAGGAATTTTTTTGAAATTACTACGTTCTCCAACAGCGGTCTCACTCCGAGATCATGGGAGCAAGGACACGGATGACAATTGGATCAAGCGCAAATTCCTCAAGGAAATCATGCCATACCACAAGGCCATGTCCTCCGTCATTCGTCAAAGGCCAGACTTCCACACTTTGTCCTCAAGTGAAATGTTGGGTGAGTTTGTGGCTATGAGCATCCTGGACAAGACCGCCGACAATGCGGTGCTACGTTCTCAAAGAGCAAAGAAGCCCAACCTTGCATTAAAGGCCAAGGTTAGTGTGGAAGAAGAAGAAGAAGGGGAAGAAGAGGAGAGCAACCCTGAAGATACAAAGTATGATTATCATGAGCACATGGCTCTTGCTTCACGGCAATTTTGGAGTAAGAAGAACTCAAGGCCCAACTTCAACAAGAACAACTCAAGTGGCAACAAGGTCAAGCAACGCGTGAGGACTTGCTATAATTGTGGCAATGTGAGCCATTTTGTTGCGGAATGCCCTTATGAGAAGAGAGAAGACAATGGTGGCAAGCTCATTCGAAAGGACAAAGCCAAGTCTTTCCCTAACAAGAGCAACTTCACCAAGAGGACTCCTCCCAAGGGGTTGGTTGCACAAGCAGAGTACAATGAGGATGATGATGACGATGAAGGCGGTGACTCGGTTGCTATGGCCTCCGTGGCCATTGCAACAACTCCTCGGGTATCCCTCTTCAACTTACCCAATGAGAACATCATCGCCAAGTGCCTCGTGGCTAAAGCAACCAACAAGGTAACCCCTAACATCAAAACTACCATCATTACTAATCCTTCCTTGACGGATTGCATTGATGAAAATGTGGGGCCTAATGAGGAAGAAAATGAGTTTGATTCCTTTATGAGTAAGCTCAAGGGTAAGTCCAAGAAGCACTTTGTTGCTCTCTTGGAACAACTTGGTGAAGCCAATGACACCATCGAGGCTCACAAATAAATCATCTCTAAGATGGAGGGGCATAGTCGTGATTATGCCGATGAGATATCGGATCTCTCAAATGCTCTTGAGGAAGAGCATGGTCTTCATTTGGCTCTTGAGGAGTCACACAACGATGATCATGCTAAATTAAAGAAAGATCTTGATCATGCTTGTGTCTTATCTCGTGTGCTAAATTCCGAGAAGGCCAAACTTGAAGTTGATCTTGCTAGACTCAAGGAAGAGTTTGATATACTTGACAAGGCCCATAAAGCCTTGAAAGGTATTCATGCTAGTCTTAAAGAGTCTCACGATCAACTCCAAGTGAAGCTAACTAAGGAGAAAGCCACCTTTCCTCATATGGTTTTGATTGATAATGCAAATGCTACTAACCCATGTTGTGAGCATGTGCATATTATCGAGGAGAATGCCAAGTTGAAGATGTAACTTGAGAAAGGCCTTGTGTCGTGCATACAAGGTGAGAAGAACCTCAACGACCTTTTGAGCAATCAAAAGGAAGTTTTGGCCAAGGAAGAGATTGGGTTTGCACCCATGCCCAAGAACAAGAAGAAGAATGACAAGACCAAGCGACCTCCCCCTCTCAAGCAAACCTTTGTGAAGGAGGGAGAGGGTGCCTCCAAGGATAAGAATAATAATGTGAAGGGTGGTGGTGCCAAGAGAAGCAATGCCACCCCTTCCAACAAAGTCGGCAACTTTAACCCTTCTTATGTGTTGTGCCGTGCTAGTGATGGGCATGTTTATGCCAAATTTATTGGTTCTCCTTATGAGTACATTGAATGGTCTATTTGGGTTCCTAAGACCCTTGTCACTAACATCAAAGGACCCATTACAAAATGGGTACCTAAATCCAAGCATTGATCTCTTGTAGGTGTTTGCTTCTGGTGGGGGATCATGGTTGCTCGATAGTGGAGCTACAAATCATATGACCGGAAGCAAGGACTTGGTGGTGGACGTGCACAAGATTCCATCTATGCCCACCAATGTTGAGTGGGGTGGTGCCTCGTCGTCCAAGGTATTGGGACTCGGCATGGTTGTCATTTCTCCTGATCTCACGATCAAGAAGGTCATGCTTGTTGAGTCCCTTGCATACAATTTACTTTCCGTTCGTCAACTTTCACTCATGGGTTTTGCCACCTTCTTTGATATTGATACCATGGCCCTCTTGTGGAGCAAGACTCTTAAAGTAGCCTTTGTTGGGCATGTCGAGAACGGTCTCTATGTGATTAATTTTTTGGAGCGAACTAAGACCGCGACATGCCTAATGGCTAAAGTTGATGTGGGATGACTTTGGCATTGCCGTCTAGCCCATGTCAATATGAGATCTTTGCAAAGTCTTCTCAAGGGGGACCATGTTCGTGGACTAACAAACGTTAGTTTTGCTAAAGAGCGTGCTTGCAGTGCTTGTATCGAAGGAAAGCTACATGAGAAGGCTCACCCTCCCACGACTATCATTTACTCGAAGAGGCCTTTGGAGCTCCTTCACATGGATCTCTTTGGGACTCCATCCTTCGATAGTCTTGGGGGTAGAAAGTATTGCTTGGTGATTGTGGATGACTATTCAAGATACACATGGGTTTATTTCTTCAAAAGGAAGAGCGAGGCCCAACAAACCGTCATTGATTTTGCAAATGAAGCCCAACGTCAACACAATGCAAAGATCTTGACAATAAGAAGTGACAACGGCACCGAGTTCAAGAACTACACCTTGGATGAGTTTCTTAGTGATGAGGGGATCAAGCATCAATATTCCGCACCATACACCCCTCAACAAAATGGTGTAGCGGAAAGGAAGAACCGGACGTTGATGGATGCGGCAAGGACCATGATGGCGGAGTTCAAGTCTCCATACAACTTTTGGGCCGAAGCCATCAATACCGTGTGTCATGCATCCAATCGGCCCTACCTCCGCAAGGGCTTGAACAAGACTCCATATGAGATACTCACCGGTAACAAGCCCAACCTCAAGTACTTTTGGGTGTTCGGGTGTAAGTGTTTCATTCTCAAGAAAGGTGTTCGTTTGTCTAAATTCGAGGCTAGAGCTTATGAGGGCATATTCGTTGGTTATGCTACAAACTCCCATGCTTACCGTGTTCTCAATAAGTCCACGGGCCTTATTGAGGAGACGTGTAACGTGGAGTTTGATGAGAATAATGGCTCCCAAGTGGAGCAAAGTGGTACTTGTGATGTAGGTGATAAAATTCCTCCCCAAGCCATAAGAAGAATGGGTGTTGGTTATATCCTACCCATTGAGGAACCCCTTGTAGCCAAAGGAGAAGGACAATGTTCCACTCATGTGGAACCATCACCAACCCGAGACCCACTCGCTTCCGAAGAACAAAGTGAAGGCCCTCAACCTCATGAACATGACCAAGGGCAAGATCAACCTCAAGACGGTGTTGAGTCACCAAGTGATGCCCAAGGTCAAGTTCTCTCCTCCGAGCAAGTTCAAGATCAAGAGCAAGCTCAAGATCAAGAACAAGCTCAAGACGACGCTCAAAATGATCAAGTGACCGCTCCTCAACTCACCCCCGAGGAGGAATTGGAGCGTCGTGCCGCCAAGATTGCATCCAAGCTCTCTACCAAGGGTCATCTCATGAAGAATGTGCTTGGAAGCATTCAAAAGGGGGTAAGCACTCGTATACAATTGGCAAACTATTGTGAACATCACATGTTTGTCTCTTGTGTTGAACCCCAAAAGGTCTATGAGGTGCTCGAAGATCCGGATTGGCTCAATGCCATGCATGAAGAACTAAACAACTTCGAGTACAACAAGGTGTGGAGATTGGTGCCAAGGCCAACGGGGAACAACAATGTCATTGGAACCAAATGGATATTCAAGAACAAGCAAGATGCTCATGGGACAATAGTTCGCAACAAGGCAAAATTGGTAGCACAAGGCTACTCCCAAGTCGAGGGTATCAACTACGGTGAAAACTTTTCTCCGGTTGCTCGCCTTGAATCCATTTGTTTGTTGATTGCTTATGCTTCTCATCATAACTTTAAGTTGCAACAAATGGATGTGAAGAGTGCTTTTCTTAATGGTCCTATTAATGAGTTGGTATATGTCAAACAACCCCCCGGGTTCGAGGACCCCTACTTCCCCGATCATGTGTATCAACTCGATAAGGCACTCTATGGCCTTAAACAAGCCCCACGTGCGTGGTACGACCACCTTACCGAGTTGTTGCAAGATCATGGATTTGAAGTTGGGAAAATCGACCCCACTCTTTTTACTAAGAGGGTCAAAGGGGAGTTGTGTGTGTGCCAACTACATGTTGATGATATTATATTTGGTTCTCCTAACAAAGCTTTCAATGAGGAATTTGGCGCTCTCATGACCTCAAAGTTCAAGATGTCTTCGATGGAAGGGTTGAGGTTCTTTCTCGGGTTCGAAATCAAACAAATAAGAGAAGGAACCTTCATCAACCAAGCCAAATACACTCAAGACATGCTAAAGAGATTCAAGCTAAGTGATGTCAAGACGGCTTCCACTCCAATGCCCACCAAGTGCCAACTTGACATTGATCCCAATGGTAAAGAGGTGGATCAAAAGGTATATCGCTCCATGATTGGCTCCTTGCTTTACCTTTGTGCATCTAGACCGGATATCATGTTGAGTGTGGGAATTTGTGCACGGTTTCAAGCCGCACCTAAGGAAAGCCACTTTGTGGTGGTCAAGCAAATCTTTCAATATTTGGCTCATACCCCAAACTTTGGCTTATGGTACCCAAGAGGAGCAAACTTCAAGCTTGTAGGTTATTCGGACTCAGATTGGGCGGGAGACAAAGTGGATAGGAAGTCCACTTCTGGAGGATACCAATTCCTTGGTTGCTCTTTGGTAAGTTGGTCTTCTAAGAAGCAAAGTTGTGTGTCTCTCTTGTCCACCGAAGCGGAGTATGTGGCGGCCGGTAGTTTTTGTGCACAACTTCTTTGGATGAGGCAAACTTTAAAGGATTACGGTGTCATTTGTGACAAAGTGCCTCTTTGGTGTGGCAATGAAAGTGCCATCAAGATTTCTCTCAACCAGGTTCAACACTTCAAGACGAAGCATATTGATATTCGGTATCACTTCATCCGGGATCACATTAGTCGAGGGAAGATCGAGATCAACTATGTCAACAATCATGATAACCTTGGAGATATTTTCATGAAGCCTTTTGATGAAGTAAGATTTCGCGAGTTAAGGCATGAGCTAAATATCATTGATTCGAGCAATGTTGCTTGAACCCTTGCACACCCCACCATACTCAGCTTGTTATCTTGTTTAGGTGTAGGCATGGACATAGGGGGAGTGTTGTTCTCTCCATGAACTCTTCCTCCCCCCATTATGCATAAATTGATCAACTCTTTCACATTAGCCATTGTTGATGGTACTTGTGCTTCAAAGACGAGTTGTGGTCATGGGCCCAAGGATAATTCTTCGCGGCACCATACCCTCTTAACTCAAACATAGGTGGCTTCGGCCACCGCCCTTGTGCTTAGGTATTTTTTTCCTTTGTTGGGTGTTTCCGTTTGCCTAGATGTTTGAATTCTCTAAAGAGTTGCTTTTCTTGGTTGCTTCTTGCACTCTTGAGAGTCTTCTTCATCATATTACAATGACATGTTTCTATCCTAAGCCTTCTTATCCCAAGCCATCCTGTCCAAATGTACACAAGTTGATCTCCTTGTGCTTGGGCTGTTGCAACCTGGCGGTACAACTGATGGTCAGACCGGTTCTACCGGTCTTCCCCTCTGTTGTACAGTCTCAGCGGTACTTCTGGTCCTGCACGAGCGGTTCTACCACTCCTGCCTGTACCAGTACCTCTGACCGGTACTACCGGTGTTTGGACGCGGTACTACCGCTGCTTCTGGAGCGGAAGTACCGCTCTCAACCGCCTGGTAGTTACAGGACCGGTACTACCGCTCCTAAGAGCGGTACTACCGGTTAACATCTGGGGCATATAAAAGGGGCGCGGGCAGAAGGGGTCTTTCTTTTCCCCTTCGTGCTCGTCTTCCCCCTTTTTCTCCCACGCTGGTTGCTTCGTCCTTCACCCCGGAGCGCCCTCAGGTTCTCTGGATCGGTTGGCCCTCCATTGGATTTGCTCCGTGGAGGCCGCCTCCTCTTCGATCTCTTCCATGGATACCGGTAATGCCTTGTTGTTATCCTTTTTAGGGTTCCTCATTTTGAATCCAACCCTAGGGCATTGCTTGTACTCCCCCATTTTTGGCCAAATGGTTGGTGGGAGAGATCCGTATAGCCTCCTCCTGCTTCCTGTGTGTACGTAGTTATAGGAATATGGCATATAGATTTGAGAACGGGCAGTTCCAGTTCTTCCACTCGGCGGTTTCGCTCCCAGCGGTACTACCGCTCCTTGCGAGCGGTACCACCGCTCCTTGCGAGCGGTACTACCGCCCGGGCGGTACTACCGGTGGTCCAACCGGAACAACCGGTTTCTCTGAACCTATGTACCCTGTTTCTCTTCTACCCACGTATATGAAACATATTCCTCTGATCTTGTGTACATTCCTCTCATCTTTGTTGGGGTTTCTGTGTGCTCTCTGTGTGCGTTTGCAGGTGGTTCTAGTTCCCGTGCTGCTCGGAAGCCTCAAAACACCAAGAAGAGGGCCCGTAGGGGCAAACCTTCCGGTGACGACGAGGACTCTCATGAAGTGGTGATTCCTACCAAGGCCACTCGTCGGGAGAAGTCTGCTGCTGCCAAGCAACATGTTGCGGTGCCCATGCACAAATGGAAGATGCCGGACTGGCAAAAGTTTCGTTTCCAGGATCCCTACACCATTGCACCAAATCCTCGGTGGAACAACCCTCAGTTCCGGAATGAATTACAGATGAGGATTGTGTGAGAGGTGTTCAAGCATCACAAGAACAAGTTCACCCAGATGTGGTCCATTAACATCGGTCATTGGAAGAACAACCTAGATTACTTTGGAGAAGCTTTGGAGATCTGTGAAGAGTTTGACTTGATCAAGCTCATGACCGTGAACTGTGATTTCGATGTGCAGCTCGTCCATCAGTTCTATGCTACAGTCCACTTCGGCTCTGATGTGGAAGGCCATTTC
The DNA here is from genome assembly GCF_002162155.2 of Triticum dicoccoides. Taxonomy (NCBI): domain Eukaryota; kingdom Viridiplantae; phylum Streptophyta; class Magnoliopsida; order Poales; family Poaceae; genus Triticum; species Triticum dicoccoides. The sequence continues at coordinate 477,630,012 of NC_041392.1, read as the reverse complement.
TCCTTTATGTGCTGTGATGAGTTCTTTCATGTCCCGTGGAGAGCCTTCTGCAATTCTCTTGGTTATGAAGATACCGGGATTGAGGGTCAAGGCGGCATCCGTCCTCACGACCGTGCTCAACCCATGGACAAGGTGAAGCTCGCTCCTCTATACTGTTGGGGAATGTAGTAATTTCAAAAAATTTCCTACGCACATGCAAGATCATGGTGATGCATAGCAACGAGAGGGGAGAGTGTTGTCCACGTACCCTCATAGACCGAAAGCGGAAGCATTATAACAACGCGGTTGATGTAGTCGTACGTCTTCACGGCCCGACCGATCAAGCACCAAAACTACGGCACCTCCGAGTTTTAGCACACGTTCAGCTCGATGACGATCCCCGGACTCCGATCCAGCAATGTGTCGGGGATGAGTTCCGTCAGCACGACGGCGAGGTGACGATATTGATGTACTACCGTCGCAGGGCTTCGCCTAAGCACCGCTACAATATTATCAAAGATTATGGTGGAGGGGGGCACCGCACACGGCTAAGAGATCAATGATCAATTGTTGTGTCCATGGGGTGCCCCCTGCCCCCATATATAAAGGAGCAAGGGAGGGTGCGGCCGGCCCTAGGAGGTGGCGCGCCGGAGGAGTCCTACTCCTACCGGGAGTAGGACTCCCCCTTTCCCTAGTTGGATTAGGACTTGGGGGGAAGGAGGAGAGAGAGGAGAAAGGAAAGGGGGGCCGCCCCCTCCTTGTCCAATTCGGACTTGGGGGGGAGGAGAGGGGCGCGCGGCTGCCCCTAGGCCTCCTCTCCTCTTCCTCCACTAGGCCCATTAAGGCCCATTAGGTTACCGGGGGGTTCCGGTAATCTCCCGGTACTCCGGTAAAATGCCGATTTCACCTGGAACACTTCCGATGTCCAAACATAGGCTTCCAATATATCAATCTTCATGTATCCACCATTTCAAGACTCCTCGTCATGTCCGTGATCACATCCGGGACTCCGAACAACCTTCGGTACATCAAAATATATAAACTCATAATGAAACTGTCATCGTAACGTTAAGCGTGCGGACCCTACGGGTTCGAGAACAATGTAGACATGACTGAGACACGTCTCCGGTCAATAACCAATAGCGGAACCTGGATGCTCATATTGGCTCCTACATATTCTACGAAGATCTTTATCGGTCAGACCGCATAACAACGTATGTTGTTCCCTTTGTCATCGGTATGTTACTTGCCCGAGATTCGATCGTCGGTATCTCAATACCTAGTTCAATCTCGTTACCGGCAAGTCTCTTTACTCGTTCCGTAATACATCATCCCGCAACTAACTTATTAGTTGCAATGCTTGCAAGCCTTAAGTGATGTGCATTACCGAGAGGGCCCAGAGATACCTCTCCGACAATCGGAGTGACAAATCCTAATCTCGAAATACGCCAACCCAACATGTACATAGTCACCTAGTTACGTTGTGACGTTTGGTAGAACACAAAGTGTTCCTCCAGTAAACGGGAGTTGCATAATCTCATAGTCATAGGAACATGTATAAGTCATGAAGAAAGCAATAGCAACATACTAAACGATCGGGTGCTAAGCTAATGGAATGGGTCATGTCAATCACATCATTCTCCTAATGATGTGATCCCGCTAATCAAATGACAACTCATGTCTATGGTTAGGAAACATAACCATCTTTAATTAATGAGCTACTCAAGTAGAGGCATACTAGTGACACTCTGTTTGTCTATGTATTCACACATGTATTATGTTTCCGGTTAATACAATTCTAGCATGAATAATAAACATTTATCATGAAATAAGGAAATAAATAATAACTTTATTACTGCCTCTAGGGCATATTTCCTTCAGTCTCCCACTTGCACTAGAGTCAATAATCTAGATCACATCACCATGTGATTAACATCGATAGTTCACATCATCATGTGATTAACACCCATAGTTCACATCGCCATGTGACCAACACCCAAAGGGTTTACTAGATTCAGTAATCTAGTTCACATTTCTATGTGATTAACACCCAAAGAGTACTAAGGTGTGATCATGTTTTGCTTGTGAGAGAATCTTAGTCAGCGTGTCTTTCACATTCAGATCCGTTATGTATTTTGCAATTTTCTATGTCTACAATGCTCTGCACGGAGCTACTCTAGCTAATTGCTCCCACTTTCAATATGTATCTAGATCGAGACTTAGAGTCATCCAAATCGGTCTCAAAACTTGCATCGACGTAACCATTTACGATGAACCTTTTGTCACTTCCATAATCGAGAAACATATCCTTATTCCACTAAGGATAATTTTGACCGCTGTCTTGTGATCTACTCCTAGATCACTATTGTACTCCCTTGTCAAACTCAGTGTAGGGTATACAATAGATCTGGTACACAACATGGCATACTTTATAGAACCTATGGCTGAGGCATAGGGAATGACTTCCATTCTCTTTCTATCTTCTGCCGTGGTCGGGCTTTGAGTCTTACTCAATTTCACACCTTGTAACACAGGCAAGAACTCTTTCTTTGACTGTTCCATTTTGAACTACTTCAAAATCTTGTCAAGGTATGTACTGATTGAAAAACTTATCAAGCGTCTTGATCTATCTCTATAGATCTTGATGCTTAATATGTAAGCAGCTTTACCGAGGTCTTTCTTTGAAAAACTCCTTTCAAATACTCCTTTATGCTTTGTAGAATAATTCTACATTATTTCCGATCAACAATATGTCATTCACATATACTTATCAGAAATGCTGTAGTGCTCCCACTCACTTTCTTGTAAATACAGGCTTCACCGCAAGTCTGTATAAAACTATATCCTTTGATCAACTTATCAAAGCATATATTCCAACTCCAAGATGCTTGCACCAGTCCAAAAATGGATCGCTGGAGCTTGCATATTTTGTTAGCACCTTTAGGATTGACAAAACCTTCTGGTTGCATCATATACAACTCTTCTTTAATAAATCCATTAAGGAATGCAGTTTTGTTTATCCATTTGCCAGATTTCATAAAATGCAGCAATTGCTAACATGATTCGGACAGACTTAAGCATAGATACGATTGAGAAACTCTCATCATAGTCAACACCTTGAACTTGTCAAAAACCTTTTGCGACAATTCTAGCTTTGTAGATAGTAACACTACTATCAGCATCCGTCTTCCTCTTGAAGATCCATTTAATCTCAATGGCTCGCCGATCATTGGGCAAGTCAATCAAAGTCCACACTTTGTTCTCATACATGGATCCCATCTCAGATTTCATGGCTTCAAGCCATTTTGCGGAATCTGGGCTCACCATCGCTTCTTCATAGTTCGTAGGTTCACCATGATCTAGTAGCATGACTGCCAGAACAGGATTACCGTACCACTCTGGTGTGGATCTTACTCTGGTTGATCTATGAGGTTCGGTAGTAACTTGATCTGAAGTTTCATGATCATCATCATTAGCTTCCTCTTGGTTATGAAGATACCGGGATTGAGGGTCAAGGCGGCATCCGTCCTCACGACCGTGCTCACCCCATGGACAAGGTGAAGCTCGCTCCTCCATACTGTTGGGGAACGTAGTAATTTCAAAAAAATTCCTACGCACACGCAAGATCATGGTGATGCATAGCAACGAGAGGGGAGAGTGTTGTCCACGTACCCTCGTAGACCGAAAGCGGAAGCGTTATAACAACGCGGTTGATGTAGTCGTACGTCTTCACGGCCCGATCGATCAAGCACCGAAACTACGGCACCTCCGAGTTTTAGCACACGTTCAGCTCGATGACGATCCCCGGACTCCGATCCAGCAATGTTGGGGATGAGTTCCATCAGCATAATGGCGTGGTGACGATCTTGATGTACTATCGTAGCAGGGCTTCGCCTAAGCACCGCTACAATATTATCGAGGATTATGGTGGAGGGGGGCACCGCACACGGCTAAGAGATCAATGATCAACTGTTGTGTCCATGGGGTGCCCCTGCCCCCGTATACAAAGGAGCAAGGGGGGGGGTGTGGCCGGCCCTAGGAGGAGGCGCGCCGGAGGAGTCCTACTCCTACCGGGAGTAG
>NC_041392.1:477618318-477625705 GCF_002162155.2 Triticum dicoccoides | reverse complement strand
GAGAGGGGAAAGGAAAGGGGGGGGGGGGCTCCGCCCCCCTCCTTGTCCAATTCGGACTTGGGGGGGGGAGGGGCGCGCGGCTGCCCCTAGGCCTCCTCTCCTCTTCCTCCACTAGGCCCATTAAGGCCCATTAGGTTACCGGGGGGTTCCGGTAACCTCCCGGTACTCCGGTAAAATGTCAATTTCACCCGGAACACTTCCGATGTCCAAACATAGGCTTCCAATATATCAATCTTCATGTCTCAACCATTTTGAGACTCCTCGTCATGTCCGTGATCACATCCGGGACTCCGAACAACCTTCGGTACATCAAAATATATAAACTCATAATGAAACTGTCATCGTAACGTTAAGCCTGCGGACCCTACGGGTTCGAGAACAATGTAGACATGATCGAGACACGTCTCCGGTCAATAACCAATAGCGGAACCTGGATGCTCATATTGCCTCCTACATATTCTACGAAGATCTTTATCGGTCAGACCGCATAACAACATACGTTGTTCCCTTGGTCATCGGTATGTTACTTGCCCGAGATTCGATCGTCGGTATCTCAATACCTAGTTCAATCTCGTTACCGGCAAGTCTCTTTACTCATTCCATAATACATCATCCCGCAACTAACTTATTAGTTGCAATGCTTGCAAGGCTTAAGTGATGTGCATTACCGAGAGGGCCCAGAGATACCTCTCCGACAATCGGAGCGACAAATCCTAATCTCGAAATACGCCAACCCAACATGTACCTTTGGAGACACCTGTAGAGCACCTTTATCACCCAGTTACGTTGTGACGTTTGGTAGCACACAAAGTGTTCCTACGGTAAATGGGAGTTGCATAATCTCATAGTCATAGGAACATGTATAAGTCATGAAGAAAGCAATAGCAGCATACTAAACGATCGGGTGCTAAGCTAATGGAATGGGTCATGTCAATCACATCATTCTCCTAATGATGTGATCCCGCTAATCAATTGACAACTCATGTCTATGGTTAGGAAACATAACCATCTTTAATTAACGAGCTAGTCAAGTAGAGGCATACTAGTGACATTCTGTTTGTCTATGTATTCACACATGTATTATGTTTCCGGTTAATACAATTCTAGCATGAATAATAAACATTTATCATGAAATAAGGAAATAAACAATAACTTTATTATTGCCTCTAGGGCATATTTCCTTCAGTCTCCCTCTTGCACTAGAGTCAATAATCTAGATCACATCACCATGTGATTAACATCGATAGTTCACATCATCATGTGATTAACACCCATAGTTCACATCGCCATGTGACCAACACCCAAAGGGTTTACTAGATTCAGTAATCTAGTTCACATTGCTATGTGATTAACACCCAAAGAGTTTCTGAGCACCATTTGGGCAGTCCGTAGGCCAGGAGAGCCTCTCACCACTCCTGCCAACCTCACGGAGCATGAGGTCAAGGAGCTAAGGAAGAAGAAGCATAAGACTCCCCTTTTTCTACGGGCAATCAGGAGGATGTGTATGCTACCTCGGATGACGAGGACTTTGAGTTGGAGCCTGGGGTCCAGCCCACCTGGGTTGAGAAGCTGACTTCCAAGATCAAGAAGACCTTTTGCTTGCAGACCCATATTCAAAAGAAGCTCTACAAGGCCCACATTGCTGAGAAGATGGCGCGTCGCAGGCAGATTCAGTTGATGAGGCACCTCAATGTGCTAGATGTGAAGAGTGGCTCCAAGAAGACCATCACTCCTGAGGATACTTGGTGCTTGGAGAACTGTCAGTGGTCTGATGAAGCACCTGCTTCTTCCTGTGTCCGTGTTCCTGAGGTAGCTACTGCGAGGTCTGAGGAGTCTGATGAGGCTCAAGATCCTGACGATGATATTGATGATGATGCATCAGACAGCTCTGCGGCTACTGGCGAGGAGGTCTACTGAGCCCCGGGGCACTAGCTTCGCTCTTTTCCTTTTTGGTGTCTCGATGCCAAAGGGGAAGAGAGCTCCATTAAGTCACGGGAGTTGCATGGGTGGTTATTTGTAGTTGGTCTTTCTAGTTTATTTGCTTGCTCTTTCTAGTGCTCTATGGACTTATTCTATGTTGTGATCTCGTGCATGGTGTAAGACATGTGTCGTTCGGTTTATCTATGCACTCTTCTTTCAGTAGAGTTTATTATATGTTGGTTTATTATATGTTGTCTCTACTACTTTTTGTCTATTATGGTTGTTTTGAGCTCTCCATTTGGTCTATAAAATCCATGGGGAGCATTCCCTAGTGTGCGCACTTTGCATTCCAAAAGCAAACTCTAAATAGTGCTCACACTCAGGGGGAGCCCCTCTTTTATTTTTTAGATCTCCTGGACTAATCGTGTGGTTGTCATCATCCACCAAAAAGGGGGAGATTGTAAGGGCATCCTTTGCCTTAGGGTTTTAGTGATGATGATAACACACGCGGACTAATCGTGCGCCATAGTTTTCTCAGGTACACATGGTGTGGCGCAAGACGGTTAGGTCTTCCCTCTATGCGGAAAAGATCGAAGACGGAGTTTCCGACATTTTTTATTCCTTTTGTCATAGGATATCCGTACTATTAAGAGGGAATCTACACAGGAAGGTATTGGGTGAATCACTTCACGTACACATTCTGTGCACCCACCATATACCCTCCGTTTCGAGGAGAGAGAGGTTCCCCACTGCCCCCTGACCTGTGCAGTCCTGCCCATGGCGGTAGTACCGCTCCATCAAGCGGTTGTACCGCTGGGCGGTAGTTCCGGTCTGACCACCGCTCCAAGTACCGCTCAGGGGTGACTCCCTTTAGTACCGGGTACAGTGGTAGGTCGGTGGTGGAATGGAAGTTCCGTTTTGTCTTGATAAACAGGTACTACCGGTGTCCAGGGCAGTTGTACCGCCTCGGACTCCATCACCCTGGAACGGCTGGCCCAGCGGTAGCTCCGGCCCTACTACCGCTCCAACTACCGGCCTGAGGTGTAAACCTTCTGGATGTAAGCGGTAGTTGAGCGGTAGTGGAGCGGTACTTCCAGTTTATTCCGATAAACCAGTACTACCGGGTGCGCCACCGGAAGTACCGCCCTCGTGGCCTAGGAGGGGTTCCCCGCATTCACCGCTTCTACTGGTGTCGAGTGCGGAAGTACCGGTCCCATGCTTTTCTGCACATAACGGTTGGATCTTGGGGGGCCTATTTAAGGAGGTGCTTCTCCCACCTCCCACCTACCTCTTGCCGCTCTCTCTCCTCCATTACTGCCATTAAAGCTTTCTTGCCCGATCACTCTCCCTAGCCACCCAAACTTGTTGATTTGCTAGGGATTGAAGGAGGAGACCTAGATCTACACTTCCACCAAAGGATATTTGATTCCCCCATACTTTCTTGTGTGGATTTTGTTACTCTTGGGTGCTTGGGCGCCCTAGACGGAAGAGGTCACTTCGGAGCCACATTCCATTGTGGTGAAGCTCTGAGGTTTCGTTGGGAGCCTCCAATTAAGTTGTGGAGAGAGCCTCAACCTTGTTTGTAAAGGTCCGGTTGCCGCCTTCAAGGGCACCAATAGTGGAATCACGGCATCTCGCATTGTGTGAGGGCGTGAGGAGAATACGGTGGCCCTAGTGGCTTCTTGGGGAGCATTGTGCATCCACACCGCTCCAACGGAGACGTAGTTCCCCTCAAAAGGAAGGAACTTCGGTAAAACATCCTCGTCTTCACCGGCTCCACTCTTGGTTATCTCGTGCCTTTACTTGTGCAAGCTTATTTTTGTTTTATCCATTGCTTGCTTGTGTGCTTGTTGTTGTTGCATCATATAGGTTGCTCACCTAGTTGCATATCTAGACAACCTACTTTGACGCAAAGTTTAATTTGGTAAAGAAAAGCTAAAAATAGTTGCCTATTCACCCCCTCCCCCTCTAGTCAACTATATTGATCCTTTCACTTGCGTCATATAGGGGCTCCCAATTCTTCAGTTAAGCAGAACTGTAGAAGCCCGCTGGAGAGTTGATTTTTTGGCAATAACGTTGCCAAGCATCTTGCCATCGGGTCACTTTTTACTATTTTAGTAAATGATCCGGCTATATTTATAAACTAGACAAGGTACATCAGGTTGAGTAAAGAAGAAACAAAAACTATTATAAAACATAAAGTTACATGAAAGTCCTTGGCGTCAGGTGAAAAGACTATAGAATAACAAACCTACATAAAATGGGCTAACCTCGAAGGTTTCGAATAGCCCCACGAGCCGCCCAATCCAACAAGTGAGAACCTAGAATGTGCGAACGCAAAATGGTGGGACAAATCTTTGCAAGATAAGTTGTCAAACTACTACTTCATCACTGTGTGATCAAGGAAGATGATCAATAATTAAAAAATGGAATGACAGACCCACTCCTTCCTCTGTTTTCCATTAGGCACCCTCGTCTCTGGTGACCATCTGACACACAAGACCACGAATCCTAACCTATGTCCAGAGTGTAGTTTATTTCGTTTTAGTTCTAGTTATATACGTTCTTGGTGGAACATTTCAACATTGGAGATGGCGTCGCACTCTAGTAGTTTGTCTTTCAACACCTCGGCATGTCTTTTATGGTGGTGGCAACGATAGTGATGTCAACTTTTGTGTAGTTAGTACTTCTCAATTTCATCCTTGGCATGTGTGCCGCCTCTGTCACATGCATCGCGGATGACTACCGTGGCCTTGAGGTCCGTCAGCACGGCGGTCAGCTGAGTAGGGCCGCGCCCGGGATGGGAGAGGGAGGTGGTTGTGGGGGTGCCGGAGGTAGGGCATGCAACACCGGTGGCGCGGGTGGTGTGTGGCCAGGGCGGCGGCGCCAGGATGGGAAAGTGAGGTTGCTTAGGGGGAGAGATAATGTTTTTTCTATTTGTTTTTTCTTTTGTATTTAGTTTGGTCCCATATGTAAGCGTCACATTGTTTTTTCTTTGATTTTAAACCAAAGTTGTAAGAAGGGGCAAAATGGCCTAGAAAAATGTCTCTCTAACGGTCAAAAGCCTTTTACCGGGCATAATTCAGACGGAAGGGCAAAAGCATAAGATGAGCAAAATGGTTTGGACAAGAACGAGTGTTTTCGGAAACGATGGGTAAAACTGTCGAGTGTGACCCAACTAGGGGCATAAAATCAATTATCCCAAAATATTTTCCTCACGGTTTTCATTGCATAGGGCACAATTGAAGGAAGGGATGTGGAAAGATTTTCTTTCCAGAAGACCCCTTGTACTCACCCTATCATAAAGATCCAACCGAAAGAAGATTTTGTGTCTGACTCTATTTGCACTTTTCCAGAGCCATTTGGTGATACATTGGGAATCATAGGTGACCATGATGTACTTATACATTTGTCTGGAAGAATAGTTATTTCTTGTCCAGTAATAATGCCAACAGTCATTTCCTTCATCTAGGGAAATTTGATCTATTGCTTGATTGACATTGATGAGTTGGTCATGGGTTTGAGTTGAGACAGACCTATGAAATTTTTCAGCAAACGCTTCCCCATTCAGCACATGTGCCACAATTTTTCAGTATGGATATCAAAAGAGTGAAGGTCAGGATATTGAATTGCCAATGTCTGTCCTTTCGATCTGTCATCCTAGAATAAAACATTTTTTCTAGATTTCACAGTGGAGATGACAGTTTCCTTGTATAGTGGTATTAGCTTTAAGAGAGATTTCCACCAGAAAGATGCATCTAGTTTGCCAGTAGGTCGTGATTCTGCATAATATGTTTCCCAAATCATATTCACCCAAGGCAGGTTATCTTTGTTGAAGAATTTGTGAAGATTTTTCAGCAAAAGTGCTTTTATTCTGACTGACCAAATCCAAAGCAACTAGTCCTCCATTAGTTTTTGGTTTGCAGACAAAATCCTAGGCAATCATTGCAGTTCATGTTTCAGCAGTACCCAATTTTCTCCATAAACAACGTCTAAGATACTTGTTGATTTGTTCTACCACTCCCATTGGCAATGCTAAGCAACACATTAAGTATGTCGGAAGAGATGTATAGATTGATTTAATTAATTGCAATCTACCATCAGACTAGTGTTGAACATCCAGAAATTCTTCTTTCAATTCTTTTAATCATTGAAGTAAAATCCTCAATCTTCAACTTATAGGTACCGAGGGGCAGTCCAAAATAGGCGAAGGGGAAATAACCCAACTAGCATCCCAGAGTATCTTTAATGAGTTCAAGCTTATCAGTACCTGATGACCCACAAGTATAGGGGATCTATCGTAGTCCTTTCGATAAGTAAGAGTGTCAAACCCAACGAGGAGCAGAAGGAAATGATAAGCGGTTTTCAGCAAGGTATTCTCTGCAAGTACTGAAATAAGTGGTAACTGATAGTTTTGTGATAGGATAATTTGTAACGAGCAACAAGTAACAAAAGTAAATAAAGTGCAGCAAGGTGGCCCAATCCTTTTTGTAGCAAAGGACAAGCCTGGACAAACTCTTATATAAGGAAAAGCGCTCCCAAGGACACATGGGAATATCGTCAAGCTAGTTTTCATCACATTCATATGATTCGTGTTCGGTACTTTGATAATTTGATATGTGGGTGGACCGGTGCTTGGGTGCTGTTCTTACTTGAACAAGCATCCCACTTATGATTAACCTCTATTGCAAGCATCCGCAACTACAACAAAAGTATTAAGGTAAACCTAACCATAGCATGAAACATATGGATCCAAATCAGCCCCTTACGAAGCAACGCATAAACTAGGGTTTAAGCTTCTGTCACTCTAGCAACCCATCATCTACTTATTACTTCCCAATGCCTTCCTCTAGGCCCAAATAATGGTGAAGTGTTATGTAGTCGACGTTCACATAACACCACTAGAGGCTAGACAACATACATCTCATCAAAATATCAAACGAATACCAAATTCACATGACTACACTACAAAAAAAGACACATCCGTGACATTTTGGGCCGAACAAATTTTTTTTCTGTCATACATATGACACTTCTATGACGATAATTGTGACAAAACCCGGCATCATCATAGATGTGGTGGGCTCCTACTTCTATGAAAAAAATCATGACAGAAAATGGGCTTTTTGTCCTGGGCGGGCCGGAGACGCAACTGCATGACATTCTTTGGGTCGTCCATGACGGGAAAAACCGTGGTAGAAGCGAGTGGGAGGAAAATTTCGAGGAGTTCCCGGTTACGGCGGGAGGTCGGGGGCCGAGCGATGCGCGTTTCTCTCGTACACGTACGCACGTGTGTGCGAGGTGTTGGCTCTAAATGAACCCGAGAGAGGCGTTGGGTTCTAACTGAACCCGAGCGATTGCACTGCAGGCTACGCGTTACTGAACCCGAGCGATAGATCGATGGCTGTTCACTAAACCCGATCGAGCGATTCCTTCGCTACTGCTGCTAACTGAAGCCGATCGATGC
>NC_041392.1:477607066-477617788 GCF_002162155.2 Triticum dicoccoides | reverse complement strand
AACAGTAGACGATGGAGGGGTGCCCGTGGAGGGGTGGATGAACAGGACCCCGTGGTGTGGAGGGCTGGATGAACAGTAGACGGTGGAGGGGTGCCTGTGGAGGGGTGGTTGAACAGGACCCCGTGGTGTGGAGGGCTGGATGAACAATAGATGGTGGAGGGGTGGTTGAACAGTAGCCGGTGGAGTAGCACGCGGTGGAGGCTGGATGAACAGGAGCCCGTGGAGGCTGGAGGAGGTCGACGGTGGAGATGAACAGTATCCCGTGGAGTCCCGTTTTGCGGTATGCCACACCCCTCCCAATGAACAGGACCCCGGTTTTGACCGTAGCACTCCAACACAAGTCCGTTTCGTCCGTTTTGCGGTACGCCACACCCCTCCCTATCAACAGGACCCCCGTTTCGACCGTAGGAGGTCCGTTTCCTCCATTTTGCGGTACGCCAGACCCCTCCCGATGAACAAGATCCCGTTTTGAACATGGCCGGTCGAACACAAGGCCGTTTCCTCCGTTGTGCGGTACGCCAGGCCTCATTTCCATCGCCTATTCCGTCCAAGCCCTCCCGATGAACACAACCACGCATTCCATTCTGACCCAGCCGGTTGGCTCCCACGCGTTCCGTTGCCTCCCGATGAACACGACGCATTTCGTTGTCTCCCCATGAACACGATGCATTCTGTTGCCTCCCCATGAACACGACGATGACGCTGTTTCTCCATTCCGACCCAGCCATGTCAATGAGCCCTCGCCGTACGTATGCGCGAGTAGGCGTTAGAGACCCCGCCCATATGTACACATACGTGGCCGTATTATCTTTCTTGCACCCTGGCCGCTGTACGTACTTGTACATGCTACGTGCGCGCCTCTACTACGACACGTGCGCGCCTCTACGTCCACCAGTATATATGTACATACACGTTCGTGACCAGAATGACAACGCTATGTACGCTTCGACCAGGTGGGTCCCAACTGTCAGGCACTTCCTTGCATGCGAAGATGTAGCTGGTGGGTCCCAACAGTCAGGGGGGCGAATCGTTTTGTTTTCCTTTTTGCCCGGACGCACTTCCTTGCGTGCGAAGGTGTAGCTGGTGGGTCCCAGCAGTCAGGGGGAAATGTTTTTTCATGAAATACAGTGGCCCGTCCGGTGGGTCCCCGCTGTCAGGTGGAGGAATAATTATTTTGCACGTAATAAGGAGGCACTTCCTTGCTGCGGCCGTGGACCTAGCTGTCAGCCTCTCCACGTACAGTCCACGTTCGATGGAAGCCATTCCTTGACCACATTGACCACGCCGCGCCGAGAGCACCAGGGCGGTGGACGACGGCGAGGCCTAGGAAGGGGACGACGCGGAGCCGGGGAAGACACGGCAGTGGATGCCCACACGTAGAGGAGTACGAGGGTTCACTGGTTCGCTGCGGTGTGAGGCTGCCGTCGCCGCAGAATAATAGGGGGTGTGGGTGAGTAGAGGGATGGCCTGGCCAGCGGTGGGAGTAGTAGGGGGCGGTGAGGCCTCCGCCGCATCGCAGCCGGCCATGGGAGGCAGGAGCACGAGGCACGACCGGCGTTGGTTTGGGCGACTGGAGCAAGAAGACCAGAGGTTGAAGAAGCACTACGGCCGTTGGATGGACATCGTACGGTCATTGGAGCTAGAATCGTGCATATTGACTAAGTTGACAAAGACCTCTGTCCCCGTCAACTTAGTAGGCCCACAAGTCAGCCTGCCACTATACCGGGTCCCAGCTAACAGGGGGAGTATTCATTTTTTTGTGCGTAATAAGAAGGCACTTCCTTGCGTGCAAAGATATAGCTGGTGGGTCCGAGCTGTCAGCGGCGGTAACATCTTTTTTGCGAAATACAGAGGCCCTTTCGGTGGGTCCCTGATGTCAGGTGGAGGAATCATTATTTTGCGCGTAATAAGGAGGCATTTCCTTGCGTGCGGCCGTGGACCCAGCTGTCGGCCTCTCCACGTACAGTCCACTTCAGATGCATGTCGGTCGTTGACCACGTTGACCAGGCCGCGCCGAGAGCACCAGGGAGGTGGACGACAATGAGGCCTAGGAAGGGAACGACATGGAGGCAGGGAAGACTCGGTTGTTGTTTCCCACGAGGAGGGGAGTATGACTGTACGAGGGTTTACTGGTTCGTCTGCCGTCGCCGGAGAATAACAGCAGGTGTGGGTGAGTAGAGGGATGGCTAGGCCAGCGATGGGAGTATGGTGGGGCGGTGAGGCCTGCGCGGCAGCATAGCCGGCCGCGGGGAGGAGGGAGCAGGCAGTCCCGCCGGCGCTTGTTTGAGCGGCTGGAGCAGGAAGAGCAGAGATTGAAGAAGCACGACGGCCATTGGATGGACATCCAACAGTCACTGCTTGTGCGTCAACCTTTTTTAGGAAACCCTCAAATCTGTGGAAAACAGCATATAGTCCATCTGCCATTATTTCTAATAATTTTCAGCCCATTTGCTAATTCTTAAGGTTTTTTTGGATCCCATATTCTTTTTGTTAGCATTACAGCCCATATTGTGGCCACGGTTAAAAAATTATATGAAATTTTGCATATTTCGGTGCAGTCCGAACCGTTTTTAATCCCGAAATTTCGACTCACATTCAAATTGATTTTAAAAATAAATTTATATCAATATAAAATCCAACAAATTCTCCATGCATAAAAATTAATGTAATTTAAAATCTTGAAATGAAAAAATATATTTGAAACTAATTGCCGGTTTGATGTGTTTTAAAAATGTACAGCCCATTTCTCATTACTGATGGGCCATTTTCTCGGCCAGCCGAATGAAAGCTCTCCTCGTCTTGAAAGATTTGCAGCTCAACAGGCCTGACAAAGCGACTTACTTGGCAAATCACAAAAAAACTGGGTTGTGGCCGTGGACCCAGCTGTCAGCCTCTCCACGTACAGTACTCTTCTAATGGAAGTCGTTCCTTGACCACGTTGACCATGCCGCGCGGAGAGCACCACGGCGGTGGACGATGGTGAGGCCTAGGAAAGGGACGACACGGAGCCGGGGAAGACGCGGCAGTGGAAGCCCGCGTGGAGAGGAGTACGAGGGTTCACTGGTTTGACTGCGGTGTGAGGCTGTCGTCGCCGCAGGGACTGGCCAGCGGTGGGAATAGTAGGGCGCGGTGAGGCCTCCGCGGCAGCACAGCCGGCCACGGGAGGCAGGAGCATGCAGCACGACCGGCACTGCTTTGGGCGGCTGGAGCAAGAAGACCAGAGGTTGAAGAAGCACTACGGCCGTTGGATGGACATCGTACGGTCACTGGAGCTAGAATCGTTCATATTGACTAAGTTGACAAAGCCCTCCGTCCCCGTCAACTTAGTTGGCACACAAGTCATCCTCCCACTATGGTGGGTCCCAGCTAGCAGGGGGGATTCATTTTTTTGTGCATAATAAGGAGGCACTTCCTTGTGTGCGAAGATATAGCTGGTGGGTCCGATATGTCAGCGGGGGGAACGTTTTTTTCACGAAATACAGAGGCCCTTCCGGTGGGTCCCAGCTGTCAGGTGGAGGAATCATTATTTTGCGCGTACAGTCCACGGCTGATGGATGTCATTCGCTGACCAGGCTGACCAGGCCGCGCCAAGAGCACCATGGCGGTGGACGACGGCGAGGCCTAGGAAGGGAACGACACGGAGCCGGGAAAGACTCGGCAATGGTTGCCCACGCGGTGGGGAGTACAAGGGTTTACTGGTCCGGCTGCCGTCGCTAGAAAATAACAGGAGGTGTGGGTGAGTAGAGGAATGGCCTGGCCAGCAATGAAGTAAGGTGGGGCGGTGCGGCCTGTGCGGCAGCACAGCCGGCCACGGGAGGCGGGAGCAGGCAGTCCCACCGGAGCTGGTTTGGGCGGCTGGAGCAAGAAGATCAGATATTGAAGAAGCAACACAGCCATTGGATTAACATCCAACGGTCACTGCTGCTAGAATCGTTTGTGGACTAAGTTGACAAAGCCAAATGACACGTCAACCTAGTAGACCCACAAGTCAGCCTCCAAATTTGTCCCAAACAGCATAGAGCCCGAAATTTCTAGCCAGATTCAAATTAATTTTAAATCTAAATATACCTTAATTTAAATTCAATGGAATTTTACCCGCACAAAAACAATGAAATTTAAAATATCAAAATCCGAAAGAAAATAGTATTTTGGAACTAATTGCCTGTTTGCTCTATTTTTTCATTTTACAGCCCATGTATTATTACTTATAGCCCATTTCTTATTACTTATAGCCCATTTTCTGGGCAAAATGCATCCCTCCTCGTCTTGAAAGATTTCCGGCCCAACAGGGCGTAGAAAAGCAAGTAGGCCTACGTTGGTTATTCTGCAAAAAAAATAGCTGGCTAGCCATTTTCAGAAAGGAAAAAAACAAACTGGGCTGGTCATGTGCTAAACATATGAAATAAAAGCCTGGGCTAGACGGGCCACGGGTCCCGCACAACCCAGTTGATATCCTTCTCCGTCCCGAAAAAACAAAATTACTGCGCGCGCTGCTGGGTCCCTACTGTCATCCTCACCATGTACAGTCATCTCCTTATTCCTCTCGGTTGTTGACCATGTTGACAACACCGGAGGGCGGCGCCGCGGCGAGCGAACCATGGCGGAGGACGATGGTGAGGCCCCGGACGGGAACGAATAGGAGCCGGGGAAGATCACAGCCAGCCATGGGAGGCGGGAGCAGGCGGTCCCGCCGGTGCTGGTTTGGCTTTGGCGGCTCGAGGAAGAAGAGACTGAAGAAACGCGACAGACGTTGAATGTCAATCCAACGGTCAAGGTTGGCACTATCGTTTGTTGACTAAGCGGACACCAAGTAGCATACTTTTTTATATATAGGAAGAAAACTGCGAGGAAAATGCGTTCGTCTGACGTCCTCCTCACAGGGAACGTTCGCCACATAAGTGACTAGCACCCTTGGTTTTCAACCGAGAGGTCTTGGGTTCGAGTCCCAGGAACTCTCAATTTTGTCCTCCTTCCTTCCTCGCAAAAAAGGGAAAGAAAACCAAAGACTTGGGAAGGCGTACAGAACAAGCTGGTGTACCAGTAAAGAGACGTTGCCGAGTTTTAGAAAAAAGAAAGACGTGCTCCTGTAGCTGGTTCGAATCCAAAACTAGACTATGACTATATATGGTGCTATGCTACTCTGCAAGTAATGAAACTGACATATCCAACGTTCGCTTCTCCTCTTCTCTACTTACTCTGCCTAGCATCAAAAGCTCTGGTCGCAACAACCATGCCCACTGGCTGCTCGTCCACTTGCTCTTCAGCAGGTAACAACCAGATATGCGCCAAGTCGCCACCCGTACCATCGCCTGTGGGTCTCATCACACCCTCGCCGGCACATGCACCGCAGCCGATTGCTAATCGCAACCCGCTGCCATTGGTGTGGTGCCACTGCTGCATCTCACGCAGAGTCATCCATCGCGTCTCAACCACAATCCACAACCCTGGCCGAGTCTTCTACAAATGCCCGAATCATGGGGTAATAATATGTTTAAGTGTTGTTCTGCTGCTTTTAGTTGCTGATTTTTTTAATAGTTTGGTTGATGATCTTCCAATTTGATTCATGCAGAAAAGGGAAGATTTGTGTGATTTGTATTTCTGGGAAGTTGCTGATGTGGGGGAATGCAACTATGCTGATTATTTGGTTAGCTGAGGAATCCCAATACCAGCAGGTTGGGGTGTTGGACAAGTAACTGAAGGAACGGCAGAAGAGGAAGATGCAGAGCAGAAGGTTAAAGATGCAGTTCCTCTGATCATGGCCAAGCAACAGCTATTGAACGGCCTTGACAGTAATGCGGAGATGAAAGAGCTTGTGAAGATAATGGGCAAAATCGATGTGCTCTGTAGGACGATGGTCTCTTTATTTGCAGTGTATGTAGCACTCGTGATGTATTCAGTGGCTACGACATGAGCACTTTGCTGAAACTAGTAATGAATGAAACATGTGTAGCAAGCTGGGTGTAGTGTTGTGAACATCTAATGATTTCTATTAACGGAAATCAGGGGGTATCCCTTTTGCTCATATAAATAAATAAATAGTAGAGGCCCTGTCGGGTCAGCTTTGTTCTCATTCGAAGATGTCGAGCAAATTGCAGTCCAACAACAAACTATGTCATCAAATTCAAGTTTCACAGCCAAATATGAGTACAACTAAACAACAATGTCATCATGTTTTAGTTGTCATACAATCACCAAACACAAATCAGCATACATAACAAGTGATGTTCTCAGAGCAAAATACTAAACAACATGTTCATCAGGTTTCAGTTGTCATAGCAAACACAATTTCACATAGTAGATAAAAAACATCTTCTGACAGGAAAATACGACAAAAGCAATGTAATCATCATCTGCAGCAGTAGCGTCAACATCTTCGCCATGTGTATCAGTCTGAATCATAATTCCCCATGGTGACATCTTCTTCTTCGTCCTCAACATCCTCAAACATTGGCTTCTTCTTGATCAACTCTTGTATGTCCACAACATGACAGGCAATCTTTTCGCCGGCGTCATTGACATGATGGTTCTCAAAGATATTAGGAACATCTGTGTTATCTTGTACATCAGGAGCAGTGTAAGCATCATCTTGTTGTGCAACTTCATTAAACGAATTCCTCTGCTCAAACCTTTGCAATACTCTCGAGTCATCGCTACGTGAAAATGTGTCTTCCAAGAAAAATATCTGTGTTTCTTGATTTTCCAAAATAAAAGGCTCGTTGGTATGGTACGCCGCCTTGACATTGATGGATTTGAAATAATCATCAGCTCTGGGTTTTGCGATCCTGGAAAACAGGTTATACCAACGACAGCACAAGAGAACCACACACCGATGATCCTCGAAACTGGAGATATACTGCAAATGAACAATGTCTGTTATGTTAGCATACATTTCAGTTGTCTCTTTGTCATACGTATCCGTGCTCATGATGGCACTGTTTTCTGTCTTCCTGCCTTCGTCTCGTGCAAGGGTGTTGTAGCGCACATCTCCAACAACGCAAGATTCATAATGTCTTACCCGAGTATCAGGACCCATTGCTAGTGAGTAAAGGGCATCATCAACTGCCTGCCCATCCTCCCGCATCTTCTTAACCTATGGTTAGAAAATAGACAAGCTGATCATCTTGTGTACTCAATATATTAAAAAACTGATAGTGCACTTCAAAAGCTTACATGGTTCTTGAACCATTTCGCAAATCCTGCCATAACTAGTTTGTCAATGTTTCTTGGATTTTGCGGCAATAACTCCTCTTTGTAGATGCTGCACAACATAGTGATCGTGTCAAACATCTAAATATATAAGAATGTGCTGCAAGTTTAGTAGATTACGATGTATAAGCTGCAGTACTGCACTTACTTGATATAAGGTAGTATCTTAGGATAGTTATTCAACACATACCAAACCATTTTGTCCAAATCTTTAGGTTTGTCCTCTTGTCGACTCTTCCCTGTAACTCGAATAGAATAATCGAAAACATTGAGCCCGGGATTGTCTTCACCCACCTCTTTGCTAAGTTGATCAGCTGTTTCAATGTATTTTGAGCAAAATGTCAATGTTTCTGTAGCAATGTAGGCCTCTACAATGGAACCCTCGGGTCTAGCTCTGTTCCTAACATAGCCCTTAAAAGTGCCTAGCCGCCTTTCAATAGGGTACATCCAGCCATATTGTACTGGACCTCTAAGTAGTGCCTCATCAAGTAGATGAACAGCCAAATGCACCATCACATCAAAGAAGGCTGGAGGATATATCTTCTCAAGGTTGCATAGGATAGTTGGTATCTTGTCTCTAAGACGCTCCAAAGCATCTATCCTGATATTCCTACTGCAGAGTTCCTTGAAGAATTGTCCCAACTCTGCAACTGCTCTGTATAAGTTAGGGTGGCCCAATCCTCTAAGGATAACAGGTAAAACCCTTTGAAGTAGGACATGGCAGTCATGAGTTTTCAACCCTTGTACCTTGTTTCCATCTGCATTGACTCTCCTTGCAAGGTTGGAAGCAAATCCATGTGGGAATCTCACATGTGACAGGACCTTGCGGAATTCTTTTCTTTTTACCTTGTCCAAGACGTACACAGCTGGTGCCATATCCCGTGGTTTACCTTCATCTTGCACCTGCAAATCCTTTCTGATACCCAGGTGTGTCAAATCAATCCTAGATTTTAAGGTATCTTTCGTCTTGCCTTCAATATTAAGAAGTGTGCCGATGATGTTGTCACATATATTTTTCTCGATGTGCATCACATCAAGATTATGCCGCAGATCCAAATCTTTCCAATACTCCAAGTCCCACAAAGTGGACCTGCAAGTAAACAATAATCTCTCTTCTACCCTGCCATGCTTCCTTTTCCCGCTACCATTACCAGGATGGTTTCCTGGTGTAATATGCCTGACCTTCTCTAATTCCACTTGCAACTCATCGGCGGCGAGCCTCTTTGGCGCATCACGGTTTTCATGCTTTGTATTGAACACATGTCTTCGGTATTTTCTAGGATGCGGCTTGTCCTTGGCAAGGAAACGGCGGTGTCCAATGTAACAGATCTTGCTAAGTATTGCGTATGACAGCGGATTCCTGTCACAGCGAACACATGCATTGTAACCATGTGTCGTTCGCCCTGACATAGTGCCCAAAGCCGGATAATCATGGATGCACCAAATTATAACAGCACGCAGAAAGAAATCAGCTGGTGGGCTGCTATATAGGTCTCGAGTGAGAACACCCTTCCATAGCTGTTGAAGTTCCTCCACAAGAGGCTCCATGAACAAATCAAAATCCTTTTCAGGACTTTTTGGACCTGGGATGAGCAAGGCCATCATGTAGTTTGATTCTTTGGTGCAGACATTTGGAGGCATGTTGTAAGGGATAACAAGCACTGGCCACATGCTATATGTGGCGCTCTGGTGGCCAAATGGGTTAAATCCATCTGAAGCTAAGCCAAGTCTAATGTTTCTCGGGTCAGCAGCAAACTCTTTTTGTTTATCATTGAAGCTTTTCCACTCACTACCATGAGATGGATGGCTCATTACATTCTGATCTCTGTACTCCTGGTTCCTAGAATGCCACATTACATCCTCTCTTGTTTCAGCATCATGAAACAACCTCTGCAATCTTGGTGTAATTGGAAAATGTCTCAGAACAATATGAGGAATCCTCTTCACAGCATCGCCATCTTTCCATCTCGATGATTTGCATTTCAGGCATTCACTTAAGTTGGCATAATACTTCTGGAACAGAACACAATTATTCTTGCAAACATGGATCATATCATATCCAATTCCAACTGCACGAAGGAAATTCTTCATTTTACTGTAGGTGTGTGGCAGCTCAGACGCATCTGGGAAAGATTCGCGGAAAGCAGCCAACATCGCATCAAATGATTTGTTGGTCATCCGCTCAGATATCTTCACCTGAAGAAAGGTGACCATAGCTGAGAATACTGATAGCTTATTTCCTGGGGTGACAGCAACGTTGCATTGTTCCAACATGCGGGCCCACTGTTTTTCTTCTGCAGGTGAAAGTTCACGGAATGCACGAGCATTTCGTAGCATTGTTTCAATGTTGGTCAAACTCACTGTCTCCGCCACCACCACCTCCTCCTCCTCTTCCACCTGAGCATCAGGCAGATCAAGATGGTGATCTGCTGCTTCCACGTAGTCAATAACATTGATGTTCACACCATCACCATAATGAACCCACCTAGTATATGTGACCGACATCCCATACAAGTGTAGATGATTTTGCACAGTTGACTGGGGTCTTGTAACTGAATTCATACAACTGCTACACGGGCAGAGCACATCTGATTTCGGACCACCGTACTCAGCTCTGATAAAGTTCATGAAGTTTTCAACCCCCTCGACATATGCAGCGGAGAATATTTGAGCAGAAGTTATCCAAGTCCTGTCCATCTGTTAGACATACAAATTATTTCTTCTACTACATATTATAGGAAAAACATATATGCTTTTTTATGAAGTCCAGAAAAAAATACCTAGGTCGATGTCTAAAGCTATGGCAAGATATTTGGATGAGTAGATCTAAGTAACAAAATATATGTAAAGCTAATTCAGCAAATAGATTTGAGTGCCAAATTATGGCAGGTTGTTTCAGCAGTCAATGAGGCCGAGCACACAGCCATCGAACTATCGAAGGCCATCGCAGCAACAAAGATCGAGTATAAAATGGTGTAGAGGTATTTCACCTAACAGATTGGCTACTAGAACATGGCAATCTACGTCACAATAAATATATGGCAAGATATTTTAGCAACTAATCCGCCTTGGCATGCCATCTCAGCTAAGCAGATTGAGTGCAGAACAGGGCAAGGAAGCTTCTTCAGCAGAGCATATTGACAGTAAACTACTTCAGCAAACAGTGAGATTAACAGCGTCTATCAGCTAACATTCAGCGCTACACCGACATGAACGGGGCCTCAGTCTAGAATGCGCGTACCGTGGGAGAAGCTGACCGCCGTGCATCTCCACACGAACGTCGCCAGCGGTGGCGGCGCTGACCGCCATGCGCCTCCACAAGAACGTAGCCAGAGGTGGCGGCGCGGCTAGAGGACGGCAGTCTACGAGAGCGTACTGTGGGAGCGAGAGGATCGCCGAACCGCGGCGCGGCGGGGAGGGCGGCTTTGGCGGAGCGAATGGAGTGGAGGGGGACAGGGGGAGGGGAGTTTGGGGAATATTATTGGCTAGTTGGCCAAAGGGCGGTTGAATCGGATT
>NC_041392.1:477575995-477606575 GCF_002162155.2 Triticum dicoccoides | reverse complement strand
AGTGCAGTCCCACGTGTCAGTGAAGAGGCAAGCCGAAGCGCGTTCCGTTTGCGTGAGCCATGTGCAGGACCGGACGTGTGTGGGGTGCAATGCGACTGCGACAGGAGTGCTGTGAGTGTACCGCCTTTATTCCTTTTAAACTAGGTGCTTCGCCCCCTCAAAAAAAATTGTTGCTTCGCGCGATCCATCGATACTACTACTAGCAATCCGGTAATCCCGACTAAAACGGCGCGGCCGGGTCTTTTCCCGCGCGATATGCTGGGAGGTTGGCTTAGTTGGGTTTTTTAGGATGAGTAATGCTACACCTACGTAATCCCAGTTACGTAATTAACGTAATGTGAAACGTGTGAGCTGTTGATTGTAGATTGGGGGGAGGGAGGGGCCCACCACCATGAAAATCAGGGGAGGAGAGAGAGAGGCAATTTACGTTAACCCTTTCGTAGGTTCCCGTAGATGTAGAAACATGTGAAATGCGTGAATGTGTAGTGGACGTACTATTGGCGTGCCTAAGATAATTTGTGTATGTATAGACCCTATGTGTTTCTTTTACTTCGCATGTTAGATTTGTCTCGGTTCAATAAAAAGCAGAGTTGGTGATGATGGTGTGCCTGTCATCCTGCAATATAGGCCGTCCGATCTATATCTAATGGATAGGAATGAAACTATGACAATTTACCCGCACTCTTCTCCACATTTGCAGATAAGGCTTTCCCTCGTTCATCCTTTTCTCCCACAAGATCTTGATCTTCCGTGCAACGCACGGGCATCTTGCTAGTACTCCTACAATATGTATATTATTGTGAAAGTTCATATACACCGGCCGAGATTAATGCAAACACGGCAGATTTTCACTACATTTCGAACTTTTATAGGACAAAAAAATTAAAAGAAACCCGACCCTAAACCTATTGTATGGCAGCGACCGACGTCCTCCATCTGTGATCTCCATTGTACGGGGGCGGGGTTCAAGACCCGTGAAGTGAAGGTGCGGTCTCCGGCGAGGAAAAGTAGAACACGGGAGACGGTCCGGCCAGTTGGCACACCATGCCCTTCCGCCTCCCATGCCCTACTCATCCTCGGAGGAGTCCCCGACCTCGGCGGTGCCGGACATTGGACGGCGGCAAGTAGGACGTGTGGCTGACGGTGCTCACGTTGTCGGCCGCCAGCATGGCCACCGCTTGTGCGGCGACTTGAGCGGGAGCGGCGACCTCGAGCTTCATCCCCGAAGACAAGCTCTCTCGCAGAGCGTTCGCGCTTGCGGTCATGGCGGATGTGGTTCCAGGTACGAGGACGATGCTCTATGGTGTGGAGGTTAGCTGGGCGTTGCCGCTTTAAGTAGCGCATTCCGGTGAGGCCAAGCGTCCTGGTGCATCATTATGTCGCTGGAGTTGGTTCCTCGGGCACCGAGCCTCTTAACGATGACATACGGATGGACGGCATGAATGCGGGCAGCTGGCGCCGGCTGGGAACGCACCGCACGACGGCGCGAGGGACGAGGGTTTTTGGTGTGCGAGGGTAGTCAGCTGCAGTCGTGGCAACGTTGGAGATACCCTTTGCTCACATGCGATCGACGCATGTCATTGAAAAAGCAAGACGACCCGGCATGGTCTCAGGTCCAGAGGATGCAGTTGGCCGTGCTACACCACTCCGCGGACGTGTCGCGGCGCCCCGTGCATCCTCGACGAGCCGGGTGTTGGGGTGTGTTTGGATTGTGGCCAAAGTGCACCTTACCAAAATTTTGGTCATGACCCAAAGATTGGTCTTTGTTTGGATGGTTGCCATTTTTTGGCATGTCAATGAACTCTAGCCAACTCTAGTTCATTTTTCTTGCCAATGTCGGCCAAATCATGGGCAACCAATACCTCAACCAAAATTTTGGTCATGACCCAAAGATTGGTCTTTGTTTGGATGGTTGCCATTTCTTTGGCATGCCAATGAACTCTAGCCAACTCTAGTTCATTTTTCTTGCCAATGTCGGCCAAATCATGGGCAACCAATACCTCAACCAAAATTTTGGCTACCCAATGCTTTGATGGGGCAACCTTGGGCACAAACCAAACATACCGTTGGTCCTGCCACAACACTAACGCCACCCTCGGCACACTGAAACCGATTGTGTCTAGCAACGATATGAGTGTGTCGCTCACCGGGGTCGCCGTGTCCAGAGGCGGTGCTGGAGCTGCGCCCCGTTGTTGGCCCCAACGACCCACATGAACGGTTGTCGGTGGCGAGGAGGTCGTGGGCCAGCTCCTCCATTGGACTAGTCTGCACTACGTCGTCCCGACAGGTGTGCCCCACATGTCGGTTTCCCTGTTTTCCCGGCCATATTCGAGCATCAGTGCTCCACGTTGCGCATTAGGCCTTTCACTATGTAGGCCAAGCGAGACAACTTATTGTTTATTTGAGCCATTCAAGTATAATCATGTGGCGTTTGCTTATTTCTCATTCCTCTCCAACCCTTTTCTCCATCGATCATGTCGCCCTCCAGTCGAGTCCATCCTCCCGCATGCCTCATTTGAACATTCCGCCGAGTATCATTCACATGTACCCGCCCTAGTCCTCTTTCAATAGATCTCCAGACCCTGAGATGAAATCGAGAGGGAACGAGTGGGGGCACGTGATACCTAAGGCGGATTCAAAATTTTGAACCGGTGATCATAGCATCCGCAAATCATATATAAAGGGTATTCAATGTTTGTTTCATTTTTGAACATACAATATACTCCCTCCTATCCTTTCTAGTTTACATATAAGTTTTATGTGTAGTCAAAGTATCTCTACTTTGATCAAAAAGGTATCAACATTCAGCAACGCCCAATCAATATTGTTAGATTCGTACGTACTCCTAGATTTGTACTCGAGATGGTTTCCAATTTGACTATTGACAAGATTAATAGTACATGAGATGTATAATGTGAAAATTATATCATTGGAAACTCCTTTCACATACGAATTTGATCGTATGCTTTGTGTAAGTTGCATGTCATATATTATTACTCTAACAGTTGGTCAAAGTTAGCCTCGAAAAACGCATTAGACCCTGTATGCTTTGTGTAAGTTGCATGTCATATATTATTACTCTAACATTTGTGTAAGTTGCATGTCATATATTATTACTCTAACATTTGGTCAAAGTAGTATAGTGGAAGTGGATCCTCTGACGTAGGTATCCCTGCCTTACCCTCCCTTTCGGTCACTTACTGGTGGACCCCATGCTTGCTAGGCCCCGCATGTCAGTTACACAATGGGTTAGGCCATGTCAGGGGATCATCATCCATAGTATACTCCCTCTGTTTTTATTTACTCCGCATAAAATGGAGGGAGTGGTGGTATAATAAATGACGCGGGCGGGGGAGGGGTTGGACGTCGGTTTGCTCTCAACTGCGGTCCCACAAGCGAGCGAAAACGCAAAACGAAGCGTGTTCCATTCGGTGAGCGACGTGGAGGGTCCAGCGTGCCGGGCTGCAACGCGAACGCGACAAGAGCGATGTACAGTCAAAACCGATTGACCGGTCGTCACCAGAACCACTATTCACACCAGAACCTTCGCTGCTCGGCCTACGCCAGCCACTGCCCTAAAACCACACCAAATCTCCAGCCCATTCCCCCACGTTTCGATCCCCTAGCCCGCATCAAGCGTCCCCTAGTTCGCCGGAAAGCCATGGTGCGCCGCAAGATCACTTACTACAAGATGCTGACGCCGGAGCGCCGCGCAGAAATCGCGGAGGCGGTCGGCGCCATAGACCTCCGTTCCCAAGCTTGCTTTGCGGCGGGCCAATCCCCGAGTTCTCTGGAGCCAAGCTATGAGGAGGAGGAAGCCGATCCAATGTCCATGGCGGAGGTCGCGGTGCAGACGGCCCCCGATGGGTATGAGACGATGGACGTCGACTTCGTGCTGGCGTCCGAGTCCCCCATGGTGCAGGCGGACCAGCGGTTCAACATGGCGATACTAAAGGAGGACCAGGAGGCAGAGGCTCAACTCGACGTGGAGCGCGCGCATGCCGCTGCCATCGAGGCTCTCCTGCAGGCGGAACCGGATGTCGTGGATGTGAACCGGGCGGTGGAGGCTCAACTTGAGGCGGAGCGCGCGGATGACGCTGCCATCGAGGCCCTCCTGCAGGCAGAACCGGACATCCTGGACTTGAACCGGGCGGCAGAGGCTCGACTCGACGCAGAGCGCGCGGATGCCGCTCTCATCGACGCCCTCCTGCAGGCGGAACCGGACGTCTTGGACTTGAACCGGGCGGCGGAGGCTCGACTCGACGCGGAGCGCGCGGATGCCGCTGCCATCGAGGCCCTCCTGCAGGCAGAACCGGATGTCCTCGACTTGAACCGGGTTGTGCTCTCGTCTGTGCAGAGCGCCCGCACACTCCGCTTGAACGAGTAGCTGGAGGCAGGACAACCACGATGCGGAGACACACGTCGGCAGCAACGGCTGGTTCGCGCCGACAGCCAAAGACGACGAGGCCGTCTCTTTCCGCGAGCAGTGATAGTTTTTCTTTATGTTGTTGTTTTCATGGATCTTTTGCTGTGTAAAAACATATATTTGTTATGCAAGTCGCCTGACTTGGGCCAGTCTACCATTTCAGGCGGTTGGACGAATATCCTACGTCTCCTAACCCTTCTTTCCTTCTTCCTCACCTCTTCTTCTTCCCCAACAGACCATCGCACGGGCCGTACGGATACTCCCCAACATGCGGTTGGATAAACATACTCTATGAATGAAAATTATGTGTCAGCGATAGGATGGCTGAATTTTGTTTGTTCACATGTGACAACACGTGTCAGTGAGGGTGCGTTCCCTTGGTTGGGTTTGCAGCGTGCAGGAGCGACTGTGTGAGGGTGCGGTGCGACCGCGGCGTGCAGGAGCGACCGTGTGAGGGTGCGGTGCGACCGCACAGCCGTGCGCAAGTGTACCTGCTTCTCATTTTGAAAACTTTAGGCAAGCTTGGCAAAAATGTGTGGCGAAGTTTGGCAATGCAAGGCCTAGACCCAAACAGGATAAGTACGTACGTACTAGGAGTACTAGTGTTAAAAAAGAAAGGTGGGGTTTTCCTTTGCGGGATTTAGTTGATACAAATCCTCGTTTCACGTGTCAATTAATGCGTATTTTTTATCCAAAGACCAAAGAGCTAACCATCTCACTCCTCATCGCTTGATTAATGCAGCGCCATGCAAACCGACCTTCTCACTTCCGCATGCATGCAGGGGATATTAATGTCCTTGGTTGCTAACCCCATCAATTTTGCCTCGATTAGTGTTAGTGGCCCTTTGCAAATTGTAATTTTGATATACTGGCCTTGTGTACAAAAAATGGAGGTAGTAACTATATTTGACTTCCTTCCCCATTGTGGTGACGTCGACGATATCTTTTTTTGGTGGTTTGGCGAAGTGTGTTCGACGGAGAACACCATTGAGGGAGACCACGGTAAGCCATTCGCAAGTGCCGCCTGCAAACCGAGACAACCGCCTTATTTGCATCCAGGAAGTCCTTTACTAGTACTACTAGGAGTACTAGTGCAGTGAGATGGCTTCTCGAAGAAGATGATGGAGAAGCGGAGTCAGCGAAGAATGAAATGATGGTTGCTTCGTCTGTGCTTTTGTGATTTGACGCCTCACTGCTTTGTGATTTGTGATAGAAGGGACAGGGGAGTAGACTCTGTGCTCTATACTGTACTACATGCGTCCAAGCATGGGAGAAATAGGAGAGATGTTGCATTTTTCTATTCCTTCAATCAACCAATCAATCGGGGAGCTTCGGTTCCATCTTTTTGGCTTTGGCAACACCGTCCACAATGGTTCCCACGATGCCAAAAGCTATTTTCACATTTGGCTACACATTGTGGATGCCCTTAACCGTACCACTTGGTTTTGCTCCTGTGTGCTATCTATACAAATCTCAATTATATTGATCTAAAAAATTATAGAATCGAGATTAGGAAAAAGGAGGTGATTTTGCCGCGCGGAAGGCGGTGGAGGTTTCTTATTTGAGCAATGCTACATCCACGTAATGGTTTATGTAAAGTTACGAACTGAATGTGATGTGGGAATATTTGATTGGATTAAAGGAGAGGATTAGGCCCACCCCACCTGAAAATCAGGGGGGCATATATACATTAGATGGAAAGTATACGTAGCAGCTACACAGCCCTTTGTAAGTCTAGGATTAGGCTTCTTACTTTTGGAGGACGTTGTCCTGGCGGTTTGCTAACATGCGGTCCCACGTGTCAGTGCTTTACCAAGCCGATCCGCGTCCCACATGAGGCAGAACAACGGCAGAAGCAACACGTGGTTAAGTTGAAGAAGATGAGGGAGAAGCGGATTCAGCAACGAGTGAAATGATGGTTGTTTCGTCCCTCCAACTTAACTGCGGGAAAGGTGCAGCTTTGTGATATGATGCCTCATTGCTCATTACTACGCCGGCGCCATGACTGGGGTGCTTCATCCCGGCTGCTCTGCACTGTATTCCGGTATGGCACGTGGACCCGGTAGCTTGATGTCCCACATGTCGGCGAAAGGGACTAGAATATTTATGAAAGCGAGCGCTCCACTCTTACGACAGAGGAGTAGAAGACACAATGGCCCAGTGAACTGTCACTTTGTCACGACCGGTTTTCCAATAAAAATATTTATTGAGAAACCGATCTTTTGAGTCCAGTATGAGGAAAATCCTCCTTACTGGTAGATAAAATTCTTGATACAGTAAGCCAGTAGCATAAAATATATTACAAGGTCAAGCTAAGGCTGCTCAACAAACTATTACAAGCATGCCAATAATTATACATTATGGCGGATATGACACAATGGTATGGTGGCATACTACTGACTCGAGATAAAAGTGGTGGTGGAATATCACAGTGGAGGGTGGATATCACGACTCCTAAACTGGCATCTCATCGAGCGTCGAGGTGAGGCTCGATGAATATTTTTTTTGGGTAGCGGAAGCGGATATAATACAGTGACCAAAACCAAGGTCGCACGAGACTGACTGGGACTCCTCTAGGCATCGGACTCGCATCAAACTCTTCATCCATGAGATCGCCTTCGTCAGCATCTGGCCAAATCAACAAGCCAGGTGAGTACTTTGAAAGTACTCGCAAGACAGTTCGGACATAAGATATAACAAATGCATGCATGAATGCGACGTGAGTAATTTATCAATGCACATTCAATTTAGTAAACAAGGTAAATAAAAAGGGAGCCCGCGGTAGTCCGCCTGAAAACCCAACAAAATAACTAAAAAAACCGATCGGGTGTCTGAAGCGACACCTCGAAGGGTGAACAAATAAATAAATTCATGCCGCAGTCGGGCGTCTGAGCGACACCACGTGAAGGGCTTAAACTGAAAATAAAAGACATGCGTGCCCTAGTCGGACGTCGGGGCGACATCACAGAAAGGGCTTATATTGAAAGTAAATAACAGTACTGCCACAGTCGGACGTCTGAGCGACATCGCAGAAAGGGCTTATATTGAAAGTATTAAATAACAATGCCACAGTCGGACGTCTGAGCGACATCGCAGAAAGGGCTTATACTGAAAGTAATAAATAACAATGCCACGGTCGGACATCTGAGCGACATCGTAGAAAGGGCTTATACTGAAAGTAATAAATAACAATGCCACAGTCGGACGTTTGAGCGACATCGCGGAAAGGGCTTATACTAAAAGTAATAAGTAACAATGCCACAGTCGGACGTCTGAGCGACATCGCAGAAAGGGCTTAAATTCATCATTGATAATAAACGGGTTAGTCCATTCACAGAATTAATCATTTACTGGACTTAACACTCATGTGGCCCACCGGAGTTTCTGTCACCAAACCGACACTTGTCAGGATAAGATAATACAGAACTTGGACATGGATAAGATGATTCAAAGGAATTTTTGACTCTGCAGAGTTGTACCAAAATGCCCACAGCCAACGGATTTCCGTAGTCACGAAGGACTAGTTCCATTTACGGTATTTCAGAAGAAACACGGCTAACCAGTACACACCCATCCCACCTCATGATGCCAGGAATCACCCTAGACATCGTCCAAGAAAAACTTTGAGACGGGGAGATCACAATCTCGAATAGCATGGGATCAAATTTATATACGCGCGCTCTAAGGGGTGCCCCCCTCTCGGTCCCAACCGGAAACACCCATGCCCCCTGACCGGATGACTTGCTTTAATCCAGGGCCATGGAACCATCATCACGGCCTCTCGATTTGGTGTGTACCAGCAAAGCAGTTTGCAACTTACTAAGCCATATTCCTTGTGGAAAACATGTGGTAGTACGGAAAGGGAAAATGGATGGAAACTGGACCGATACGGGTTAACACTACAGTCAAATAGTCTGGCATAAGACTGGCATGCTACAACATGCCATCTTACCCATACTCATGCCAACACATGGCCCTGCATATTCACGTCCAACAACTTATGGATTTTCGAAACTCACTTGCCTCAACTTTGCATGTAATATGACATTCATCGGTATGCTCATAAACATGCCATGAAACTACTTAATGCAAACATGCCAATGACACTCATCATATCAAAAGTTCAAACATGCTTGTCTGGTTCAGAGTAGTCGGAGCCTAGCTCGGTGAAGTTCGCGGTTCCGTCACCTCCTTCGGTATCTACGGTATAAAGAGACATACGAGCTAACGCAAATACCGTGAGGTGCACAAAAGTATTCCAAATTTTTTTCAAATAAATCTGATAAAAAACTAGACAGAAAAATAAAGATGACAGAAAAGGAATCAATCAAAAATCATTTTCTGTTTAAAAGTTATAAAGGTTTTTGTCCAGGGATTCATCTGTAATGAAACAGAAAGTTTCCAGGGGCTAACTTATAAAAACAGAAAATGTTTCGATTGAGAATACGTCGGCCTAGAGGGGAGACATACTTTGGCAGAAGGCGCCTTCATAAAACGGTTTGTTTAAAAGAACAGAGAGGCTGACGGGCGGGTCCCACCCGTCAGGTTTGAAAATTCAAACGACGGAGACGGAGCTCGTCGGTGCCCGAGAGCTGTGGTGGTCGCTTGCGGAGATCCACGGCGAGGCAGGGGGGTCAGAGGGTACCTCCGTGCTCAGTGCGTCCTTCCACGTCGGTGGGGGGTGGTGGTGGTCGCCGGCGAGCACCACGTCGACGGGGGCCCTTGCTCCGGCGGACGGTGGTTCGGGTAGTGTTGGATCTCGCCAGGGAGTGTTGCGGAGGTCAAATTGAAGTGGGGGTTAGCTCACTAGGTGCTCGAGGAGGCTACTGACGAGGTTTGGGCGTCGGAGATGGCCTCACCGGAGTGAATCGAGTTGGTGGCCGAGGTGGAACGAGGCGGCCGGAGTTGGGGGAGGAGACCTCCTCGAGGTCCTCCTAGTGGCCTAGCGGGGTGTCTGTGGGGTGTAGTGAGGGTGTGTGCTCGAGGGCGAGCTTGGGGTCCCCTTTTATTGGCGATCCGAGGCGGTGGCCATGAACGGGGATCTCCGACGATGGATTATGGCGGCGCAGTGCTTGGTCGGGGAGTTTAGGAGGTTGGCCATCAACGTGGAGGTCCACTGGTTCCATTCAGATGCTAAACGGACTTGGATTAGGAGCCTAGAGTGGGTTTCGACGGAACGGGGCGGCGCGGGCCCGTCGGCGACAGAGAGCGCGCCCTGTGCTTGCCGGGCCACGGCAACGGTGCAACGGGGTTGCGCTGGCATGCATGAGCCACACGAAGAGCTGGGGAGCATTGGGCGGTGCCGAACGGCGTTGCGAGCTGGCGCTGCTTTCTGTTGGCCGCCACGGGTGGCGTGGCCACCGCAGAAGCTGCCAACTCCGGCGATGCTCGCTGCCACCGACGCTAGGAACCAGCCAAGTGCGCGTGCGACGCTCTGGACAGGGAGGAGTGGCCGTGCGCAACGCGCCAGGCGCACTGTTGACAGGTGACTGAACCCTGACGAAGAAACGACACTGAATCTCTAAATTTTTCTGAAAGTGCATAGAAACAGTGCTGGCCAGGTGTTCGACAGAATGATTCTGGTATGTGGGAGGTTCTCCTTGAGCTGATTTTTGGTGGGGTGGCCTCTCATTGCATCTGAGGGCTGCCTGAATTTTGGTGGAATTTTTGGAGAAGAGAAGATATGAATTTCATCAAATTTGACAAATCTGGTCCAAACTTGAAGAGGCTGAAATTTGAAAAATTTGAAAAGAGGAAGAATGGATCTTGATGGTTCTAAGTTGTGGGTGCTAAGGACTATCCAGAGGAGTTGGTTTGAGATCAAAACTCAAAGGCAATAAGGTACTTGCTTTGAAAATCACCTAGGCTCAAAATAATTGACAGAATTGTTTTTGGAAGAAAAAATAAATGAAATAAAATTCAAAAATGGTTTGGACTTGTTGGAACAGAAAGTTTTGATTGCCCAAAAATGGAGGGAGGGGTTTTGGGAAGGTTTTTCCACAGGAGGCAGAATAAAACCATGAGTGGTTTCAAAATGAGAGAAATCCCAAAACTCCTAGGGTTTCCTCTTTAAATGAAAATAATCAAATTCCAAAAATATATTTGAGAGGGAAACAATAAGAAGAAAGGTTTTCATAATTCAAACACCAGAGTTGGAGAAGATATAAAAATAAAATCCTTGCCAAAGGAAAAAGTCTTTTGAGAGAGAGATTTTTGGAAGAATTTAAATGACCTTCTTCAAAATCCAACAAGGTTTTTGCTGAAAACCAAAAGAAAATTTTTGGAGTGTCACAACACCTACCCCCTTAGGAAAAATCTCGTCCCCGAGATTTCAGCTGATCCTCAAATAAGTGTGGATGTTCTGTCCAAAGAAAATCCTCTCTTTCCCAAGTTGCTTCACTCTCGGTGTGATTGCTCCACTGGACTCTGAAAAACATGATGGTTTTCTGTCGGGTCCTCCTTTCAGACTCCTCCAATATTCTTACAGGTCGTTCCCGATAGGTGAGGTCTGGCTGCACGTCAATGTTCTCGTGGGATACTTGCTTCTCTGGGTTGCTTACGCACTTCCTCAATTGCGAGACATGGAACACGTCGTGGACATCGGATAATTCTTCGGGTAAGTCTAGCTGGTAGGCTACAGTGCCCCTTCGTGCCACTATACAGAATGGTCCGATGAATCTTGGTGCTAGCTTTCCCATAATCTTGAACTGTTGTAGGCCCCTCATAGGGGATACTCGTAGGTATACAGATTCACCGGGTTCGAATCTGACCCCACGATGTTTCCGATTGTAATAACTCTTCTGTCGGCTTTGAGCGGTCTTGAGTCGGTCTCTGATTAGCTTGACCTTTTCCTCGGCTTCTTTGAGCATGGCTGGGCCGAAGATGCGGCTGTCTCCGGTCTCTGACCAATTTAAC
This sequence comes from Triticum dicoccoides, assembly GCF_002162155.2. Lineage (NCBI taxonomy): Eukaryota > Viridiplantae > Streptophyta > Magnoliopsida > Poales > Poaceae > Triticum > Triticum dicoccoides. The sequence goes on along the minus strand of NC_041392.1, from coordinate 477,595,234 downwards.
GGGGTACGACATCTCCATCCGTATAAAGCTTCAAATGGTGCCATTTGTAGGCTGGCCTGGTAACTGTTGTTGTATGCGAACTCGGCATATGGCAGGCTTTCTTCCCAACTGGTTCCATAGGTGAGGATGCAGGCCCTCAGCATGTCCTCTAGAATTTGGTTTACGTGTTCAGTTTGTCCATCGGTCTGGGGATGGTATGCTGTACTGAAGGCCAGTTGAGTTCCCAGGGCCTGTTGCAAGTGATCCCAGAATCTCGTGACGAACTGAGTGCCTCTGTCGGATATTATAGTCTTCGGAACTCCATGCAGACAAACTATACGGGAGAGATAAATCCTGGCAAGCCTCTGAGTGGTGTGGGTTGTCTTCACTGGAATGAAATGTGCCACCTTGGTTAATCTATCGGTGATGACCCATATGGCATCATTCCCGTGTCGTGACCGAGGTAGTCCGAGAATGAAATCCATACCTATTTCATCCCATTTCCACTCAGGTATTTTGTTTGGTTGCAGTAGTCCGGCTGGTCTTTGATGCTCAGCTTTTATGTGTTGACAAGAGTCACAACAAGCAATGAAGGTGGCTATATCCCTCTTCATACCGTGCCACCAAAATCTTTCCTGAATGTCCTTATACATTTTGGTTCCCCCGAGGTGGATCGAATATGGGGCGGTGTGGGCTTCAGCTAGAATTTGCTGTTTGAGGTCCTCTATATTTGGCACCCAGAGTCTTTCTCCGTACCATAATATTCCTTCATTGTCTATGATGAATTCCGAGGCCTTGCCCATACTCACCTTTCTTTTAATGCCTTCGATGCTGGGGTGTCCCCGCTGAGCTTCTTTAATTCTCTCCACAAGGTTGGGTTGTATTTCCAAATTTTTTATGGTGCCTTCCGCGACCATTATCAAGTTGAGTTTGGCAAATTCTTGTTGGAATTCAGGTCTCAAGCCTTGCGAACTGTCGTTGTCCGAGTTGGGGTTCCGACTGAGGGCATCAGCCACTACATTTGCTTTTCCTGGATGATAGTGGATACCCACATCATAATCCTTTACCAATTCCAACCAGCGTCGTTGCCGTAAATTGAGTTCTGGCTGTGTGAAAATATACTTGAGACTTTTATGGTCCGTATATATTTCACAACGATTTCCAAGTAAGAAATGCCTCCATTCCTTGAGTGCATGAATGACTGCTGCCAATTCTAAGTCATGAGTGGGATAATTTTCCTCATGCTTGCGAAGTTGCCTTGAAGCGTATGCGACAACCTTGCCCTCTTGCATCAACACGCATCCGAGACCCTTTTGGGACACGTCACAATACACTTCAAAATTCTTGTGTATGTCTGGCACAATTAATACCGGTGCTGTTGTTAATTTCCTTCTTAATTCTTGGAAACTTTTCTCGCAAGCTTCTTTCCATTCAAACTTCTTGTCTTTCTTGAGTAATTGCGTCATTGGCTTGGCTATGGTGGAAAATCCTTCAATAAATCTGCGGTAGTATCCTGCCATTCCCAAGAAACTTCGTATGTCCGTTACGCTGGCTGGTGGTTTCCAGCCAAGTACGGCCTTGACCTTTTTCGGGTCTACTGAAATGCCTTCTTGGGTTAGTACGTGGCCTAGAAAACCTACTTGTCTTAGCCAAAATTCACACTTGCTAAACTTGGCATACAATTGATGTTTCCTGAGTTCTCCTAGCACGATTCTGAGATGTTCCGCGTGCTCTTCTGGTGTCTCGGAGTATATCAGAATATCGTCGATGAATACCACAACAAACTTGTCCATAAACTTCATAAATACTTTGTTCATGAGGTGAACAAAATATGCGGGGGCATTCGTTAGTCCAAATGGCATTACTGTGAACTCATACAGTCCGTATCTGGAGGTGAAGGCTGTCTTGGGGATATCCTCTGTTCGTACTTTTAATTGATAGTATCCCGACCTTAAGTCAATTTTTGAGAATACCTTGGCCTGAGCGAGCTGATCAAATAAATCATTTATCCGTGGCATCGGGTATTTGTTCTTGACTGTGACCATGTTAAGTGCTCGGTAGTCTATACACAATCTCAGTGTTCCATCCTTCTTTTTGGCAAATAAAATTGGTGAACCCCAAGGTGAGGAGCTGGCTCGAATATATCCTTTGTCCAACAATTCCTTTATTTGCTTCTTCAATTCTACCAATTCAGATGGTGCCATTCGGTATGGTTTCTTGTATATGGGAGTGGTCCCGGGTGCTAGCTCAATGCTGAATTCTATCTCTCTGTCTGGTGGCATGCCTGGTAATTCTTCGTGAAATACGTCTGGAAATTCACACACTACTGGAACCTTGCTTAATTCCGAAACGTCCACCTTGTTCAATCTCAGTTTCCGGCATATTTTTCTCTCTTTGGCTGAAACTCTTATTGTCTTCCCGTTGTGGTGGGTGAGAATTACTGTCCGGTTGAAGCAGTCAATAAAACCTTTGTTGGTGGTTAACCAGTCCATCCCTAGGATGACATCCAGTCCTTTATTTTCCAATACAATAAGGTTGGCGTGAAACTTCAATCCTTCAAACTCAATAACCACACCTTGGCAGTAACTCTGAGTAACTTGCTGAATCCCAGGGGACTTGATGATCATGGACTTTTCCAAAGGAAGCATCGAAAAATTATTTTGCAAGGAAAAACTTTTCGAAATGAATGAGTGAGAAGCTCCAGAATCAAACAAAACCATGGCAGGTATTGTGTTTGATAGGAAATGTACCGAGTACGATATCCGGGGCATTCTGTGCCTCCTCTTTGGTCACGTGGTTCAGATGACCCTTCCTGTGGTTGTTGTTGGGATTGAAATTGTTTCGCTTGAGTGCTGAATTATTGCCACCGTTGTTCGGCTTAGGGGTCGAGTTCCTTGGCTTGGGGCACTGCTTGGCATAGTGCCCTTCCTCTCCACAAGCGTAACAAGTAACGCCTGGGCGATATGTGAACTCCTTGTCCCTTGCATGAAAATTCTTAATTGGGCGTGAGACGTTTGTCGTGGATTTGTGTGTCCCACCTTTCGGAAAATCTGTCTTGCTTCGGTGGTTGCGAGCATGAGTAGTCTGGTCTCTTTTTCGCTTGCGGAAATCTTCCAAGCTGCGTCTCTCATTTTCCAGGGTAATGGCCTTATCCACTAGTGTTTTAAAATCTGGGAAAGTGTGCACAACCAGTTGGCATTTAAGCGTGGGCGCCAGACCGTCTAGGAATTTCTCCATCTTCTTGCTTTCAGTCATACGCTCTTCATTGGCGTAGCGAGACAATAGAGTAAACTGACCGTTGTAGTCTGACACTGTCATGGTCCGTTGTTTGAGGTCATCAAACTCTCTCTTCTTGATTTTCATAATACTCTTAGGAATATGTGCCCCACGAAAACCTTCTTTGAAGTCTTCCCAGGTTATAGCATTTTCGTTGGGGTGCATGTGCAGGAAATTCTCCCACCATGATGCTGCTGCTCCTGTGAGATAGTGCGGAGCATATAGTACTTTCTCGGGGTCTGAACATTTTGCAACAATTAATTTTCTCTCCATGTCTCGAAGCCAGTCTTCGGCCTCAAGAGGTTTGTCAGTATGAGAAAATGTTTGGGGACGTGTCTTCGATAGTGCGAAGCAGCGGAGTACATAGCTGCTTCGGAAGCAGCAAATGAAGGAGTCTGGATGAAGGAGTTCATATCTGATCTAGGTGTCATACCTAGTGCATTGGGTCCAATGAAAATCTTTTGTGATAATACTGGTGCAATTACCTTGGCAAAGGAACCTAGATTTCACAAGAGAACCAAGCACATCAAGAGACGCTTCAATTCCATCCGGGATCTAGTCCAGGTGGGAGACATAGAGATTTGCAAGATACATACGGATCTGAATGTTGCAGACCCGTTGACTAAGCCTCTTCCACGAGCAAAACATGATCAGCACCAAGGCTCCATGGGTGTGAGAATCATTACTGTGTAATCTAGATTATTGACTCTAGTGCAAGTGGGAGACTGAAGGAAATATTCCCTAGAGGCAATAATAAAGTTATTATTTATTTCCTTATATCATGATAAATGTTTATTATTCATGCTAGAATTGTATTAACCGAAAACATAATACATGTGTGAATACATAGACAAACAGAGTGTCACTAGTATGCCTCTACTTGACTAGCTCGTTAATCAAAGATGGTTATGTTTCCTAACCATAAACAAGGAGTTGTTATTTGATTAACGGGATCACATCATTAAGTGAATGATCTGATTGACATGACCCATTCCATTAGCTTAGCACCCGATCGTTTAGTATGTTGCTATTGCTTTCTTCATGACTTATACCTGTTCCTATAACTATGAGATTATGCAACTCCCGTTTACCGGAGGAACACTTTGGGTGCTACTAAATGTCACAACGTAACTAGGTGATTATAAAGGAGTACTACAGGTGTCTCCAAAGGTACATGTTGGGTTGGCGTATTTCGAGATTAGGTTTTGTCACTCCGATTGTCGGAGAGGTATCTCTGGGCCCTCTCGGTAATGCACATCACTCAAAGCCTTGCAAGCATTGCAACTAATGAGTTAGTTGCGGGATGATGTATTACAGAACGAGTAAAGAGACTTGTCGGTAACGAGATTGAACTAGGTATTGGAATACCGACGATCGAATCTCGAGCAAGTAACATACCGATGACAAAGGGAACGACATATGTTGTTATGCGGTCTGACCGATAAAGATCTTCGTAGAATATGTAGGAGCCAATATGGGCATCCAGGTCCTGCTATTGGTTATTGACCGGAGACGTGTCTCGGTCATGTCTACATTGTTCTCGAACCCGTAGGGTCCGCACGCTTAAGGTTACGATGACAGTTATATTATGAGTTTATGCATTTTGATGTACCGAAGGTTGTTCGGAGTCCCGGTTGTGATCACGGACATGACGAGGAGTCTCGAAATGGTCGAGGCATAAAGATTGATATATTGGAAACCTATGTTTGGATATCGGAAGTGTTCCGGGTGAAATTGGGATTTTACCGGAGTACCGGGAGGTTACCGGAACCCCCCGGGAGCTATATGGGCCATGATGGGCCTTAGTGGAAAAGAGAAGAGGTAGCCCCTCATGGGCCGCACACCCCTCCCCTCCCTTGGTCCGAATAAGACAAGGAGAGGGGGCCAGCCCCTCCTCTCTCTTTTCCCCCCTCCGCGAATCCTATTCCAACTAGGATTGGGGGGGGGGGGGGAATCCTACTCCGAGAGGGAGTAGGACTCTCCTGACGCTCCCTCCTTGGCCGGCCAGCCTCCCCCTTTAGTCCTTTATATACGGAGGCAGGGGCACCCCAGAGACACACAAGTTGATCCACGTGATCATATTCTTAGCCGTGTGCGGTGCCCCCTTCCACCATAGTCCTCGATAATATTGTTGCGGAGTTTAGGCGAAGCCCTGCTGCAGTAGTACATCAAGATCGTCACCACGCCGTCGTGCTGACGGAACTCTTCCCTGAAACTTTGCTGGATCGGAGTCCGGGGATCGTCATCAAGCTGAACGTGTGCTAAAACTAGGAGGTGCCCTAGTTTCGGTGCTTGATCAGTCGGGTCGTGAAGACGTACGACTACATCAACCAAACGCTTCCGTTGTCGATCTATAAGGTACATAGATCATACTCTCCCCTCTCGTTGCTATGCATCACTATGATCTTGCGTGAGCGTAGGAAAATTTTGAAATTACTACGTAACCCAACAGTGGCATCCGAGCCTAGGTTTTATATGTTGATGTTATATGCACGAGTAGAACACAAGTGAGTTGTGGGCGATATAAGTCATACTACTTACCAGCATGTCATACTTTGGTTCGGCGTTATTGTTGGATGAAGCGGCCCAAACCGACATTACGCGTACGCTTACGCGAGACCGGTTCTCCTGACGTGCTTTGCACAGAGGTGGCTTGTGGGTGACAGTTTCTCCAACTTTAGTTGAACTGAGTGTGGCTACGCCCGGTCCTTGCGAAGGTTAAAACAGCACCAACTTGACAAACTATCTTTGTGGTTTTGATGCGTAGGTAAGATTGGTTCTTGCTTAAGCCCGTAGCAGCCACGTAAAACTTGCAACAACAAAGTAGAGGACGTCTAACTTATTTTTGCAGGGCATGTTGTGATGTGATATGGTCAAGGCATAATGCTGATTTTTATTGTATGAGATGATCATGTTTTGTAACCGAGTTATCGGCAACTGGCAGGAGCCATATGGTTGTCGCTTTATTGTATGCAATGCAATCGTGCTGTAATGCTTTACTTTATCACTAAACGGTAGCGATAGTCGTGGAAGCACAGCGTGGCGAGACGACAACGATGCTACGATGGAGATCAAGGTGTCGCGCCGGTGACGATGGTGATCACAACGGTGCTTCGGAGATGGAGATCACAAGCACAAGATGATGATGGCCATATCATATCACTTATATTGATTGCATGTGATGTTTATCTTTTATGCATCTTGTCTTGCTTTGATTGATGGTAGCATTATAAGATGATCTCTCACTAAATTATCAAGTAGTGTTCTCCCTGAGTATGCACCATTGCGAAAGTTCTTCGTGCTGAGACACCATGTGATGATCGGGTGTGATAGGCTCTACGTTCAAATACAACGGGTGCAAAATAGTTGCACACGCAGAATACTCAGGTTATACTTGACGAGCCAAGCATATACAGATATGGCCTCGGAACACGGAGACCGAAAGGTCGAGCGTGAATCATATAGTAGATATGATCAACATAGTGATGTTCACCAATGAAACTACTCCATCTCATGTGATGATCGGACATGGTTTAGTTGATTTGGATCACGTAATCACTTAGAGGATTAGAGGGATGTCTATCTAAGTGGGAGTTCTTTAAGTAAATTAACTGAACTTAAATTTATCATGAAACTTAGTACCTGATAAGTATCTTGCTTGTTAATGCTTGTTTGTAGATAGATGGCTCATGCTGTTGTTCCGTTGAATTTTAATGCGTTCCTTGAGAAAGCAAAGTTGAAAGATGATGGTAGCAATTACACGGACTGGGTCCGTAACTTGAGGATTATCCTCATTGCTGCACAGAAGAATTACATCCTGGAAGCACCGCTGGGTGCCAGGCCTGCTGCAGGAGCAACACCGGATGTTATGAACGTCTGGCAGAGCAAAGCTGATGACTACTCGATAGTTCAGTGTGCCATGCTTTACGGCTTAGAATCGGGACTTCAACGACGTTTTGAACGTCATGGAGCATATGAGATGTTCCAGGAGTTGAAGTTAATATTTCAAGCAAATGCCCGGATTGAGAGATATGAAGTCTCCAATAATTTCTATAGCTGCAAGATGGAGGAGAACAGTTCTGTCAGTGAGCATATACTCAAAATGTTTGGGCATAATAATCACTTGATTCAATTGGGAGTTAATCTTCCAGATGATTGCATCATTGACAGAATTCTCCAATCACTGCCACCAAGCTACAAGAGCTTCGTGATGAACTATAATATGCAAGGGATGAATAAGACTATTCCCGAGCTCTTCGCAATGCTGAAGGCTGCGGAGGTAGAAATCAAGAAGGAGCATCAAGTGTTGATGGTCAACAAGACCACTAGTTTCAAGAAAAAGGGCAAAGGGAAGAAGAAGGGAAACTTCAAAAAGAACAGCAAGCAAGTTGCTACTCAAGAGAAGAAACCCAAACCTGGACCTAAGCCTGAAACTGAGTGCTTCTATTGCAAGCAGACTGGTCACTGGAAGCGGAACTGCCCCAAGTATTTGGCGGATAAGAAGGATGGCAAGGTGAACAAAGGTATATGTGATATACATGTTATTGATGTGTACCTTACTAATGCTCACAGTAGCACCTGGGTATTTGATACTGGTTCTGTTGCTAATATTTGCAACTCGAAACAGGGACTACGGATTAAGCGAAGATTGGCTAAGGACGAGGTGACTATGCGTGTGGGAAACGGTTCCAAGGTCGATGTGATCGCGGTCGGCACGCTACCTCTACATCTACCTTCGGGATTAATATTAGACCTAAATAATTGTTATTTGGTGCCAGCGTTAAGCATGAACATTATTTCTGGATCTTGTTTGATGCGAGACGGTTATTCATTTAAATCAGAGAATAATGGTTGTTCTATTTATATGAGTAATATCTTTTATGGTCATGCACCCTTGAAGAGTGGTCTATTCTTGTTGAATCTCGATAGTAGTAACACACATATTCATAATGTTGAAGCCAAAAGATGCAGAGTTGATAATGATAGTGCAACATATTTGTGGCACTGCCGTTTAGGTCATATCGGTGTAAAGTGCATGAAGAAACTCCATACTGATGGACTTTTGGAACCACTTGATTATGAATCACTTGGTACTTGCGAACCGTGCCTCATGGGCAAGATGACCAAAACGCCGTTCTCCGGTACTATGGAGAGAGCAACAGATTTGTTGGAAATCATACATACAGATGTATGTGGTCCGATGAATATTGAGGCTCGTGGCGGATATCGTTATTTTCTCACCTTCACAGATGATTTAAGCAGATATGGGTATATCTACTTAATGAAACATAAGTCTGAAACATTTGAAAAGTTCAAAGAATTTCAGAGTGAAGTTGAAAATCATCATAACAAGAAAATAAAGTTTCTACGATCTGATCGTGGAGGAGAATATTTGAGTTACGAGTTTGGTGTACATTTGAAAAATTGTGGAATAGTTTCGCAACTCACGCCACCCGGAACACCACAGCGTAATGGTGTGTCCGAACGTCGTAATCGTACTTTACTAGATATGGTGCGATCTATGATGTCTCTTACTGATTTACCGCTGTCGTTTTGGGGGTACGCTCTAGAGACGGCCACACTCACGTTAAATAGGGCACCATCAAAATCCGTTGAGATGACGCCTTATGAACTATGGTTTGGCAAGAAACCAAAGTTGTCGTTTCTGAAAGTTTGGGGCTGCGATGCTTATGTGAAAAAGCTTCAACCTGGTAAGCTCGAACCCAAATCGGAGAAATGTGTCTTCATAGGATATCCAAAGGAGACTATTGGATACACCTTCTATCACAGATCCGAAGGCAAGACTTTTATTGCTAAATTCGGAAACTTTCTGGAGAAGGAATTTCTCTCAAAAGAAGTGAGTGGGAGGAAAGTAGAACTTGACGAGGTAACTGTACCTACTCCCTTATTGGAAAGTAGTACATCACAGAAAACTGTTTCTGTGACACCTACACCAGTTAGTGAGGAAGCTAATGATGATGATCATGAAACTTCAGAACAAGATACTACTGAACCTCGTAGATCAACCAGAGTAAGATCCGCACCAGAGTGGTACGGTAATCCCGTTCTGGAAGTCATGCTACTAGATCATGATGAACCTACGAACTATGAAGAAGCGATGGTGAGCCCAGATTCTGCAAAGTGGCTTGAAGCCATGAAATCTGAGATGGGATCCATGTATGAGAACAAATTATGGACTTTGGTTGACTTGCCCGATGATCGGCGAGCAATTGAGAATAAATGGATCTTCAAGAAGAAGACTGACGCTGACGGTAATATTACTGTCTACAAAGCTCGACTTGTCGCAAAAGGTTTTCGGCAAGTTCAAGGGATTGACTACGATGAGACCTTCTCACCCGTAGCGATGCTTAAGTCTGTCCGAATCATGTTAGCAATTGCCGCATTTTATGATTATGAAATTTGGCAAATGGATGTCAAAACTGCATTCCTGAATGGATTTCTGGAAGAAGAGTTGTATATGATGCAACCAGAAGGTTTTGTCGATCCAAAGGGAGCTAACAAAGTGTGCAAGCTCCAGCGATCCATTTATGGACTGGTGCAAGCCTCTCGGAGTTGGAATAAACGTTTTGATAGTGTGATCAAAGCATTTGGTTTTATACAGACTTTTGGAGAAGCCTGTATTTACAAGAAAGTGAGTGGGAGCTCTGTAGCATTTCTGATATTATATGTGGATGACATATTACTAATTGGAAATGATGTAGAATTTCTGGATAGCATAAAGGGATACTTGAATAAAAGTTTTTCAATGAAAGACCTTGGTGAAGCTGCTTACATATTAGGCATTAAGATCTATAGAGATAGATCAAGACGCTTAATTGGACTTTCACAAACCACATACCTTGACAAAGTTTTGAAGAAGTTCAAAATGGATCAAGCAAAGAAAGGGTTCTTGCCTGTGTTACAAGGTGTGAAGTTGAGTAAGACTCAATACCCGACCACTGCAGAAGATAGAGAGAATATGAAAGATGTTCCCTATGCATCATCCATAGGATCTATCATGTATGCAATGCTATGTACCAGACCTGATGTGTGCCTTGCTATAAGTCTAGCAGGGAGGTACCAAAGTAATCCAGGAGTGGATCACTGGACAGCGGTCAAGAACATCCTGAAATACCTGAAAAGGACTAAGGATATGTTTCTTGTATATGGAGGTGACAAAGAGCTCATCGTAAAAGGTTTCGTTGATGCAAGCTTTGACACTGATCCGGACGATTCTAAATCGCAAACCGGATACGTGTTTACATTAAACGGTGGGGCTGTAAGTTGGTGCGGTTCTAAACAAAGCGTTGTAGCGGGATCTACATGTGAAGCGGAGTACATAGCTGCTTCAGAAGCAGCAAATGAAGGAGTCTGGATGAAGGAGTTCATATCCGATCTAGGTGTCATACCTAGTGCATCGGGTCCAATGAAAATCTTTTGTGATAATACTGGTGCAATTGCCTTGGCAAAGGAATCCAAATTTCACAAGAGAACCAAGCACATCAAGAGACGCTTCAATTCCATCCGGGATCTAGTCCAGGTGGGAGACATAGAGATTTGCAAGATACATACGGATCTGAATGTTGCAGACCCGTTGACTAAGCCTCTTCCACGAGCAAAACATGATCCGCACCAAGGCTCCATGGGTGTGAGAATCATTACTGTGTAATCTATATTATTGACTCTAGTGCAAGTGGGAGACTGAAGGAAATGTGCCCTCGAGGCAATAATAAAGTTATTATTTATTTCCTTATATCATGATAAATGTTTATTATTCATGCTAGAATTGTATTAACCGGAAACATAATACATGTGTGAATACATAGACAAACAGAGTGTCACTAGTATGCCTCTACTTGACTAGCTCGTTAATCAAAGATGGTTATGTTTCCTAACCATAAACAAGGAGTTGTTATTTGATTAACAGGATCACATCATTAAGTGAATGATCTGATTGACATGACCCATTCCATTAGCTTAGCACCCGATCGTTTAGTATGTTGCTATTGCTTTCTTCATGACTTATACATGTTCCTATAACTATGAGATTATGCAACTCCCGTTTACCGGAGGAACACTTTGGGTGCTACCAAACGTCACAACGTAACTGGGTGATTATAAAGGAGTACTACAGGTGTCTCCAAAGGTACATGTTGGGTTGGCGTATTTTGAGATTAGGTTTTGTCACTCCGATTGTCGGAGAGGTATCTCTAGGCCCTCTCGGTAATGCACATAACTCAAAGCCTTGCAAGCATTGCAACTAATGAGTTAGTTGCGGGATGATGTATTACAGAACGAGTAAAGAGACTTGCCGGTAACGAGATTGAACTAGGTATTGGAATACCGACGATCGAATCTCGGGCAAGTAACATACCGATGACAAAGGGAACGACGTATGTTGTTATGCGGTCTGACCAATAAAGATCTTCGTAGAATATGTAGGAGCCAATATGGCCATCCAGGTCCCTCTATTGGTTATTGACCGGAGACGTGTCTCGGTCATGTCTACATTGTTCTCAAACCCGTAGGGTCCGCACGCTTAAGGTTACGATGACAGTTATATTATGAGTTTATGCATTTTGATGTACCGAAGGTTGTTTGGAGTCCCGGATGTGATCACAGACATGACGAGGAGTCTCGAAATGGTCGAGACATAAAGATTGATATATTGGAAGCCTATATTTGGATATCGGAAGTGTTCCGGGTGAAATCGGGATTTTACCGGAGTACCGGGAGGTTACCGGAACCCCCAGGGAGCTATATGGGCCATGATGGGCCTTAGTGGAAAAGAGAAGAGGCAGCCCCTCATGGGCCGCGCACCCCTCCCCTCCGTTGGTCCGAATAGGACAAGGAGAGGGGGCCGGCCCCTCTCTCTCTCTTTTCCCCCCTCCGCGAATCCTATTCCAACTAGGATTGGGGGGGGGGGGGAATCCTACTCCCAGAGGGAGTAGGACTCTCCTGGCGCGCCCTCCTTGGCCGGCCAGCCTCCCCCCTTTAGTCCTTTATATACGGAGGCAGGGGCACCCCAGAGACACACAAGTTGGTCCACGTGATCATATTCTTAGCCGTCTGCGGTGCCCCCTTCCACCATAGTCCTCGATAATATTGTAGCGGAGTTTAGGCGAAGCCCTGCTGCAGTAGTACATCAAGATCGTCACCACGCCGTCGTGCTGACGGAACTCTTCCCTGACACTTTGCTGGATCGAAGTCCGGGGATCATCATCGAGCTGAACGTGTGCTAAAACTCGGAGGTGCCATAGTTTCGGTGCTTGATCGGTCGGGCCGTGAAGACGTACGACTACATCAACCAAACCCTTCCGTTGTCGATCTATAAGGTACATAGATCATACTCTCCCCTCTCATTGCTATGCATCACTATAATCTTGCGTGAGCGTAGGAAAATTTTGAAATTACTACGTAACCCAACAATGACATGGAAGATAGCGGTAACGACGAGCCTTCATCGTGGGAAGGACATCCCTGAGACGAGCTATCGCCTCGCGGGCTGCCATCTGCATAGCATGCCTCTCCGTAGGCATGGCTCTTCCCAAGAACCGGAAGCGGCGTAACTCACCACGCCCTCCCTTGAATTGCACCGCGGCCTGGTGCATGGTCAGACTGTCGTTGACTCTGTGCTGATAGAGTGTGAAGACTGGGCGCACAGATGGCCCCATCGCGACCTGAACGATGAAGGAGAGGAGCTTGATGAACCCATCGGGCATGTTGGCAAATGTCTGAGACTCGCAGCTGTTGTCGGCCATCTACAAAAGTAGGCAAAAATTCTGAATGGTCAGATCATAAATATATGTTGACTGTCAGAAAAATGACTACATTTGCAAAAATATGAATTAGCTCTATTATGCTAATAACCGATTAGCGATCGCACCTAATGGCTTCCTACAGTCAGCCTGGCTCTGGTACCAAGCTTGTCACGACCGGTTTTCCAATAAAAATATTTATTGAGAAACCGATCTTTTGAGTCCAGTATGAGGAAAATCCTCCTTACTGGTAGACAAAATTCTTGATACAGTAAGCCAGTAGCATAAAATATATTACAAGGTCGAGCTAAGGCTGCTCAACAAACTATTACAAGCACACCAATAATTATACATTATGGCGGATATGACACAATGGTATGGTGGCATACTACTGACTCGAGATAAAAGTGGTGGTGGAATATCACAGTGGAGGGTGGATATCATGACTCCTAAATTGGCATCTCATCGAGCGTCGAGGTGAGGCTCAATGAATATTTTTTTGGGTAGCGGAAGCGGATATAATACAGTGACCAAAACCAGGGTCACACGAGACTGACTGGGACTCCTCTAGGCATCGGACTCGCTATCGAACTCTTCATCCATGAGATCGCCTTCGTCAGCATCTGGCCAAATCAACAAGCCAGGTGAGTACTTTGAAAGTACTCGCAAGACAGTTCAGATATAAGATATAACAAATGCATGCATGAATGCGACGTGAGTAATTTATCAATGCACATTCAATTTAGTAAACAAGGTAAATAAAAACGGAGTCGGCGGTAGTCCGCCTAAAAACCCAACAAAATAACTAAAAAAACCGATCGGGTGTCTGAAGCGACACCTCGAAGGGTGAACAAATAAATAAATTCATGCCGCAGTTGGGCGTCTGAGCGACACCACGTAAAGGGCTTAAACTGAAAATAAAAGACATGCGTGCCCCAGTCGGACGACGGGGCGACATCGCAGAAAGGGCTTATATTGAAAGTAAATAACAGTACTGCCACAGTCAGACGTCTGAGCGACATCGCAGAAAGGGCTTATATTGAAAGTATTAAATAACAATGCCACAGTCGGACGTCTGAGCGACATCGCAGAAAGGGCTTATACTGAAAGTAATAAATAACAATGCCACAGTCGGACATCTGAGCGACATCGTAGAAAGGGCTTATACTGAAAGTAATAAATAACAATGCCACAGTCGGACGTCTGAGCGACATCGCAGAAAGGGCTTATACTGAAAGTAATAAGTAACAATGCCACAGTCGGACGTCTGAGCGACATCGCAGAAAGGGCTTAAATTCATCATTGATAATAAACGGGTTAGTCCATTCACAGAATTAATCATTTACTGGACTTAACGCTCATGTGGCCCACCGGAGTTTCTGTCACCAAACTGACACTTGTCAGGATAAGATAATACAGAACTTGGACATGGATAAGATGATTCAAAGGAATTTTTGACTCTGCAGAGTTGTACCAAAATGCCCACAGCCAACGGATTTCCGTAGTCACGAAGGACTAGTTCCGTTTACGGTATTTCGGAAGAAACACGGCTAACCAGTACACACCCATCCCACCTCACGATGCCAGGAATCACCCTATACATCGTCCAAGAAAAACTTTGAGACGGGGAGATCACAATCTCGAATAACATGGGATCAAATTTATATACGCGCGCTCTAAGGGGTGCCCCCCTCTCGGTCCCAACCGAAAACACCCATGCCCCCTGACCGGATGACTTGCTTTAATCCAGGGCCATGGAACCATCATCACGGCCTCTCGATTTGGTGTGTACCAGCAAAGCGGTTTGCAACTTACTAAGCCATATTCCTTGTGGAAAACGTGTGGTAGTACGGAAAGGGAAAATGGATGGAAACTGGACCGATACGGGTTGACACTGCAGTCAAATAGTCTGGCATAAGACTGGCATGCTACAACACTGCCATCTTACCCATACTCATGCCAACACATGGCCATGCATATTCACGTCCAACAACTTATGGATTTTCGAAACTCACTTGCCTCAACTTTGCATGTAATATGACATTCGGTATGCTCATAAACATGCCATGAAACTACTTAATGCAAACATGCCAATGACACTCATCATATCAAAAGTTCAAACATGCTTTCCTGGTTCAGAGTAGTCGGAGCCTAGCTCGGTGAAGTTCGCGGTTCCGTCACCTCCTTCGGTATCTACGGTATAAAGAGACATACGCGCTAACGTAAATACCGTGAGGTGCACAAAAATATTCCAAATATTTTTCAAATAAATCTGATAAAAAACTAGACAGAAAAATAAAGATGACAGAAAAGGAATCAATCAAAAATCATTTTCTGTTTAAAAGTTATAAAGGTTTTTGTCCACGGATTCATCTGTAATGAAACAGAAAGTTTCCAGGGGCTAACTTATAAAAACAGAAAATGTTTCGATTGAGAATACATCGGCCTAGAGGGGAGACATACTTTGGCAGAAGGCGCCTTCAGAAAACGGTTTGTTTAAAAGAACAGAGAGGCTGACGGGCGGGTCCTACTCATTAGGTTTGAAAATTCAAACGACGGAGATGGAGCTCGTCGGTGCCCGAGAGTTGCGGCGGTCGCCTGCGGCGATCCACGGCGAGGCAGGGGGTCGGAGGGTACCTCCGTGCTTAGTGCGTCCTTCCGCGTCGGTGGGTGGTGGTGGTGGTCGCCGGCGAGCACCACGTCGACGGGGGCCCTTGCTCCGGCGGACGGTGGTTCGGGTAGTGTTGGATCTCGCCGGGGAGTGTTGCGGAGGTCAAATTGAAGTGGGGGTTAGCTCACTGGGTGCTCGAGGAGGCTACTGACGAGGTTTGGGCGTCGAAGATGGCCTCACCGAAGTGAATCGAGTTGGTGGCCGAGGTGGAACGAGGCGGCCGGAGTTGGGGGAGGAGACCTATTCGAGGTCCTCCTAGTGGCCTAGCGGGGTGTCTGTGGGGTGTAGTGAGGGTGTGTGCTCGAGGGCGAGCTCGGGGTCCCCTTTTATTGGCGATCCGAGGCGGTGGCCGTGAACGGGGATCTCCGGCGATGGATTACGGCGGCGCAGTGCTTGGTCGGGGAGTTTAGGAGGTTGGCCATCAACGTGGAGGTCCACTGGTTCCATTCAGATGCTAAACGGACTTGGATTAGGATCCTAGAGTGGGTTTCGACGGAACGGGGCGGCGCGGGCCCGTCGGCGGCAGAGAGTGCGCCCTGTGCTTGCCGGGCCACGACGACGGTGCAGCGGGGTTGCGCTGGCATGCATGAGCCACGCGGAGAGCTGGGGAGCGTTGGGCGGCGCCGAACGGCGTTGCGAGCTGGCGCTGCTTTCTGTTGGCCGCCACGGGTGGCGTGGCCACCGCAGAAGCTGCCAACTCCGGCAATGCTTGCCGCCACCGACGCCAGGAACCAGCCAAGTGCACGTGCGACGCTCTGGACAGGGAGGAGTGGCCGTGCGCAACGTGCCAGGCGCACTGTTGACAGGTGACTGAACCCTGACGAAGAAACGACACTGAATCTCTGAATTTTTCTGAAAGTGCATAGAAACAGTGCTGGCCAGGTGTTCGACAGAATTATTCTGGTATGTGGGAGGTTCTCCTTGAGCTGATTTTTGGTGGGGTGGCCTCTCATTGCATCTGAGGGCTGCCTGAATTTTGGTGGAATTTTTGGAGAAGAGAAGATATGAATTTCATCAAATTTGACAAATCTGGTCCAAACTTGCAGAGGCTGAAATTTGAAAATTTTGAAAAGAGGAAGAGTGGATCTTGATGGTTCTAAGTTGTGGGTGCTAAGGACTATCCAGAGGAGTTGGTTTGAGATCAAAACTCAAAGGAAATAAGGTACTTTCTTTGAAAATCACCTAGGCTCAAAATAATTGACAGAATTGTTTTTGGAAGAAAAAATAAATGAAATAAAATTCAAAAATGGTTTGGACTTGTTGGAACAGAAAGTTTTTATTGCCCAAAAATGGAGGGAGGGGTTTTGGAAGGTTTTTCCACAGGAGGCAGAATAAAACCATGAGTGGTTTCAAAATGAGAGAAATCCCAAAACTCCTAGGGTTTCCTCTTTAAATGAAAATAATCAAATTCCAAAAATATATTTGAGAGGGAAACAATCAGAAGAAAGGTTTTCATAATTCAAACACCAGAGTTGGAGAAGATATAAAAATAAAATCCTTGCCAAAGGAAAAAGTCTTTTGAGAGAGAGAGATTTTTGGAAGAATTTAAATGACCTTCTTCAAAATCCAACAAGGTTTTTGCTGAAAACCAAAAGAAAATTTTTGGAGTGTCACACACTTGTACTGTATAGTACTATAGTTTTGTTGTTTCGCACGATCCATTGATACAAACCCGATTAAACAGGAAAGGGTGGAATTTTTCCCGCGCGATAGATGATACTGGACATACATTTCACAGGCAATTTTAATGTATGCAAACTGAATAATTATAAGTAATAATATGATATCTAGTAAAACTAAAAACACATATGATTTATTGTTTTAGAGTGTAGTAGTTGTGCTATATTGCATAGTTGTTAGATGTAACATGCGAGAACGTGTAGAGATGTAGTTTTGGAGGGCCTACAGAGAGAAAAGCGTAATACGGTCACCGAACTTCAGAATAAGCTGATTACGGTCACTATATACATTTTCCGGTGATTATACGGTCACTTGCTCACAGTTCAGCATCGGATTGCACTCTATTGACCGGCCAAATAGTCTGCGTGGCACCATGTTGACTAGTTAAATTGACCACGTTCCTTGTGGGTCCCACCTGTCAGTTCGCATAGGCAAAAGGTCAGATAAACACAAATTTACGCAGGCGCGACAAGGCTCCAACCCGTGCGCGGCAATCACCTGGTTGTGTATGTGTCTGTCAGGGCCTGATGTGTGCGCATGCACGTGTAGGTTGAGCACTTGAGCGTGAGAGTGTGTGTTGGTCGTGTGGTGTACTGGTGTGTGCATGCATGCGTGCGTGTGTGCGTGTGAGTGTTGCGTGCGTGCGTGTGAGTGTTGCGTGCGTGTGAGTGTTGCGTGCATGCGTGGCTGCGTGTGTATGTGTGAGTGTTGCGTGCGTGCATGGGTGCATGTGTTTGTGTGAGTGTTGCGTGGATGCAGTTCGTGTGCATGCGTGCGTGTGTGTATAATCACCACACCAGCTTCTGTGTGTTAAAACAGACGGCTCAGCATACCAATACAAGGCCACCTTGTCCGTTGTGCCTGCGGTCATGCCTTTGAACCATCGTCCAAATATTTTTTTGTCATTTGTTTTCATTCTTACTAGCAAGATGCCCGTGCGTTGCACGTAACATCAAGATGCATTTGAATGACTTGTTTATCTTGTGAGAGAAAAGGATGAACGAGGGAAGGCCTTATTTGCAAATGTGGAGAGGTGTGTGGGTACCTTTTTGCAAAATTGCCATAGTTTCTTTCCTATCCGTCAGATAAAAATCGGACGGCCTCTATTGCAGGATGGTAGGCACACCATCATCACCAACTCTGTTTTTTATAAGAGTGTATTTTATGTATTTTATAAGAGTTTAGATGTAGAGTAGATACAAGTCAACAGGTGGGCACGATGGTAATGAGATAATGTGATGCAACACTAGAGGTGCCACGTGGAGCGTTTAACTGGTCAACTAGTCATGTCATGAGCAAATACAGAGTTGTACGGTGAGCCCGTGACTGTATAAAAACCACTAAACGTAAATGGTAACCGTAATGAGTGGATTCTAAAGTCCAATGTATGTATCGTGCTTTCGCTTCAAATACAATGATCGTCATTGCATATATCGCGAGAGAAAGATGAAACATGCGTGAATTTTCTGGGGGCTTACTTTTAGAGGACCTGAAGATAGTTTTGTGTGCATACGTGAAAGGGGCGTACAGGGGGGTATGCGATGGAGAGAGAGATGCTCTTCGTTTCTCTTTATTATGACTAACTTTGTATATAGTATAAAAATATACAAATTCACAGTACGGAATAAATATCATTGTGGGCACCATGCAATGCAAATTAGCGTTCGTACTCCTCCATATAACTTTGTAATGTTGTATATATGTAGAAACTCTAAAATAATTTTTTGGCCACACTTTATTCAATGGGAATGTTGTATGCGAAATAAACGTGAAGAGAGGGCTTTTTAGATCAATGGGGTACGTGATGTAAAATGTGTGAATGTGTAGTTGATGCATTTGGCGGGGCCTAGAGAGGTATGTGTGTGTATTACGTAT
>NC_041392.1:477562907-477575622 GCF_002162155.2 Triticum dicoccoides | reverse complement strand
TCTAGAGAGAGAGAGACAAATATGACATCACGACAAGAGATTCCATTCCCTTGAGTGTGTATATGCAAGGGGGGAGGGAATAGAGGCACCAGGAGAAATTTTCTGTGT
This sequence comes from Triticum dicoccoides, assembly GCF_002162155.2. Classification (NCBI taxonomy): domain Eukaryota; kingdom Viridiplantae; phylum Streptophyta; class Magnoliopsida; order Poales; family Poaceae; genus Triticum; species Triticum dicoccoides. The sequence continues at coordinate 477,575,514 of NC_041392.1, read as the reverse complement.
GTGTGGTGTTTGTGTTGGTATGTGTGGGTGTGAGAAGATAATGAGACGTGGGGGCAGACGGTGTGTCACCGCGTGAGGTCCTGTGGGTCGAGGTGAGGCCCTTTGTTCAGTTCCGTCCTGCGCCACATTGGTCGGCCCGTGACACATTTAGGAAGACCCATGGATGACTAGTCGTACAAGACAAAGATAGCAGAATTGTGAAGGACTCTGTGTCCACTGACAATGCCGGCTAGGATTTGTAACCCTAGGTCCTCGGACTAAGGTAACCCCTTTATCTCTGATAATACTATTCATCCAACCTAACTTTAAGGGGCATCCTACAAAATGCTCTGCTAGAATCATACTCGTCGATTAGGAAGAGAGGTGTGAGACAATGCGTGAGAGACAGGCGTAAAGATAATGTGCGTACATGAGACACGTAGGCATGTCCATGTATATAGAAAGGGTCGATGAGGATTGTGCGTGTGTATGTTTGCGAGAGGAAGAGTGCTTGTGATAAAGGTTAGTGAAAACAGTTGTAAATGGTTACGAGAGGGAGGGAGGGTTATATCTAGAGCATGTGTGCGAGAAAGACACCTTGGGAGAGAGTGTGTAAGCATGTGTGAGAGACCACCGATGGAGAGTGAAACTACACGTAAAAGACTTCTCTACACATTGATTAAAGATATAAATTGTATCCAAATATTAGGATGGGATCATGATATTTGCAATTCGCGTAAGGAGCGGTCATTGATCCATCAGATATCTAGATTCTATCAAATTTGAGCATGTCTATGTTATTATTCGACACAATTTATCCACATAGTTAGTATTCTGAACTCCAGACAATGCATCGCTTTAGCAATCGAATATAAACGTGAGTATAGTTCATGTTGTGTGTGTAAAGCACATTATACATGCGAAAGTTACACAATAGACATTATAAATAGTTACTACCTATGAACTAGCATACATTTGAATTCAACTTAAGGTGGTTTAAAAAAATTGAATTCAACATGAAGTCCATTCAATTATTTGAATTTGATATCATGGCATTTGTAAACCATACCTAAATTATGGGGGCACCAATCTTTGCTCTGATTTGTGCATAATAGCATATGTAGTGGTGTACAAAATAGATTCAAATTTAGCTCCTCCATTCCAAAATAATCGTAGTTATAGGATTTTCAAGTGTCAAAATTTTAAAAAGAAGCGGATAATTTAATGTGGTTTTCAAACATACAAGGTCAAATATAACATTGTCTATTTAGGTCAATCCTCATAGTTCAAGAGTACTCTAAACGTGAATGCTTGTGCTAAAAAATTTCAAACAAAGCGCCAAAAGAGCCTCTACTTGCCCGAAACCGCGTGAGACCAATGTTTGGTAGTACAAGGAAATTACTTTTCTAATAACTCCGACCTGTGAAACCTACCGGCCGACGTCAAGGTCTAAACCGGGGTAGGTTTGTAGCTTCATCTAGACACCACGCAACCGCATCCGAAAAACATTCATACACGATGGCCGCCTAAGCACACATGCGCGTGGCCGAAATCGCTCCCGCCCACTTTTTGGGACACCTGGGATTACCATCCTACCCCCGACCCACGGTAGGTCCGAAATTTAAGAGGGGGGCAAAGTTTGTACTTTCCCCAAATTTCAAACAAGCGCGTCCCATCTTCTGTTCAAAAAAGCCAAAAACAAGCGCGTCCCAGACCGAAACATGGTTCCCCCCCACCCATCCGATTCCCCATTCGTACTCCGTGGGCGCCAGAACTACCTCTCCACCAGTCGCGAAACCCCGGCGTCCTCCGTCCGCCACCCCATCCCACCCATCAACCGCCGCCCTCCTCCATCACGCCGGAGCCGATACCCTGACGTCGTCGTCTACCGCAACCTCAACCGCAACGCCCTCCACGGCTAGTAGTTGAAGCCGAGGCCAAGCCATCCGTACCCGAGCCAGTTCAACCACGCCGTCCTGCGCCTCACCGCTGCCGCTCCAACTTTGCCACCCTCCACCGCACGGGAGCTGTTCCTACTACGCCGTCCTTCGCCGCCTCGGATTTGCTTCCCCTCCGCCGACATACGGCCACGGCAACACAGTCAACAATTTGGCCATGGGTTCGTCCAAGCCTGTACCCTCCAGAACATCGGTTTCCCCAGTAAAAAGAAGAAAATCGGCGCGACATGTGGAGGTGACCACACCGGCAACCGAAAAAGGTACTCCTCTTCCCTTATTCGTGCAAATCTTACGTCTCTTCTTGCACGGTATTCATCCCACAGAAGACACTAGTTGACCGCTTCTTCTTGATACTAGATGTTCCTAGTAACTCGCGATGCACAAGGTTTCTCCTCATATACTATTTCACCTTATCTAGAGGTCCATCGCCCCCCCTGAATTTCAATTTCTGGCCAGTTGATTCCCAATTAACGGAAGCATTCCCCGGTGTAACAGGCACTAGTATGCCTATTACACTGGGGAAGCAGCGCCTTGGTGTTTATCTTAGGGGCGTGTGCGGCCTAGAGCTACTGGCGCCTGATCTGGAGGTCGGCCGGGATTAAAGGGATGGCCTGGGGGCGCTGCCAAGCACGGAGGTGGTGTGAGGTCGATGGGAGGGTGGGGCGGCGGAGGCAGGGTTCTGGGCCGGTGGTCGCTGGCGGTTTGAGAAAGATCGTCAACAGTGACTGGCGGGAGGTAGACGAATGCCATCTGCCCGTTCCTTATAGATCGGACGGTTCATTAAAAAAATCGACTGACCTATTTATTTCCAGTCGACTATTATCTTAGATATGACCACATGTGGTGGTGTGCTGGAGGAGTACCTGCATTTCCTGTGCTCATATATTACAAGATCATATGGAGTAGAATCTAATTTTGTTTTCCATGCAATGTTATAGAGCTATCATATGTCTCCTGTCATTTATTTTTCAGCCACCTGCTATCTTCTACTTTTACAGTGCACTAGTTCTGCACACACTTCACCCTTACTCTCACTATTGTGTTTTTATGCAAGGGTATTTCAGACTCAGCTGCCACGAGAGAAGCCAAAAAGAAAAGAGAGAAGTCGCTCCAGCTTGGTGTGCGGCTAGGCAAGACACGTTACAACGCTATAAAGGGTGCAGTGTCTGCAGATGGAGACGGTAAACGTAGCTCTGGAGTTGATGACCTCGCTCGCAATGAACCACCATCCCAGGTGTTTACTTTAACTTTGCGGTGTCATATGTGGTTGCATGTTCCATATGGTGTCTAGCTTGTATTCAAAAGGCCGAAGTCGGTAAGATAAGGAAAGATATTTTTTTACATGAACCACCATCCCGTGAGCACCAGAAGACAAATAGCTAGTCAAGGCACTGGCCGAGCCAGTGACAAGCCCAGCAAAGATAGGCATCACCTGGAAGCCAACTAAAAAGCTGCGATGGTGGCGAAGCAGCCCACCTCCCACTAGGCTCTTAGGTCCTAGATGATCATGCTCACCACTCCAGCCGGATGTCTAGCTTGTATTGCTTCCAATTTGGTTAAATTGCATCTGATTAGCTTACACTTTATACCTTTGAATATGACATGCCTTTCTGTTTTTGGTACATACTAGTACATCTGTGTATTAACCATGTTCTTACATCAAACTAATGTTCTTGTGTATCCCTCATCAATCACTTATGACGAGGCATGCAGGCAAGGGGACTACTCCTCATTTAAAGAATGCAGCGTCAGCCTCCCGACATGATTCTCAAGAAACAGAAATGCTAGATGAAGATAGTGAACGTAGCTCTGTAGTTGATTACAGCATTTCCCCTACACTAGCATCGCAGGTGCTTGCTCTAACTTGGCAGCGTGATATGTGGTTGCATGTTGCATATGGTGTCTAGATTGTAATTCTTCCAATCTGGTTAAACTGCATGTTCTAGTCTGCTTAGCTTATACATTATACATGTTAATGTGACATGCCTTCCTGTATTTAGTACATAGTACATCTGTATATTAAGCATGTCCTTACATAAAACTATTGTTTTTTTGTATCCCGCATCAATCAACATGACGAGACACCTTTAGTATATGCAGTGCGATATTAGTTGCATCTTTCATATGATTTATAGCATGCGCTGCTTCTAATTTGTTGAAATTCCATTTATGATGGGACGCTTTTAACTTGGCAGAGTCATATTGGTTGCATCTTTCATGTGGTGTCTAGCTTGCATTGCTTCTTATTTGCTGGAATGGTTTCTGCTTAGTTTACACAAACAGTTGTGAGCATGCCATGCCATCCTGTTTTTCGTACATATTCCATCCTGGTATCATGTGTTTGCCTTACATCAAAGTAGTGTTGTCAGTATCATGCATGAATGAGTTCTGAAGAGAGAACTTTATTGCTTTTTCTTGTCGGTTTTACTTGACAATTCAAAATCAATAAAGCGGAAGGAAGTTAGCAAGGCGGCGGATAAATGTGCTCCTTTCGAACAGAGGGTCTCTACAGTTTCTACTCCTCCACACCCCCAAGATGATTTCCAAGACAACACATGCATAGACACTCAACAAAGTTATGTTTATGATGAGCACGTCTCCCCTAGTGCAGCATCACCGGTGCTCCCTCTGACTTGGCACTGTTATATGTGGTTGCATGTTATGTGTGATGTCTAGCTTGTATTGCTTCTAATTTTGTTGAATTCTATCTGCTTACTTTACACATTATACTTGAATAAGACATGTGTTCCTATTTCTAGAACATACAATATCTGTCTATCACACCACGTTCTTACATCAAATTACTACTGTTGTGTAACCTTCAACAATCACTTATCATAATGCACGTTTGACTTCGGAGTGTGATATAGGTTACATCTCACATTCTTTTCTACCTTGTACTACTAATTTGTTGAAATGGCACTTATGACGAGACAGTTTTAACTTGGTAGACTGATATTCATTGCATCTTTCATATGGTGTCTAGCTTTCATTGCTTCTAATTTTTTGAAATGCCTTCTCCTTAGTTTACACATCATAAGCTGTGAATATGCAATGCTGTGAATATGCAATGGCACTAATGACGAGAGACCTCTAACATGGTAGTGTGATGTTGTTTGCATCTTGCATATGATTTATTTCTTGTACTGCTTCACATTTGTTTAAACGCCATTTATGATGAGACACTGTTAACTTGGCAGAGCGATATTTGTAGCATCTTTCATATGGTGTCTACCTTCCATCGCATTGCCTCTAATTTGGTGAAATGTCTTCTTCTTAGTTTACACATCATAGTTCTGGTTATCTCTTCCGTCTTGTTTTTCATACATATTACATCCTCCTATCATGTGGTTGTCTAACATCAAAGTTCAGTTCATCTGCATCACGCATCAATTTGTTCTGAAGAACTAAATTGTTATTTGTTTTTCTTGTCAGCTTGACTTAACATGGCACAAAGAAAATGGAAGAAACACATAATGGTAGGGAATGAGAAGCGGATGAATCCTGCAGATTCTACTGGTACTGATGGTGCAATAGAAGGTCAAAGTCCAGCGGAAAATTCTACAAACATGGCATCCCATGCTACACGAGTTGCAAAAAAAGCCAAACAGAAACAAATAGCTGCCACCAAACAAGCAGAGACAGCCCTAGTTCTTGCAACACCTACCACAGTACTACCAGCTGCACGACTTACTCGGGCGTTAACTGAGCTAGCAGCACGTTCCCAAGCTCCCTTGCCACCTGACACTACTTCCCAAGCACTCTTGACACAAGACGAGTTGGCAATATCAGATGAACCTTGTGAGCTTCAACAGCAAGAAGGTAGTTGCTGGAGTCAAGTTACAGTTGCATGCTTCTTTATATGCAGTCTCACAGTTTGATGTACACTAACACTTCCTATGTTTGTTGTTGGACTAGCACCTAGGCGCAAGAGGAAACAAACATCAGGGATAATGCTCGATAGGTTAACTAAATCTAGAGGAGGAAGAATGGAGATCCATTTTGAGGCAGGTTTAAAAAGGCCACGTGATGCTACAGAGTCAGCCAAGTTAGTATCAGAGGCAGCGGTTGCTGTTAGGTGTCATGTACATATCCTCCCAACATGGATTCAGTACATGAATGACAAAGACGAAACCCAGTTCAACACCTTCCTCAACCATTTATCTGTAAGTATGGTTATGTATGGAAACTAGTAATATCGTCTTGCTCTATCCAATACTTTCTAGGTTGCTAATAATGAGACTCCCATAATTTTCAACAGATGAGGTTCAAGTTGGATAGCCAAGATGATGCAACCAGACAAGCTTGCACCCATGTTTTCAAGTCTGCTCTGCGACAGTATCGGTATAACTTGAGGAAACCTCACTTTGAAGGCAAGGCTAATAGTGAACTTGCCCAAACATCTCCAGTGGAAAATATATCTGATGAAGACTAGAGAGGTCTCGTTAAACACTGGTCCGATCCGAAGTATCAGGTACATTATATATATGTCATCAGATCACATGTTGAAGTCCTATTTACGCATGTGCCACACAAATCTATCTTCTTGTAGGTGAACTATTCAAAGAACAAGGACAACCGTACAAAAGTGAAATTCGACAGGATCTCGTAGCTATATTGCACACTGCGAGGCTCTTGTAATTAGCTGCTATTTCACTCTTTTCGCTGTACCATATTATCAGATCTATATTGACTTGTTCCAAATGCAGAGGGAAGCCCGCAAGGACCAAAAAGTACCTGAACCAAATGCTGTGGAAATCTTCAAGGACTGTCACAGCAGCAAGAAGAAGGGCATGACTACACCAGTCAAAGCCGCTGTTGTAAGTCCTTAATCCTCATGCCTTTTAACTACTACTTACTCTGACTTGTGCCTTGAACTGCATGGTTTGCACCCAATGTCTATTACTCTTTTCAATTTTATACACAATTGTCTTAGCATATCATTGCACCTTACAAGGTTTAAAAGAGAGGAGTGATGTTCCTTTGATCTTGACCCGTAATCTAGTTCCGTGCTGGACTTGCCCACACAACGTTACAATTGCCTGTTTGTTTGTTCTCAGTTGTTTTGTGATATGAATGATGTCATACTATGCTTACCGTATTATAAACTTCGTCTCTTTATCCTTAGCCCTCAATACAATGTGAAGAAATAGATAATACATTAGCGATGGTACATGGTCATATGTTTGGAACCTGGTTTTATTATGTACTTTGCAATAAAATACAACTAATATTTTACATGGGTTCACCAGAATAAGTTCTGTATATAGACCAAAGCTATTTTTTTGGTTTTGCTTCCTCCTTAATATCTTCTGTTCTGGTTCTACTAATGTAAAACCTCAACTTTTCAGTGAGCTATGGAAAAAATGGTGGAACCGCCACCTTCTGAAGGTGGCGAGGCAACTATAACCGCAATGTCAGCTCTTGCTGCAGTGGGTCAGTACCTGTCCACTAACAGTGCCAAAAGCACGTTCCTGCGTAATACTGGGTTGGTTGTTAAGGCAATATCGTCCAAACTGCCTCATGATCAAGATATGCAAGATCAAAGCAATGTTGTATCTGCGCTCCAGACACAAGTCCATTCCCTAACAGAGACCCTTTGTGAAACAAGGAGAAACATTGCTCAATGTCGTCAAGATATGCATGGTTTTGAAACCAGACTATCAAACATTTGCTATGTTGTTCAGGAGCCTAGGGGAAATGAAGGCGAGGGTTATGGTGCTCCATCGGACAATACAGCATGAAAACGTAACAGTCAGGTCAAATGAACTGAGCTTCTGAACTTCTGGTGGTGCATTTATCTACTAGATTGTTAAGTTTTATGCCAACCTTCCTTTTGTTATATAGTTGTAATTTGTTTTGGTGCGATACAAAATTTATTCTTAACATGCAGCCACCGGCTGAAGAAAACAGCAAGCCATTTTTGTATAGTGTAGGGTGTTTCTTATATTTGCACTGGTGGCGATCTTTGATGCCGAGTGGATGTAATCTGTGCAATCGCCTTAATAGCCTAGCATTAGTTTCAGCCTTATTTATTTCCTAGTCTTCTTTTTCCCTGGTTTGCTAGTGGCCGCAACTACCATGGGCTATACGGGCCGTAGGATCCATGGGTCTCCTACGGGCCGTCGATAAATGGGCCTGTAATCGGTGGGCCTCGGGCCGTCGGATAAATGGGTCTACATGGGCCGTAATCAGGCGTAATTGGTATCGACCCAGCACGGTAACAGGCCGTTAACAGGCCGTAGGACAGCAAAGGCTTAATTCTGTCACAGGCATAACGGGTCGTTAATGGGCCAGAATATAGGACGGGCTGGAAATGGCGCAACGGGTTAACAGGCCAGAAACAGGCCGACTCTTGCCATGGGCCGAATTTGGCCCATTAGGGTAACAGGCCAGTAACGGGCCGACTCTTGCCATGGGCCGAATTTGGCCCATTAGGGTAACAGGCCAGTAACGGGCCGACTCTTGCCATGGGCCGAATTTGGCCCATTAGGGGAATAGGCCAGTAACGGGCCGGAAGTAATTGAGGGCCGACAAGGAGCCCAAGAACGTATGGGACGTCAATAAGCCAAAAGCTAACATGGACTGGAAACGGCCCATGTAGATCACGGGCCGTTAACGGGTATAAATAAAATTACTATTCATTATGGGCTAGAGTCACCGTGGGCCTGTAAAGGGCCGAAAGATACGAAGGCCTCATATGGGCCAAAAGACATCGTGGGCCATACATGGGCCGAAAGTGAAATGGGCTGGTGTTATATTCGACGGCCCACATGACGTTGTTGGGCCGATTTCCGCCTAACGGGTCGTGAGTTAACGGGCTGTAAAATGGGCTATCTGGGAAGAGACCGTTAACAGGCTTTTCATGGGCCATCCCATTAACTTTTGACCAAGTCAAACGGGCCGGCTTTGTAAGCTAAATGTGCCACTATTGGGCCGTGCCACGTGTCGACATATCATAGGCGCCTATCTGACCCACTGACGAGCTGACATGTGTTTCGTCCGGCCAATAAGAATTTTACACGTGGAAATTTCCCATTGGTCGAGGCTGTTAACGGGTTATCGGATCCAAAACCCGACCCGATAGCTTAACGGCGTTCCGTTTCGGTGGATGCCACGTGTCGGTCACCCTTGACGAAAGCACTTCTGTGACGCGCAATTTATCGTCATGGAAGTGGACACTTCCGTGATGATAATTTTGGTAATGTCATGGAACACTTCTATGACAGCACATGTATGACTATCTTGATTCTGTCATAAAATTGTCATGGATGTACATGCATGACAAAAAACGTGACCTACTGTGACAAACACGTATCATCACGGAAGTGTACTTTTTTTGTAGTGCTACTAATAGCAAGACTTCTCCCATGTCCTCAGGAACAAACGTAACTACTCACAAAGCATATTCATGTTCATAATCAGATGGGTAATAATATGCATAAAGGATCTGAACATATGATCTTCCACCAAATAAACCAACTAGCATCAACTACAAGGAGTAATCAACACTACTAGCAACCTACTAGTACCAATCCCGGACTTGGAGACAAGAATTGGATACAAGAGATGAACTAGGGTTTTGAGATGATATGGTGCTGATGAAGATGTTGATGGAGATTGCCCTCTCCCGATGAGAGGAGCGTTGGTGATGACGATGGTGATGATTTCCCCCTCCCGGAGGGAAGTGTCCCCAGCAGAACAGCTCTGCCGGAGCCCTAGATTGGTTCCGCCAAGGTTCCGCCTCGTGGCGGCGGAGTCTCGTCCCGAAAGGTTGCTTATGATTTTTTCCTCATCGAAAGACCTCATATAGTAGAAGATGGGCATCAGAGAGCCAACAGGGGGGCCACGAGGTAGGGGGGCGCGCCCAGGGGGGTAGGGCACGCCCCCCACCCTCGTGGACAGGTGGGCCCCCTCTGGTGAACTTCTTCCGCTGATATTTTTTATTATTTCCAAAAATGACTTTCGTGGAGTTTCAGGACTTTTGGAGTTGTGCAGAATAGGTCTCTAATATTTGCTCCTTTTCCAGCCCAGAATTCCAGCTGCCGGCATTCTCCCTCCTTATGTAAACCTTGTAAAATAAGAGAGAACAGGCATAAGTATTGTGACATAACGTGTAATAACAGCCCATAATGCAATAAATATCGATATAAAAGCATGATGCAAAATGGACGTATCAGTATCCACATTGATTGGAATGATCATAGATTTGTTATAATTCACCTTAAGGCTTGTTCGAGCAGCAAAGTGTAGCGGCAGGTTTCTGACTTGACATACTTGGGTTACATCAGCTGGCATCACCAATATTGTGTCATCAGCATATTGTATTACAGGAAAATCTGGGGATGAGTTGATATGCAAAGGGGCAGAGATAATGTTATTTCTCATGGCTTCATTGGCAATTGATTGTCGAAGTCAACAGCAAAGACAAATAATAACAGAGATGGAGAATCTCCTTGTCTGACCCCTCTTTTGTAGTGTATAATTTTCCCTGGGATTCCATTAAGGAGAGCACAGAAGTACCTAAGTCAAAGATATTTTGGATCCAACTAATCCACTTCTAACCAAAACCTCTAGGTCTCATGATGTTCAAATAAACTCATGATCAATTAATTCAAAGGCTTTTTCAAAATCCAATTTCAGGATGATAATTCTTGCCTTGATTGTTGGCATTGGTGCAAATATTCAAATGCCCATGCTTAGTCCTGAATAGATTTTTCCTTCAAGAAACCATATTGGTTAATATGCACCAACTTGAGAATGATCTTTTGGAGTCTATTGGCAAGAAGCTTGGTAATAATTTTGACATTGCAGTTAAGGAGAGAGATTGGCCTAAAATCATTTGGTGTCATAGGATTACCAACTCCTACATCACACTCTTCAACTACGGAGGCTATTTGTTCTGGTGTGCTGGTCCTATAGGGTCTTAGCACGACGACTTTCCGACTGTCTACTACAACAAGTTTTGACCGGCTCCGGCGAGGGAGGGGCGATGACGGCGACGTGCCTTCGACTCGCTTTAGTGCTTGTTGTCGTCGCTAGGTGGTCTACAAATATTGATGCAATTTTTACTATTTCCGATGTTCGTCATACTGCCATGATTAAAGATGAATAGACTGAAAGTTTTCTCGCAATAAATAAATAAATAATAATATGTTTGACACAAAGTTTTATAGGCATTATCACAACTATATGGTTTTTAGCAAATAAAATTCCTTAATTGTTTGCTAGACATTTTTTAGGGGTAAAGCCAACTTTATTAATCAAACACCACAGAATGTGCGATACGAGTCGGGGTATGAGGCTAGCCAAGCCATACATGATGCCCCGAAGCTAAAGAAAGAGCAAATTCTGGCTACCCATTGAATCCGAACCTGGTGCTCAATAAATTGAGTAGAGCTACGGGGTTCTATGGCTGGTTCAAGATGGTCGCATGGGGCTGATTTGCCCAATTTAGGAAGCATGTAGTAATAGGATAGGTGATGCACGCATGAGTGGCTGAGTTTTGTGTTCTAGTTGAATGATGAACAAGTTAATATGGCTGGATGCAGGGGCGGATCTACACCCCAGGCCCCCAGGGACCAGGCCCGAGGCATGGCTTTTCTTTTGAGGAAAGTATCATTTCCCCCCTGAAATCCTCTCTAATGGATCAATTCCCCCCTCAACTCTAATACCGGATCAATCAGCCCCTCAAATCTCTAAAACCGGATCAATTCCCCCCTAAAGTGGTTTTGGACATGATTTTGAGTGGTTTTGACCCAGACCGCGTACCCGCTCTGCTCTTCTTTGTTTCGTCTCGCTTCAGGTGGTGCCAGTCAGCATCGTCGAGTACGCGCTCCAGGGCTCCGCCTCCTCCCCGCGCGATGCCTCCACTGACTCATATGTGTCCTCCTCCACCTCTAGCTGCTAGGCCGGGAACGAGAAGAGGATGAACTGGAGCTCCTTCGACATCGGTGAGTACCATGTGGCGGTCGCACAGTGGTGCCGGGGCGAACGCGGCCACGCAGACCGGCGAAAGACGCCGTCGGCACCAGGGCCCAGAGCCGTCTCCGCCACAAGAGCCTACGACGCAGCTCGAAGACGACGAGATCACGTTGTTGCCATCGTCAGCAGCCCCGACACGCTGGAGATGCTCATCCAGAACGACGCCTGCGTGGCTGCCGCCTCGAACACCGTCCCCGCTCGCCGGGAGGAAGAGAATGCGGGCCTGGTGCAGCAGAGCGTGATCATGTGCGGCCGGATGAGCGCGTCGACGGTGCTGATGCAGTTTGTCTCCTATGGTGGCCAAGCGGGACGCCGGTCAGGGCGGTGCGAGGCACACAGAGCGGTTCCCGCACTGGGCAGTCGGACTTGAGCAGGAGCATGGCATCAGATGGCTTCTCGGGAAGCATCGGCGTCCGTGTAGGCATGGATTGGGAGTACTTCTGCGGCAGCCTGGTCTGAGACCATGAAGATGGCAAGCGGCGAGCATGCCGGCCATGGAGGCGAGCTGGGCGCACTGAAGATGTGAAGTGCATGGTCATAGCCGAGAGAAGTGCACGGTCTGGGTCAAAACCACTCAAAATCAAGTCCAAAAGCACTTTAGGGGGTAATTAATCCGGTTTTAGAGATTTGAGGGGCTGATTGATCCGGTATTAGAGTTGAGGGGGAAATTGATCCATCAGAGAGGA
>NC_041392.1:477541858-477562409 GCF_002162155.2 Triticum dicoccoides | reverse complement strand
CCACGACATAGCGAAGGCACAGACGCCCAGCTCAGCCACGACCTAGGCACCGTCATGTGGTTTCCTAAAAAAAAAGGCACCGTCGTGGGATTGCCTAAAAAAAACTAGGCACCGCAGTTCGCACGCACGCACGCGAGTCAGGAGCGGAGCGACCGCGACAGCCGCCTCCCCTCAGGGAATCTCCAGCCGCGCCCCCAACAGGCCCCCAGGCCACTTTTTCGGCACCGGCGCCGAAAAAACGGCCCAGTCGCGCCCCCAGGACGCCGAAAATCACCGGTTCGGACCTTTTTTCCGCCCGATGGTCACAGGCCGAACCCGGCGCGCTGGGGAGCAGTTGGGGGCTCCGGCGCTAGGGAAAAGCATGCCTGGCCCACACCGGCAGGGGAAAAGTCAAGGTTTTCTTCCCCCGACTCGCCTCACACCCCCCGCGCCCTCGGCCACCACTAGCTATATCCCGGCGACGGCCGCCGCCCTACTCCGCTAGATAGCCATTCCCCGCCGGAAAATAGCAGCGCTTCGCCGCGGCAGCCCCTCCCATAGCAGCTGGGCGTTTCCGGCTGCCGTTTCCGGCCGCGGAGGCGCGGTTTAACGGCGGGTACACGCCCACCGAGCGCAAGGTGTTCGGCATTTTGCCTGTCTCGGCGATGGACTCAGATGACGAGGAAGAGCTCGCCGCGCTGCTGGAGGAGGAAGCCGCGACCGACGTCCAGGAAGAAGAGCATCTCATGGTGCTCGCCGCCCTCGCCCAGCTGCTGGCGAGCAATGAAAAGCCGCGGCGAGGTGGCTCGGCGCCGGGGCGGGTGAAAGCAAAGAACCGGCATCGTCTCCAAGGCTACTGCATGCTCTACTCCGACTACTTCGCTGATGCTCCACTTCATGGCGAGAGAACATTTCGGCGCCGTTATCGGATGAGCCGAAAGCTCTTCCTCAGGATTGTGAATTCCATCCGGGAGTTCGACAACTACTTCAAGTGCAAGATGGATTGCACTGGCGCTCTTGGATTCACCTCCATCCAGAAGTGCACGACAGCGATGAGGATGCTTGCATATGGAGCTCCCAGTGATTCACTCGACGACTATGGGCGCATGGCCGAGTCCACCAGCATAGAGTGTTTCTACAAGTTCTGTCGGGCATTGGTGGCAGTGTTTGGGCCACAATACTTGAGAACACCCAATGCGGAAGACACTGCTCGGATCCTACCCCAGAATGCAGCAAGAGGATTTCCTGGGATGCTTGGAAACATCGACTGCATGCATTGGAAATGAAAGAATTGCCCATTTGGTTGGCAGGGGATGTACAAAGGCGCCAAAGGCGGTTGCAGTGTGGTGCTTGAGGCGGTAGCCACACATGACCTCTGGATTTGGCACTCATTCTTTGGTATGCCAGGAACTCACAATGACATCAACGTGCTGCAGTGCTCTCCTTTTTTTGCCAAGCTCGTTGAGGGCCATTCTCCTCCGGTGAACTTCGAGATCAATGGGCACCAATACAACAAAGGGTACTATCTAGCTGACGGCATCTATCCGAGATGGTCGACATTTGTGAAGACGATCTCAAACCCTGTGGCAGGAGGCAAGAACGCCTGGTTTGCGAAGCTTCAGGAGGCTTGCAGGAAGGATGTCGAGCGGGCATTTGGTGTGCTCCAATCTCGATTTGCTGTTGTTCGGTACCCCGCTCAGACCTGGTCCAAAGATCAAATGTGGGAGATTATGACTTGCTATGTCATCTTGCACAACATGATCATCGAGAGCGAGCAAGAAGACCCAGTGTTTGACACTGAACCATACTACAAGCAGGGTCCTCTAGCCGAAGTTGATCACCAGCTACCGGCAACTTGGACTGTCTATCTCAGTATGCGTCAGGAGATCCGAGACCCACAGGTTCATCATCAACTGCAGAAAGATCTGATTGAACATCTATGGAGGCTCAAGGAGGACGCCGTGTGATGAAATACGAGTTTTTATTTGTTGAACTATATAATTTGTATTGAACTATTTGTTGTTGTACTATTTTATTAAAGTATTTGATTTTTTTTATGAAATATGTGATAAGAAATAATTGTGTTGACAATTGAACGCCAAGACACGGCGAAACCATGCCAAATATGTGCCTATTCTCGCCCATATGGGCCCTTTATTCGCTGAAATTGGGCTGCAAAGTGGGCCAATTTCGATGCCCCGGGGCGATGACTGGGCGCAAAACCGCCGCCGCGCCACCGCCTGGCCGCCGGCGAATTCCCCCACGCCCCGTCCAGTCCCAGGGACTGCCTCGCTCCTTCCCGCTTGTCTCCCTGACATAGCCCGGGGCTGTCGCTCTTCCTCAATCCCCTGCTCGGCTGCTCCCCGCTGCTCAAGACTGTGGATTGCCTGTCTGCCACTGTTGCTCTAGCCAGGCGACGCCGCCGCTCTAGTCCGGCCATTGCCTGAATCCAGATTCCCCGTCTCCGCGCCGCCACTCTACTCCGGCCACTCCCCGACTCCGGACTACAATTTAATTGATGTATAGCCCATGTCTGTGTATGATATGAAGAAAGTTTAACTGAACCTTGAGCCAACTATTCAGTCATCGTTCCTGCCTAATTGTATATGTATTATCGATTTCAAACTGAAGCTTTTTTATTTCAATTCATTTCATACTTCAGAAAATAGAAGATAAGATATTTCTCAAGCCTATAGGGATCTCAGAGGGCTTCTACCTCCTCATAGAGGTAAGTTTTTAGATTTTAATTATTCATTATTATTTCACTATGTTTATGCCTTTTCTTATGAAATTACATGTTTGATGTCTTGAAGGTGTTGCTTCTTCTTCTGCCGCAGATCATGTTATGGGAGGCAGGAATGAAATAAACAACTGATTTGGTACTCCTATATCCCTGTATTATTTCTGGTTTTATCATGTTTTATCTCTTCTATTGGATTGTTAAGCACCAAGATTAAATTTTAGAATTATTGAACAACTGAATTTATTTTGTTTGGTATTGCATATTATCTTTTTTTAAATGTCATGATGTGTTCTTGGGTAGTTATAAGTGCCAAAGTTTTCCCTTGTTGCCGAAAAAATTAGGCCCGGGTTTCGCTTC
Organism: Triticum dicoccoides; assembly: GCF_002162155.2. Taxonomy (NCBI): domain Eukaryota; kingdom Viridiplantae; phylum Streptophyta; class Magnoliopsida; order Poales; family Poaceae; genus Triticum; species Triticum dicoccoides. The sequence continues at coordinate 477,559,330 of NC_041392.1, read as the reverse complement.
AATCCTGCCTCCACCACTGGCTGGATGCGTCATATGTTATCAAGTTGCACAATGGATCATGTAGAGCTTAAGATGTACAGCATATGTTTGTATTAATTTCAGTTTTATACAAATAAAAAAAAAGTTGGATAAGTAAAAATAACTCTGATGTGAAACGATGAAGCAAACAGCTAAGAAACAAAACTGGCCAAACATCTTGGTCATATAGCTGTGAAATCGCAAGCAGCTGAGCCAAGATCGATGAACGTCAATGTCGTCTTCATCTCAAGATATCAGGTACGTGCAAATCATGGTTTCTTTAGTTTTTGTATATCTTGCGGTGAGCTAGAAGAAAACAACAAAATACATCAGAACTGTTAGAGAAGAGAAGAAGATTCTTGGTGGTTGCTGTTGTGAAGGCATGAATGGTGTTGTCACATTTTCCATTCTCTTCTACAAAAGTTCACGGATCATAGAGTAGAGCATGTAGTACTATAATACTTTTCATATGGTATTCTCAACAATAAAAAAATGATACTATGTGAGAGAGTAAGTGTATGACTATGATAAATCAAACTGGGATGAAACTTCAGTTAATTGCTTAAAGATCGCTGAACTTCTCTAGAGGAGCTAGCGAGCACAAGCCTGAATTTTTAATGTTTTCTATTGTTCACGTCATTTGGTTGATGGAAATCAAAAGGTAGAGAATAAAGAAATACTGCGAGTCACAGGAAAGGAAATTAGAAGAAAGAGAAACAGGAGATGCATTTTGTTTCAGGTAAATAAGTTCTGTATACATCCAACCCACTAAAACTACAAGGGCACAAAGACATACAGCAAAGACATCTGTGACAGCTTAACAAAAAGGGAGTCTGGAACCAACTACCAGCAGTTGCTTAAAAGAACCCACCAACAAAGAAGTCCTTAATCTTCATTTTACAACGCAACGTAGGTTAATTAGCTTGTGCAGTACAGTAGTAGATATGTACAATCATCAGGTGATTGGTCATCCTTGTTTTTCAGGTGGATTTGAGCCTGTCCAGCTGGTGTTTGACCTGTATATTAACCCTGAACGGCATCAGAAAACACATATCTTCCATGCAATGCAATGACTGATTAATTAAGAAATGTGCATGTGGATGGGGAACACTGACCAAAATGGCATTGATCTCTTCTAGCAGAGGCTGTACAATGGAGACCAAGATCATGACATCTCCTCCAAAATCCTCATGATCCTGGCAGTTCCCCATCAGCAGCTGAATAAAGATCTCTCTTTCTGGAATGAGACCCAATGCTACCTGACAATTTGCAACTATGCTCAACAGATTAGGTCACTGGAAACAACTCAAACCAACCGATGACTGCAACTTGATGAGCTAGATTTGCCGCGTGAACAATCTTCAAATCATTGCTAGTAGCTTGTATAGTCATGTAAAATAATACGCAATTATGTAGAAGCCATGATCATGAAAGCAGTATGTCAACTGATCATACCCTGTAAGCAGCTGATGAGATCCATCCGTGGAATGGCTTCAGGGTGCTCTTGTATGCTTCTTCCACCATCTCTTTCAGGCTTGACTCTGGGTTCTTCATTAATCTCTCCAGCAAATGTACTGAGAAATTCATTGACCTAAACCCAACGCGTTTTGCGACACTTAAGAACTAGGGTTTTGAAACAAAATTGACATATATGGTATAGAAGAACATATGCTATATGAGCAGAAAGTCCATGTACAATTAAGTTACCTAGCCAGCCAGATAATAGCCCTGGTGCAACTGTTGGTCTTCTTTGAGGTCCCTTCCTCCACTTCCTCTATCAGAATCGCCGTCAAAGTCGAATATTTCGAAGAGTCTCTTGCATGGAGATCTTGTAGTCTCTGCAAAAGATAGATAATTGTAATAATCGTACCTAAAACAAGGATTTGGCATGCTCAGTTGCTTAGTGATGTGAACAAATGCAATGCAGAATGCAGGGCAACATGGGAATAAGATGATTTCATACAAAGAGCAATTACCTGAACATTTTGCTGGATGTCTTGCCTGAGGACTAGTAACGTTGGCCCAATCTCATCTTTGAAAAAACAAAGCGTTTATTATTTCAACATTAAATTTACAGATATGATAAGCGAGGGTTTGAAACAGAGTAGCCCTGAAGAAATGTAAGTTCATTTCTACAATTTCCAGTTTCAGTTTCATATCAGTCTAGATGGTGGGCATTTTCATTCCCATGCTTCATGAGAGAGAATATTCCACGATTCGTCCCAACGCAAAGGAAAAAACATCGACAAGTGCTTAAAAAGGGTGTTTTTTCTCTCTAGAACAACAGAACAGTTCAATCTTCATGAACTTCCATTCTTACTGAACAAAAGAGTAAAATAAAAAGCATGATATAATTTGCATCTGAAATAGTATTGAGTAAGTAACCAACCAAGGACATGCAGGAGCTGCTTGGAGACACAGAGGAGATCCATGGTGGATGACCTAATTTGCTGCTGCTGCTCCTGTTCTTCTCCATCTCCTGGGCTGAGCAAGCAGAGCTCCTCCATGGCCACCCTCAGGTCAGACTTGCCCCTCTCCATCTTCTCCCGTTCTATCTCTGTCTCCATCTCTCCTAGATAGTGTACTACCTTAGGTTGGCATCTGCCTCAATCCCCTAGTTATATACACACAAATTCAACCTCATTTGCTGCCATTTCTTGGGACAAATGATGGGGTCAACTTCTGGATGCCATTTTTAAATCTAACAATTGTTATGTCCTGGAGCTGTTCTCCACAACCCTCTATGTGAAGTCAGAGCAGGAAATGGTGTATTATTAGGAGTAAAATAGGAGGTGTGGGCTCTGTCTCCTAGCTTAGGATAGTTTAATTTACTGGATGCAGTTGTCATGGACTTGTTTAACAGTTAACCATTTCGCCTTGTACTTCTTGCAGTGTACTTAAACCATTGGCCATTAAGCTACACGCCACTCCAGCTTGTAAAAATAAACATTTTTTTCTTTTTATTTTAGCGGAAATTCGTGTGCTAGTAATTCGCGCTTATGTAAATAGCAACTTGTGTTCTTTTAACTTGAGACCATTACAAGGCATGCATAAGGAAAAAGTTTGAAAAGGATGGAAAACGAACTATTCTGCGGCTGCTCCCTGAGAAATCATCTGACTAGAAAGAACCCATTTCGACGTGAAAAAATGTGCATAAAAAATTATACAAGGAGATAAAAACCTTGAGTGCGTGCATCTTCTTATGCATACGCCAGTGCTTAAACCTTTTTGCAGCTGTATCTTCTTGATACGACAATGAATATTACTAAGAGGTGTTCATTTCTCCTGCTCAATTTGTTACTGTCATTGGTAGTACTCACCCCTCGTGAGTGACGTGGTATCCTCGAAAAGGTAGAAGAATAAGAATCAGAATGGCATATTATTAGAGAGATTACTTGTGTTCTGCTTTATATATGATCATCATGCATGTCATCATCTAGTTTGAAAAGAAAATCAGCATGTCACATCATCGATGAACCCGTGCATCTTCCAAGGCCATTGGCTGGTATAGGAATCAAACCACCTATTAGCAGGGCTTAATTAACTTGGATGCTGACAAAAAACCTAGCAATGGGAGTATGATCATTAGCCATTTCAATCAGTGGTCTAGCTAATATATTGATGCTGATGAACCCTAGCTAGTCCATCACCATCGACCTCTGCTCTAATCATGTTTCATGCTTCCACGCATGAACATGCACGAATTGCATGCGCTCTGCTAGCTCAACCATATTCAACTGTTCCTCCAGTAAACAGTGAGATGTAGGCAACAAACTGATTACCTGAAGGTAATTAAACTAGCTATCAGCTGAACCTAGCTCCTAGGCTCCTAGCTACAGAATCTGTCTCGGGTTTGGTCTGGGCGTTTGAAATCAGAAAAAAGGAAAAAGATAAATAACGGAACCGATTAGAAGTAACTATCTATGCAGAGATGATCAGCAATTGTATAACCTTGACGTCATATATCTATTCAGAGAGGACCACTGCACTGCAGGATCCAGCTGAACCCAAAGATTAACTATTATGCTAATTAATTTTAATCTTATATACGTGTGGCAAGGCACCGGCCAGCGTATGAGCGCGCTTTGCTTAACGAGATGGATAGACTTGGATTCATATGATATATGTTGTCATGTACCTTACATTGACCAATGATGATAAGATCGATCGTCACTAGTTAATCAAGAGAGTTTTGTGACTGCACGATCGATCGATCGACTTGTAGTTATGCAGAACAGGACCATTGCACTGCAGGATCCAGCTGAACACAAAGATTATTAACGTATACATTTCGCCAATGAGAGGTACGTACCTATCGTACATTGCCTTGCATGGTTTTATAGAATCTTAGGCCGACCAACCATGTTAGTAGTGCTAGATACTCAGGCTGCCCGTAGCGGAGAATTTCATAAATATTATTCATATAATACTAGCGTGTAATACTACATCCGTAATGCATAATATCATATATTAAGGCAACTCTAACCAATTCCCTAAAAGTTAGTGGAGTATCCGGCTGAGTAAAGTTAGTGGAGGAAAATTATCCTCGTCTATAGGTGACCTCCTCTAGCCGATCCCCTAAACTTAGTGGAGTAAAAAAATTGTAGTATTTTTTTGTTTTGTTTTAGGCAGCCGCATGAACTTCAAACACTTCACAGTATACATCATTGAAACATTGAAATTCAAACATGCATAATAAAACCGTCATAAGATATAGTTTCATCATTGTGATTTTCAAATAAAACATGCATAGTTCACCCAAAAGGCATCACTTCAAACACAATGTTTGATCCAAAATCATCACAAACATAGCATGTATATGTTATGGTTGAGCTACTCAATGACATGCACCACCACCCCCTCGGCCACCACCACTCAAACGAGGTCCTCGGAGAAGAAAACACCACCACCATCTTCTCAGCCATCATCACCACCACCATTCTCTCGGGCACCATCACCACCACCACCCCCTCGGCCACCACCACCATCCTCTCGGCCACCATCACCACCACTACCACCACCATTCCTAAGAGATGCTTCCACTTGGGTCAAGATCTCCCCACGAGTGAGCTCACAATAATTTCTTGATGAGCCCAACTACGACTCCATTTGGCATCATTCGGAGGCGGCCCAAGACATGGAGCAAGAGGAGGTGGATGATGATGAAGAGGAGGCCGAGGAAGGGGAGGAGACCGGGGAGGTGGTGGCCAGTGATGGACCAAAAATTAGCCTCCAAATTGTTGGTGGTTGTGTTCATCTCCGCACTACGACAAGAAACAAAGAAACTACATCACCACCGGCTACCAACAATTACCTATTGGTCGAAATGTTGAAGATGGTTTTTTACCTTGTATGCATTTCATCAAGCACTTGGCAGCCACGAGCTTTCTTGCCGACGCCGGACGCGCCGGAGCTGTGCCAGTGGGTGTCACTGGAGACACGGCAAGTGTTGTCGGCCGTGGATGGGATGCCGGAGTTGACTTTTTCTTCTTCCTCCTCGCCTCCTCCTCGGCTAGGGCGGATGACGCCGTCATCGGCTTTCAAGCTCTTTGGCACCGTCGGGAGCGGTGGGCCATCACCGGAGAGGCACTCGCCACCACAACGGCCTTTGCCGTAGTTGGAGCCGGAGCTTGAACCCGCTGGACTTTTTCTTATCCCCAAGCTCTTCTTCGGCGCGGGGGTGGTTTCCGGCGGTGACAAGCCGACGGAGGTGGCCGGCGGGGTGGCGGAACAATCCTGGCTCTCCATTTCGTTCATTGGGTTGGTCATTGGCGGCGGCTGCGGAGGGGGTGACAGCTGCGATGGGATAGTCCCAGCGGGAGTTTTGCTCAGCCGCGCGCAGCGCAAGCATATTTAGGGAGATTGGGGGGTCTTGGGTGGTGGAGGATAATTTATCCTCCCTTATAGGTTTTAGTACTTCGGCTAGGTGCGGTGTAAGGGAGGATAACCAGATTTATCCTTTCTTACCGCCGGATAGGGGATCGGTTAGAGATATCCTTAGCAGTGGCGGAGACATGGGACTAGCAGGGGCCCTGGCCCCCGTAACAACACTGCATTAGGCCTAATATGCATGTGAATAGATGATTATTAACAGCTAAAATTGTGTAATTTAGTGGGCTAGCCCTCCCCAACAAGGATTAAGAATACCCCCCCCCCCACTCATTTTTCCTAGCTCCGCCACTGTATATTAGGCCAACTCTAGCCGATCCCCTAAAAGGCTATAGAGGAGTAAAAGTAAAATTTTGATTTTACTCCTCTAACCGATCTCACTCATCCTCCTATCCAGGAGTAAATATACTCAACCTATAGGCGATGGAGTAAAAATCTAGTGTCTCTTCTTGCTCTCCTCGCTCACTTCCGACCCCAAATCCTCTCAGCTGCCGAAGCGCCTCACCCCCCGATCATCGGCGCGCCTCCCCAATCAGTGGCATGCCCCATAGCTGTCTTCCCAACATGCGACACACCCCACAGCCGCCCGCCATGGTTGTCTGAAAGCACATTTGCTTCCTTCGTGGTTTTGGTAATTCATGTGAACATACATATTGTTGGACTAACAACTTTATCTAGTATATTTCATATAAGTTCAACAGTGGCATGGCAAGGACATGAGGATGTGGACCCCTTCAAAATGGTAAGGACAAGAATTGGCAAAGCTTCAGGACTACATCTTTTGTTAAGTGGCTCAAGATCACATTGAGTACTATAGGAAAGCCAATACTATTAAAAGGGCATGAGGTACTGATGATGAGTTTGTTGCTCAAGTGCTTAGAGATATTGCTCCAAAACCCTCAACCACATTCTCCATATCACATCCGTCCAAACCCTAAAGTATCATCTCGGTCCCACTGAAATTCTCTATCCCGGACTCACCAAGTTGATCATATACACTGCCAGAGCCAAACCCTAACTTTTCAGTTCTACCGATATGGATCTATGTCTCACCGAGATGGCATGACCAAGTTTTTATGATGAAATCTCTTCACTTCGGAATTACCGAGTTGAAACGATCAAAACTACCGAAATGAGGTTTTGCCCTAGCCATTGCACTTTGGTTGGTCTGAAGAGTTTTGATCGGTCTCACCGAGATGTCCAACGTTCAAATCTTTTACACTAGTCGGTCTCACCGAGAATTTGCTCCGGTGTCACCTAGTTGGGTCAAGTTTGTAACGGTTGGATCTTTGGGTGAATCCTATATATACCCCTCCACCCCCACTTACTCTCTATGAGAGCCATCAGAACGAAACACAACTTCCACCATTCATTTGTTGGAAATATGCCCTAGAGGCAATAGTAAAATGGTTATTATCATATTTCCTGTTGATGATAAATGTTTTATTGTTCCTATTACAAAAATAAATATCTACTATTATTACTACACTTGTATCATCGTATCTTCGCCGAACTAGTGCACCTATACAATTTACCATTGTATTTGGTGTGTCGGGGACACAAGAGACTCTTTGTTATTTGGTTGCAGTGTTGTTTAAGAGAGACCATCTTCGTTCTACGCCTCCCATGGATTGATAAACCTTAGATCATCCATTTGAGGGAAATTTTCTATTGACCTACAAAACTCTGCGCTTGGAGGCCCAACACGAGTCTACAAGAACAAGTTGTGTAGTAGATATCACACGCCATTGTCAACGTACTCAATAAATGAGAGAACACACAACGAGCGGCTGACACCAGGACTCAGCAGATCACGCAGTTGTTCTTTAGTTTTAGAGACGGAGCAGGTATCAATGGGGTTGTGCGGGGATGTGGCCCGTCTAGTCCAGGCTTTTATTTTATGTTTACCACATGATGAGTCAAGTTGCCGTTTTTTTCTTTCTGAAAATGGCTAGCCCAACAACAACAAACAACAACAACAACAAAGCCTTTAGTCCCAAGCAAGTTGGGGTAGGCTAGAGGTGAAACCCATAAGATCTCGCAACCAACTCATGGCTCTGGCACATGGATAGCAAGCTTCCACGCACCCCTGTCCATAGCTAGCTCTTTGTCGATACTCCAATCCTTCAGGTCTCTCTTAACGGACTCCTCCCATGTCAAAATCGGTCGACCCCGCCCTCTCTTGACATTCTCCGCACGCTTTAGCCGTCCGCTATGCACTGGAGCTTCTGGAGGCCTGCGCTGAATATGCCCAAACCATCTCAAACGATGTTGGACAAGCTTCTCCTCAATTGGTGCTACCCCAACTCTATCTCGTATATCATCATTCCGGACTCGATCCTTCCTCGTGTGGCCACACATCCATCTCAACATACACATCTCCGCCACACCTAACTGTTGAACATGTCGCCTTTTAGAAAAAGGGCAACCTGGTGCATGTAGCTCCCGCTTGCGCAGGGTCCAGGGAAGGGTCCGACCACTTTGGGTCTATAGTACGCAGCCTTTCCCTACATTTCTGTAAGAGGCTGTTTTCAGGAGTTGAACCCATGACCTCATGGTCACAAGGCAGCAGCTTTACCACTGCGCCAAGGCTCCCCTTCTGAAAATGGCTAGCCCAGTTCTATTTATTTTAAAGAATACCCAACGGAGGCCTACTTGCTTTTCTCAGCGTTGTGGTGCAAATATTTCAAGAAGAGAGGGGTGTATTCGCTTGCCCAGAAAATGGGCTATAAGTACTAAGAAATGGGCTGTAAACTTTTTAAAAAAAGAGCAAACCGACAATTAGTTTCAATAATCGTTTTTGAGGATTTCCAAATTTCAAATTTGATTGTTTTCTTGCGGGGAAAAATATGTTGGATTTTAAATTGATACAAATTTATTTATTAAATTAGTTTGAATGTTACTCAAAATTTTTCGATTAAAAACAGTTTGGACCGCACCGAAATATGCAAAATTTCGTTAATTTTTTTAACCATGGCCAGAATATGGGTTGTAATGCTAACAAAAAGAATTTGTGCTTCAACAAAATCCTTAAGAAATAGCAAATGAGCTGTAAATTTATTAGAAATAATGGCAGATGGGTTTTATGTTGTTTTCCACATATTTGAGGCTAACTTGTGGCCTACTAGGTTGACGCGTACGCTTGGCCGTGCCAACTTAGTCGACACATGAGAGCAGTGACTGTTGGATGTCCATCCAACGGCCATCGTGCTTCTTCAATCTCTGATCTTCCTGCTCCAGCCGCCGAAACCAACGCCGATGGGACTGCTTGCTCCGGCCTTTCGTGGCCAGCTGCGCTGCATGCAGGCCTCACCGCCCCATCCTACTCCCACGCTGGCCTGGCCATCCTTGTACTCACCCAGACCTCCAGTTATTCTCCAGCGACAGTAGCCGAACCAATAAAACCCTCGTACTCCCCTCCGCGCGGGAAACAATTGTCGAGTCTTCACCGGCTCCGGGTCATTCCTTTCCTAGGCCTCGTCGTCGTCCACCGCCTTTGTGCTCTCGACGCGGCATGGTCAACGTGGTCAACGAACGACTTTCATTGGAAGAGTACTGTACGTGGAGAGGCTGGCAGCTGGGTCTACGGCCGCAGCAAGGAAGTGCCTACTTATTACGCGCAAAATAATGATTCCTCCACTTGGCAGCGGGGACCCATCGGAAGGGCCTCTGTATTTTACAAAAAAATCTTTCCCCCTGACAGCTGCGACCTACCAGCTACATCTTGGCACGCAAGGAAGTGCGTCCATATTACGGGCAAAAAATGATTATTCCCCCGACAGCTTGGACCCACCAGCTATATCTTCGCACACAAGAAAGTGCCTACTTATCCTCCCTGACAGCTGGGACCCACCCGGTCGAATCGTACGTAGGGTTGCCTATCTGGTCTCGAATGTGTACGTACATACTGGTCGATCGGTCTCTCTGCAGCGATGAACCGTTACCGAGTACGGAGCGGCACGTCTCATAGTAGAGCCGCTGATGTAGCATGTCACGCGGTCCCATCTATATCATGTACACGTACGTATAGCCATGCTGCAAGAAAGTAAATACGGCTACGTACGTACGTACATACAGACGGGGTCTCGAACGCGTACAGTGATGTCATCCTGTTCATCAGTAGCCAACCGGCTAGGTCGGAACAGAGTCGTCTTCATCGGGAAGCAACCGACTGGGTCGCAATACGTCCTATTCATCAGGAGCCAACCGGCTTGGATGGAATAGCCGAAACGAGTTCTAGCGTACCGCAGAACGGAGAAAACAGCCTTCTATTCAACCGTGTGTGGTCGAAACAAGGTCATGTTCATCGGGAAGGGTCTGGGATACCGCAAAATGGAGGAAATGGACTTCTGTTCGAGTGCCTACGGTCAAAACGGGGTCTTGTTGATCGGGAAGGTGTGGCGTACTGCAGGAAACGGACTTCTGTTTGAGCGCCTACAGTTGAAACGGAGTCCTGTTCATCCATCGTCTACTGCCTCGCTCCAATATCCACGGGCTACTGTTCATCCACCGTTGACTTCCTCCAGCCTCCACCAACTACTATTCATCGATGGGCTACTATTCATCCAGCCTCCACTGGCTACTATTCATCCAGCCTCCACGGGGTCCTGTTCATCCACCCCAATCGGCTGGGGTGCGGTGGTCTCCTCAGGGTCATGTTCATCCAGCGGCAACCGCCTACTACAACAACGGGGTCCTGTTCATCCAACCCCCACCGGGAACTGTTCATCCACAACCAACCAACCGACTCGACTCACCATGTCTCGACTGGTTCTATGTATCACGCACGTGGCAGCAATGGGCACTGTTCATCCAGAGGCAACCCAACCAGCTAGCTAGCTACATCTCTTACGGGGGTTCGATCGGCTTCAGTAAGCAGCAGCAACGATCGATCGGGTTCAGTTAGCAGCGAAGGAGTCGGTCGAGTTCAGTTAGCAGCGAAGGGATCGATCGATCAGCTTTAGTAGGTAGTACTAGCAATGTGCGATCTCTCGGGTTCAGTAAGTGAACGCCTCTCTCGCTCGGGTTCAGTTATAGCGACACGGCTCGCACCCCGCGCGCGTGTGAGAGAGGAACGCGCAAACCACACTGCATCACTCGGCTCCGACCACCCACCGTAACCGGGAACTCCACGAAATTTCCTCGTCCTCACTTCTACCATGATTTTTTATGTTATGGACGGCCCAAAGAATGTCATGCGGGTGCGTCCCCGACCCGCCCAGGACGAAAAGCCCATTTTATGTCATGATTTTTTGTCATAGAAGTAGGATCTCACCACATCTATGATGATACGTGTTTATGTCATAATTATCGCCATGGAAGTGTCATAACCATGACAGAAAAAATTCGTTCGGCCCATAATGTCACAGATGTGTCTTTTTTTTGTAGTGATAAGATTGAGCTTTCATTGTGTCAACCCACTTCTAAGCCTCCCCCACGGCCTTTTGATATGGAAGCATTCAATAGTTATCTCATGTGGTTTCGTTCCATTGCACGTACTCAACTTAAAGCACCCACATTTCAACCAGGGGACATATTACATGAACCCAACCCAGGTTTTGATCAGATGACCAATTTGGAGTACAACAGGCTTGTTAGAGATTGTAGATGTGATGAATCAGCGCCACCTGTCCACTTTGTGGTAAGTTACCGTTATCTCTACATACTTGCCTACATTGTGCCAAAATGATTTGTCCTATCGTGTGCAACAGCAACATGAGCTCTTGAAGCATGTCAACGAAGCCGGCAGGGCACTCAAATACCCTCCAGGTGAAGAGTCGTACAACAAGCTTAAAGCTTTTGTTAAGGTATGACGTTTGATAATTTGCTTTCCATACACATTTTTGAGGTATATCTGCTAACTTCATGATATGTCAATTTCATAGCGAAGCATGTCTTGGGTACGTGGCATGGGTGCTCTACTAGGCTGCTACTCCACTGATGTCGTCGTCCCTACTACATCGAGGTCAAGATCATCACCAAGCGGCACACAACACCCAGCCGACGACTTGGTTGATGGAGAGGGGGAGGAGGGGATGAACAGATGCATGATGAGATTAACACCTCGCAGATGCCCGATGCACCTCATCCTAGTCAATGGCGTGGAAAGTATACTCCGGGCAAATATGCAAGGAAGGCAGTAAGGACCCGGTGATCGAGGACACTTCAGAGGAGGAGGAGGAAGAGGAGGTGCCACAACTGTAGAGGAGAAGGCGCTTAGTGAAGGGGAAGGATGTTGCACCAGCTAAGAGGGGGAAAGGAAGGAAATGATGCATTTGTCGTGAACTTGATGTATGTCAAGGACTTGTAGTATTTATCGAAAACTTGATGTCGTGAACTTATGTTTGTCAAGACTTATTTGTCGAAAACTTGATGTCGTGAACTTATGTTTGTCAAGACTTCTTTGTTGTCAATTTGATGTGTGTCAAGACTTGTAGCATTCTCATGATCATTTAAAGCAGAATAGAGCCAGCACAGCGCCCCAGCCTAGGGCGCCATGCCTATAGATAGAACGATGCCCCAGCCTAGGGCGCCATGGTCATTGATAGTACGACACCCCAGCCCATGCCTCAATGCGCATTGACAGCACGACGCCCCAGCAAAGGGAGCCATGCGTTTTGAAAATGACTAAGTCCAAAACCATTTGAGGTTCTGATGTTGGGGGCGCCATGTATTTTTTTTGGGTGCCATATGATACGCCCATTTTGCATCATGTTTTCCTACTGTTATTTATATTGTTCTTATGCACAATAATGCTTTTTGGAGTAATTCTAATGCCTTTTCTCTCATAATATGAAAGGTTCACACAAGGAGGGAGAATACCGGCAGCTGGAATTCTGGACCTGAAAAAGCTACGTCAGGCCACCTATTCTGCACAACTCCAAATGAGCTGAAACTTCACGGAGATTTTTATGGAATATATAAGAATCATTGGAGCAAATAACTACCAGAGAAGGCCCACCAGGTGGGCACAACCCACCTGGGCATGCTAGGGAGCCCAGGCGCGCCCTGGTGGGTTGTGCCCTCCTCGGCCCACCTCCGGTGCCCCTCTTCTGGTATATAAGTCATTTTGACCTAGAAAAAATAAGGGGAGGACTTTCGGGACGAAGCGTCGCCATCTCGAGGCGGAACTTGGGCAGGAGCACTTTTGCCCTTCGCCGGGGGACTTCCCTCCCGGAAGGGGAAATCATCGTCATCATCATCATCATCACCAACAACTCTCCCATCTTGGGGAGGGAAATCTCCATCAACATATTCAACAACACCATCTCCTCTCAAACCCTAGTTCATCTCTTGTGTTCAATCTTTGTATCGGAACCTTAGATTGGTGCTTGTGGGTGACTAGTAGTGTTGATTACATCTTGTAGTTGATTACTATATGGTATATTTGGTGGAAGATTATATGTTCAAATACATTATGCTATTTAATACCCCTCTTATCTTGAGCATGATTATCATTTGTGAGTAGTTACTTTTGTTCTTGAGGTCAAGGGAGAAATCTTGTTGCAAGTAATCATGTGAACTTGATATGTGTTCGATATTTTGATGGTATGTATGTTGTGATTCCCTTAGTGGTGTCATGTGAAGGTCGACTACATGGCACTTCACCTTATTAGGGCTTAAGGGAATGCATTGTGGAGTAGTTATTAGATGATGGGTTGCAAGAGCGACAGAAGCTTAAACCCTAGTTTATGCGCTACTTCATAAGGGACTGATTTGGATCCAAAAGTTTAATGCTATGGTTAGATTTTATCTTAATACTTTTCTCGTAGTTGCAGATGCTTGCGAGGGGGTTAATCATAAGTAGGAGGTTTGTTCAAGTAAGAACAACACCTAAGCACCAGTCCACCCACATATCAAATTATCGAAGTAGCGAACATAAATCAAACCAACATGATGAAAGTGACTAGATAAAATTCCCGTATACCCTCAAGAACGTTTTGCTTATCATGAGAGACCGTTTTGGCCTATCCTTTGCCACAAAAGGATTGGGCTACCTTGCTGCGCTTTTGTTATCATTACTTGCTCGTTACAAATTATCTTGCTACCAAAATACTCGTTACTTATAATTTCAGTGCTTGTAGAGAATACCTTGCTGAAAACTACTTGTCATTTCCATCTGCTCCTCGTTGGGTTCGACACTCTTACTTATCGAAAGGACTATGATTGATCCCCTATACTTGTGGGTCATCACCATATAGGACGCCCTAGCCCACTCCGCCAGACATACTAACATGGCGCCTTAGCCTAGGGCGCCATGGTCTTCACTTTTCTGGTTTTTTAACTTATATGGTTTTTGTTTTTTGCACTAGCTTTGGCATACATGTTCAATAGTAATATATTATCATAACTTCATGACATACATTAGTTCAACACATACAGAAGTTCAACACACAAAAGGTTCGACTTACATAAGTTCGACACACAAAAGGTTCACGACTTACATAATTTCGACGCACAAAAGGTTCATGACTTACATACATTCGACACATACATAAGAATCACGCCCCAAGCCAATAAGTAAAGCCTCGACCACCACCATCACCACATCCACGTCCACGAGCTCCACTGTCACCATGGTCAAGTCCTCGAGCACCATGTCACCACGACCACGTCCTCGATCTCCACCATCACCACGGCCACGTCCTCGAGCTCCACCCTCACCACGACCACATCCTTGAGCTCCACCATCACTGTGACCGACACCACCATCACCATCTCGTTTTGATCTCTTTCTTTTGCTACAACCTCTATTATTGTGCCCCTCATTGTTACATTCACCGCAATGGTTGATATCACGAGGGTCCACGAAATGTTGTCTCCCCCATTCCTTATAGAATCCACCACCCGAATCATCCATATCACCCAACAAACGCTTTGTCTTCTGTCTTCCACGTGTCACCACCTTCATTTCCAGATCGGGGTATAGTGGGGGTCCATGATATTCCGACCATTTAGATTGGCCTATATAGGAATGAAATCTCGCAGCCCATGTATTTTTGACCGCATCGATCGAATACTCTTCCAATCTTCCATTGTTGGTCATATTGACACTCAAATTTCTAGTGCGGGATGCAGCCATCAAGTGAGAGCACGGGAGATGATATAACGTAGCCCTCTCGCATGAGCACACGCCCATCTTAAGATAAACCTTGAAGGAGCCACCTCCATATGGCATGCTGTCATGCGACATTCCACCATGCTCATCAACTTGGTAAATCAATTCTGTGTTATCAAAGGACTGGATTTCGTGTGAATCCTCCTTCCTTGCTTGGTATTCCATCCAATCGTAGACCTTTGGTTGATACCTGTACATCTTTTTGGCCTTGTTTTTCCCAGATATCAACTTAGCCATTTCCTCACTTTACTTTTGAAAATAGGCATTCAACTTATGGAATGTATAATCTTCGATTGTTGTCACCGGCAATGCATGATACGTCTCCAATGTATCTATAATTTATGAAGTATTCATCCCATTATATTATCATTCTTGGATGTTTTACAATCATTTTATAGCAACTTTATATCATTTTTTGGGACTAACCTATTGACCCATCGCCCAGTGCCAGTTGCTATTTTTTGCTTGTTTTTTTACATCGCATGAAATCAATATCAAATGGAGTCCAAACACCGCGAAACTTTTTGGAGATTTTTTTGGACCAGAACACCCAGGATGGGCCAGAGTAGCACCTGGGGGTGCCCCGAGGGGAAAACAACCCACCAGGACACGCCTGGGGACCCAGGCGCGCCCAGGTGGGTAGTGCCCACCTCGGTAGCCTCCCGCACCCTCTCTTTACCCTATAAATTCACAAATATACCAAAAACCCTCGGGGTTAACCTAGATCAGAAGTTCCGCCGCTGCAAGGCTCTGTAGCCATCGGAAACCAATGTAGACCCTTTCCAGAACCCTACCGGAGGGGGGAATCATCACCGGTGGCCATCTTCATCATCTCGGCGGCCACCACGATGAGGAGGGAGTAGTCCACCCTCGGGGCTGAGGGTTTGTACCAGTAGCTATGTGTTTAATCTCTCTCTCTCTCTCTCGTGTTCTTGAGATGTCACAATCTTGATGTATCGTGGGCTTTGTTAATATAGTCGGATCATATGGTGTTTTCCCCTCTCTATCTTGTTGTGATGAATTGAGTTTTCCCTTTGAGATTTCATTGTTATCGGATTGAATACTTTTATGGATTTGAGAACACTTAATATATGTCTTGCAATTGAATACCCGTGGTGACAATGGGGTATCATATTGATTCACTTGATATATGTTTTGGCACTCAACTCACGGATTCCCGAGGTGACATTGGGGTAATCTATGCATAGGGGTTGATGCACGTTCTTGTCTTTGTTTCTCCGGCAGAAATCTTGGGGCACTCTTTGAAGTTCTTTGTGTTGGATTGAGTACTATGAATATGAATTTGCTTTGGTGTTATTTTAGTATGAACTCTAGGATAGATCGAACGGTAAGAATAGCTTTGTGTTATTTTAGTACAAACTCTTGAATAGATCGAACGAAAAGAATAGCTTTGAGGTGGTTTCATACCCTACAAGAAATTTATTATTATGTTCTCCGCTAGATAGGAACTTTGGAGTGATTCTTTATCGCACTTTGAGGGGTGATTATTTGATCCAATTATATTAGCATTGTTGAGAGGTTGCACTAGTGAAAGTACGGACCCTAGGCCTCACTTTTAAGCATTGCAATACCGTTTTGTGCCCGTTTACTATTTGCTACCTTGCTGTTTTTATTTATTCAGATTATAAAAATATATTTCTACCATCCGTATTACACTTTTATCACCATCTCTTCGCCGAACTAGTGCACCTATACAATTTGCCATTGTATTGGGTGTGTTGGGGACACAAGAGATTTCTTCTATTTGGTTGCAGGGTATTTTGAGAGAGACCATCTTCATCCTACACATCTCACGGGTTGATAAACCTTAGGGCATCCACTTGAGGGAAAATTGCTACTGTCCTACAAAACTCTGCGCTTGGAGGCCCAACACGTGTCTACAAGAATAAATTGCGTAGTAGACATCAATGCACGGATGCCCTTTAGCACCATGTTGAAACATTCGGCCATCACTACAAAAAAAAGACACATCCATGACATTTTGGGCCGAACGAAAATTGTTTCTGTCATACTTATGACACTTCTATGACGATAATTGTGACAAAACCCGATATCATCATAGATGTGGTGGGGTCCTACTTCTATGACAAAAAACCATGACAGAAAATGGGCTTTTCGTCCTGGGCGGGCTGGAGACGCAGCTGCATGACATTCTTTGGGCCGTCCATGACGGAAAAAACCGTGGTAGAAGTGAGGGCGAGGAAAATATCGGGGTGTTCCCAGTTACGGTGGGTGGTCGGGGCCGAGCGATGCGCGTTTCTCTTGTACACGCACGCGCGTGGGTGCGAGGCGTTGGGCTCTAACTGAACCCGAGCGATTGCACTGCAAGCTACGCGTTACTGAACCCGAGCGATCGATCGATGGCTGTTAACTGAACCCGATCGAGCGATTCCTTCGCTACTGCTGCTAACTGAAGCCGATCGATG
>NC_041392.1:477423859-477541654 GCF_002162155.2 Triticum dicoccoides | reverse complement strand
GGGGGTTTGCATGAACAGTTCCCGGTGGCGGTGGATGAACAGGACCCCGTGGTGTTGCCTCTGGATGAACAGGACCCCGATCGATCGAGCCGGTTGGGGCTGGATGAACAGGACCCTGTGGAGGGCAGGATGAACAGGACCACCCCGTGGAGGGCTGGATGAACAGTAGACAGAGGAGGGCTGGATGAACAGTAGCCCGATGAGACGTGGTTGAACAGGAGCCCATGGAGAGGGCTAGTTGAATGGTAGCCGGTGGAGTAGCGCGCGGTGGAGGCTGGATGAACAGGAGCCCATGGATAAATAGTCGCAGGTGGAGGCTGGAGGAGGTCGACGGTGGATGAACAGTAGCCCGTGGAGGCTGGAGGGGGTCGATGGTGGAGATGAACAGTATCTCGTGGAGTCCCGTTTTGCGGTACATCACACCCCACCCGATGAACAGGACCCCCGTTTCGACCGTAGCGCTCCAACACAAGTCTGTTTCCTCCGTTTTGTGGTACGCCACACCCCTCCCGATCAAGAGGACCCCCGTTTTGACCGTAGGAGGTCGGTTTCCTCCGTTTTGCGGTATGCCAGACCCCTCCTGATGAACAGGATCCCGTTTCGACTGTGGCCGGTCGAACACAAGGCCGTTTCCTCTGTTCTGCGGTACACCAGGCCTCGTTTCCATCAGCTGTTCAATCCAAGCCCTCCTGATGAACACGACGACGTATTCCGTTCCGACACAGCCGGTTGGCTCCCCATGAACACGACGACGACGCAGTTTCTCCATTCCAACCCAGCCATGTACATGAGCCCTGGCCGTACGTATGCGCGAGTAGGCGTTCGAGACCCTGCCAGTATGTACGTACGTGACTGTATTTTCTTTCTTGCACACTGGCCCATGTACGTACGTGTACATGCTACGTGTGCGCCTCTACTATGACACGTGCGCGCCTCTACATCGACTAGTATATACGTACACTTTCGCGACCAGAATGACAACGCTACGTACGCTTCGACCAGGTGGGTCCCGACTGTCAGGCACTTCCTTGCGTGCGAAGATGTAGCTGGTGGGTCCCAGCAGTCAGGGGGCGAATCGTATTTTTGCCCGGACGCACTTCTTTGCGTGCAAAGATGTAGCTGGTGGGTCCCAGCAGTCAGGGGAAACGTTTTTTTCATGAAATACGGTGGCCTGTCCAGTGGGTCCCCGCTGTCAGGTGGAGGAATAATTATTTTGCGCGTAATAAGGAGGCACTTCCTTGCTGCGGTCGTGGACCCAGCTGTCAGCCTCTCCACGTACAGTCCACGTCCGATGGAAGCCGTTCCTTGACCACGTTGACCACGCCGCGCCGAGAGCACCAGGGCGGTGGACGACGGCGAGGCTTAGGAAGGGGACAACGCGGAGCCGGGGAAGACGCGACAGTGGAAGCCCGCGCGGAGAGGAGTACGAGGGTTCACTAGTTCGGCTGCGGTGTGAGGCTGCCGTTGCTGCAGGGCCTGGCTGGCGGTGGGAAAAGTAGGGGGCAGTGAGGCCTCCGGGGCAGCATAGCCGGCCATGGGAGGCAGGAGCATGCGGCATGACTGGCGCTGCTTTGGGCGGCTGGAGCAAGAAGACCAGAGGTTGAAGAAGCACTAAGGTCGTTGGATGGACATCGTATGGTCACTGGAGCTAGAATCATTCAAATTGACTAAGTTGACAAAGCACTCCGTCTCCGTCAACTTAGTACGCCCACAAGTCAGCCTCCCACCAAGGTGGGTCGCAACTAGCAGGGGGAGTATTCATTTTTTTGTGCATAATAAGGAGGCACTTCCTTGCGTGAGAAGATATAGCTCGTGGGTCCGACCTGTCAGTGGTGGGATTCACGAAATATGGAGGCCCTTCCGGTGGGTCCCAGCTGTCAGGTGGAGGAATCATTATTTTGCGCGTAATAAGGAAGCATTTCCTGGCGTGCGGCCGTGGACCCAGCTGTCTGCCTCTCCATGCACAGTCTAC
Organism: Triticum dicoccoides; assembly: GCF_002162155.2. Lineage (NCBI taxonomy): Eukaryota > Viridiplantae > Streptophyta > Magnoliopsida > Poales > Poaceae > Triticum > Triticum dicoccoides. The sequence continues at coordinate 477,539,682 of NC_041392.1, read as the reverse complement.
TTCCGATGGTGTCGTTCATTGACCACGTTGACCACTCCGCGCCGAGCGCATCCAAGGTGGTGGATGATGCCGAGGCCCCGGACAGCAACGAGCCAGAGATGGGAAGACGCGGGAGTAGAGTCGCAGACGGAGAGGTGTACGAGGGTTAACTGGTTCTGGTGCGGTGTGGTTCGGCAGTCGGTGGAGAAGAACAGGAGGTGTGGAGGGGTGGAGGGATGGCCTGGCCAACAGTGGAGTAGCGCTTCACAGCGAAGCGTGCTAAGCAGAGCTGCTAGCAGCAGGAGGCGGGAGCAGGTGGTTGAGGGAGTCCTGGATTAGGGGGTCCTTGGACAGCCGGACTATATACTTTAGTCGGACTATTGGAGTATGAAGATACAAGATTGAAGACTTCACCTCATGTCCGGATGGGACTCTCCTTGGCGTGGAAGGCAAGCTTGGCAATACGAATCTGTAGATCTCCTCCCTTGCAACCGACTCGGTGTAACCCTAGCCCCCTCCGGTGTCTATATAAACCGGAGGGTTTAGTCTGTAGGACAACAACAATCATAATCATAGGCTAGCTTCTAGGGTTTAGCCTCTACGATCTCGTGGTAGATCAACTCTTGTAATACTCATATCATCAAGATCAATCAAGCAGGAAGTAGGGTATTACCTCGATCGAGAGGGCCCAAACCTGGGTAAACATCGTGTCCCCCGCCTCTTGTTACCATCCGCCTTAGACGCACAGTTCGGGACCCCAACCTGAGATCCGCCGGTTTTGACACCGACATTGGTGCTTTCATTGAGAGTTCCACTATGCCGTCACCATAAGGCTTGATGGCTCCTTCGATCATCGACAATGATGTGATCCAGGGTGAGGTTTTTCTCCCCGGACAGATCTTCGTATTCGGCGGCTTCGTACTGCGGGCCAACTCACTTGGCCATCTAAAGCAAATCGAAAGCTACGCCCGTGGCCGCCAGGTCAGGTTTGGAAGCTTAAACTATACTACCGACATCTCTGGAGACTTGATCTTTGATGGATTCAAGCCCATGTTAGGTGCGTCGCACAGTCACGACGAGCACGACTTAGCTCTGTCGTCGGACGGTGTTCGGGAGATCACACTTGTGGCTACTCCGGCCCTAGATCCGGAGACGATTGCACCGTCCGAGGACGGGTGGATGGACCCCGCCTCGGAGGCCACACACTCAGTGGCGATAGAACCGAATACTAACTTCACCTCCTATGAGACATGTGTCGCCGGATCCTTGGATTCGTCCCTGGCCACAGGCTCCGAACTGCCTGCGTCCATGCCTATCGAATCTGATTGGGCGCCGATCATGGAGTTTATCTCCGCGGATATCTTTCAGCACTCGCCCTTTGGCGATGTGCTAAATTCATTAAGGTCTCTCTCCTTGTCAGGAAGGCCCTTGGCCGAACTATGTCCGGCTCGAGCGGGAAGCGGACGACGAAGAAATTCGTTTCCCACCCACCACCCACTTAATAGCCACTGTCGATGACTTAACCGACATGCTCGATTTCACCTCCGAAGACATCGACGGTATGGACGATGATGCAAGAGAGGAACAGGAACCACAGCCCACAGGGCGCTGGACAGCCACCTCATCACACGATATATATATGGTGGATACACCCAAAGAAAACAATAACGAGGAATGGGCAGCTTCGAAGGACTCAAAGGGTACGCGGTTGGCCGGATGACCAAGAGTCATCGCGGCAAGCTCTACATCGACAACGAAGGGTGGGGCCCCGAGACCGGCTCAATCAAGTACGGATACCGGGTCCCCTTTGGAGGAATCCATGTCTTCATCAGCAAGATCAGCGAACCGGGTCCTGAGCTGGATATCTGCACCGACCTCATCGAAACAGCTTAGCGTGCAAGCCCTACCCAGGTTAAGCCTGCCGTGAAGCGGGCGTTCGTAGGATGCGTCCATGGGGCCGGATCTGAACCGGTATCTGAAGGCGAGACAGCTGTTTACTCCGACAACGAGTCATCCACCGGTGAAACTGAGTCCCTGTACCATGTCCATGACGATGGGTTCAAAGGATATTCCGACGGCGGCAGTATTCCGGATCTCCTTGAACCGCCAAGCCGGGTTGCTGTTTACATGGCCGGAACACAGCCTACTTTGCAATCTTCAACAACAGCTGCGGCAGGAGGCCCGGTGCACCAGCCGGTTCAAGTTCTTTTCGGTCTGATGGATGCTTGGGCGACCTTGTTAACCGCGGTAGTTACCCCGGAGACGCAGGACCAGCATAATGCGGACGTTGCAAAGCTAAAAGACCAGATAGCACAGGCCAAGGAGGACCTGGCGGTTGAGGATGCGAGGATGGCCGAGGAACGGGCCGCTTTGGATGCCCAGTCACAGTTGATACGGGCACAAAATTACCGGCTGGCGTTGGATCAAAACGCATTGAATGAGGTAATGCGGCAGAAGTATCGATCGCGCATGCCGCCGGTCTTTGAAGGTTTGAACCTCTTTAATACGCCAGGGGCAGGGACGAGCAATCTAGCAGCCGTAAACCGGACCGATGCGCCTAGGACGACGCCGGATCAGCCACGCCTGACAGAACCGCCTCGACGAACGGACAACCCGCCACCCTATGTGCCTGCACCGCCGGGTCACTTCCCGAGCCCTTTGGATAATATGATTGCTGCAGCGTCCCGTCTGGCGGCTATTCCGATAGAGGGCGATTCACTGGTGGCGATCGAAACACGGAGAGCCAGGGATCTTCTTCAAACCGCCGTGGTACATCAGCAGGCCTATTCTTATAGCCGGGATAGAATTCATTCGACCCCCCGTCCATGGATGAGCCGGAAGTGTCTAGCAGTGCCAGGCACTGTAATGCGGCCCACGGTGAGATAAACGCTCAGGATGTGGTAGACAATGGCAGGGCACGAAGGGAAGCAGGCCGCCATCAAACTGCCCCGCTTCAACCAATGGCGTCGGTAGACCGAGGCACCGGGGTCGCTTTCAGTTCCTGGGGAGTGTCGTGTCTTATTCCGGCCCTCCGTAACATACGACTGCCTAAGGATTTTAAGGGTCCACGAAAGGTACCAAATTACACTGCTGACCAGCCACCTGAGGCGTGGGTCGAGAGTTACGAGATGGCAATGGAGATGCTGGAGGTGGATGAAGCGGCCTGTGCAAAATATTTCACGATGATGTTAGAAGGGACAGCCCGCACTTGGCTGAAAAACCTACCAAGCAACTCCATCGAGTCATGGGGTCAGTTGAAGGCCCAATTCATAGCCAATTTCAAAGACACCTGCAAATAGCCCATGTCCATTGTGGATCTGGACGCCTGTGTTCAAGGGGAGAGCGAGTCAACTACTCACTGGGTGCGCCGGGTTTCAGAGATTTTGCACTCTTCAGACCGGATTAACGCTGGCCAAGCGATCTTAACGTTAGAGCGCAATTGCCGGTTTAAGTCACTCAAGATGAAGTTGGGACGGCTCAAGCGACATTGCAATGACATCGGAACACTTATGGCAGCCTTGGTAAAATATGTCGATTCTGATAATACCAAGGATCCCGAGTCTGATGAGGAGAAACCGGAGAAGGGAAAGAAGAACGGCGGTGCAAAAGGGCAGCACCATAACCAAGGAGGCCATGGGAATAACGGTAAGCGCAAAGTAGATAATTTAGATTTTGTGGCTAACACAAATATGCAGCGTCGTAAAGGTAAACCGCCCCAGCACGGTGGAGGGATGAATCTGGAGCGCTTGTTAAACTAGCCCTGTCCGAAGCATGGAACCAAGGAGGCTCCTTCTACACATCTTTGGAAGGACTGTCACATAATGAGGGAGTTCAAAAACTCTGATCTCTACCGGTATGATCAGGGCCCGCCGGGCGGTTCAGGTCTTGGTTTCCATGGGGGCGGCGGTTCAAGCTCTGGGTTTCAAAATAACCAAGGCCATCAGAACAACCATAGCAAATAACCAGCAGAACAACCAAGGGAATCAGCAGCAATCAGGCTACCAAAGTCATCCCAAGCAGTTGAATAGCGGACAATATCACGTGTTCACAACTATCTTGTGCAAGCGAGATCAGAAGCTTCACAAGAGGGCAGTTAATACCGTTGAACCGGCCATGCCACATTATCTACGATGGTCGGAGCAGCCCATTGTGTGGAGCAGAGAGGATCACCCACCCCGGTTGACAATCCGGGTCAGCTAGCCCTGGTCGTAGCACCTCAGGTGGGGGGTTACGAATTTACCGAAGTTCTAATGGATGGAGGGAGCAGTATTAACATCCTGTACTACGAGACTTTCCGTCGCATGGGGTTGACAGATAAGAATCTTAAACCATCGAATACAGTTTTTCATGGCGTGGTACCAGGTAAATCGGCATACCCTGTGGGAAAGATTGCTCTGGAAGTTGTGTTTGGAGATGAACATGATTCCAGGTCTGAGACACTGACCTTTGAGGTGGTAAAGATCCAGAGTCCGTATCACGCGCTGTTCGGACGGCCGGCTTATGCGAAGTACATGGCGAGACCCTGTTATGTCTATCTATAGCTCAAAATGCCGGGTTATAATGGGACGATCATAGTACATGGGAGTCGCAAGATTGCTTTGGATTGCGAGGAAGGTGAAGCGGCCTATGACGAATCGGTTTGTGCTACAGAGGAGTTGAAGTTTCATGAGGACAATGTTGATCCGGCAGACATGACCCCTTTGAAGAAGCCCACAACTGAACATGACCCGGCCCTCACGTTCAAACCGGCTAATGAGACTAAAATCGTTGACTTTGTCCCTGGTGATTCATCCAAATAGTTTAGTATCGGTGCCAATCTGGATCCAAAATAGGAAAGCGTGCTCATCGAGTTCATCCGTGAGAACCGGGACATTTTTGCATGGAAGCCTTCTGACATGCCAGGTGTACCGAGAGGACTCGCTTAGCACACTCTCAATATTGATCCCAAGTTTAAACCGGTCAAGCAGTTCCTTCGCCGTTTTAACGAAGAGAGACGCAAGGCCATTGGTAAAGAGGTAGCCCGGCTACTGGCAGCGGGGTTTATCGTCGAAGTATTTCATCCCGAGTGGTTGGCTAATCCGGTGCTCGTTCTTAAGAAAAATGACACTTGGCGTATGTGTGTGGATTACACTGATTTGAACAAGGCATGCCCGGCCGATCCTTTTGCTCTCCCACGTATCGATCAGATCATTGATGCGACGGCGGGTTGTGACCGCCTGAGTTTCCTGGATGCCTATTCAGGTTATCATTAGATTAAAATGGCAGTTAAGGACCAGGAGAAGACAGCCTTCATCACCCCCTTTGGAGCCTTCTGCTACGTTTCAATGCCCTTTGGGCTCAAGAGTGCCCAAGCAACCTATCAGCGTTGTGTGCAAAATTGTCTTCACAAGAAGATCGGGCACAATGTTCACGCTTACGTGGATGATATTGTGGTAAAATCCAGGAAGCAGGAAACCTTGATAGATGATCTCAAGGAGACGTTTGACAATCTTCGGGTTTACAAAATGATGCTTAACCCAGAGAAGTGCATTTTTGGTGTTCCGGCAGGCAAGCTTCTGGGATTTCTTGTATCCAACCGAGGCATTGAGGCCAATCCGGAAAAAATCAAAGCGATCACATCTTTGGCTAAACCGGCGTGTATCAATGATGTTCAGCGTTTGGCGGGTCAGATTGCAGCCCTCAGCTGGTTTATCAGTCGTTTGGGAGAGAAGGCAATTCCCCTGTATCAGATGCTGAAGAAGACAGATAAATTTGTCTGGAGTGACGCCGCCAATGCAACATTTGAGGATTTGAAGCGGCAGCTGGCTGAACCGCCCCTCCTTGCTACTCCGGTCGATAAGGAGCCTTTATTGTTGTATGTGGCTGCCAATGCCCGTGCAGTCAGTGTGGCGATTGTGGTTGAACAAAAGGAGGCTGGAAAAGAATATCCCGTTCAACGGCCGGTTTACTATATCAATGAGGTACTGATCGAATCCAAGCAAAGATATCCACATTGGCAGAAGCTGGTGTATGGAGTTTTTATGGCAAGTAGGAAGCTCAAGCAATACTTTCAAGGCCATCCTATCACCGTGGTTAGCTCTGCTCCCTTGGGCGATATAATCCAGAATAGAGAGGCAACTGGCCGGGTTGCGAAGTGGGCAATTGAGCTTGGTCCCCATGGGTTGAAGTATATGCCCCGAACAGCCGTCAAATCTCAGGCGCTGGTCAATTTCATTAATGATTGGACCGAGTTACAGGCACCAGAGGACAAACCGGACAACACATACTGGACTATTCACTTTGACGGGTCCAGGCAGTTGGAAGGCTCGGGGGCTGGGGTTGTCCTTACTCCCCCTCGAGGTGATAAAATTTGTTATGTTCTCCGCTTAATGTTTCCTTGTACTAACAATGCAGCAGAGTACGAGGCCTTACTCCACGGCCTCCGTGTGGCTAAGGAAATGAACTTAAGCCGGGTTCGATGCTTTGGAGACTCTGATCTAGTGGCCCAGCAAGTTTCTGGCACTTGGGATTCAAAGGACCCACTCATGGCAGCTTATAGACGTGAGGTGGATATGGTAGCAGGCCACTTTAAGGGTTATCAGGTGGAGCATATTGACTAGCGCTAGAACGAAGCAACTGATGCTCTAAGCCGGCTTGGATCTCAACGTAAACCGGTACCACCTAATACCTTTCTGGATATCTTGCATAACCCGTCTGTGAAATTGCCTACAGAGCAGGATTTAGCTGTTCCTGATCCGGAGGCCCAATTGGTAGCCGCTTTACATGCCACTCCGGATTGGACTGTCCCATATTTGGCATATCTAAACCGGGGCGAGTTACCAGATGACGAGCTTTTCGCCAGACAGATAATCCGGCGGTCCAAGTCTATGGTTGTGCATAATGGCGAGTTGCACCGTTGCAGCGTTTCAGGCGTGTTCCAACGTTGTGTTTCTCCTGACGAAGGGCAAGAGATTTTACGTGAAATCCATGAAGGGGATTGTGGTCACCATGCCGGTTCAAAATCCTTAGTGGCTAAAGCCTTCCGACATGGGTTCTACTGGTTGACAGCTCATTCTGATGCGGAGGATCTGGTAAAGCGGTGTGACGCTTGTCAGAAATTCTCACGTCGAGCTCATGTTCCGGCTCAAGAGCTACGCATGATTCCCATCACTTGGCCGTTTTCTACTTGGGGGCTTGATATGGTGGGACCCTTTAAGCGTTCTAAGGACAAGAAGACCCACCTGTTGGTGGCGGTTGACAAGTTCACTAAATGGGTTGAAGCGGAGCCCATCAGTAAGTGTGACGCAGCTACGGCGGTTCAATTCCTTAAAAAGATTATTTTCCGTTTTGGCTTTCCACACAGTATCATCACAGATAATGGTACGAACCTTTCTAAAGGAGAGATGGAGGAATTTTGCCAACGAGAGCACATCCGGCTTGATCTAGCGTCTGTGGCTCACCCCCAGTCTAATGGTCAAGCGGAGAGGGCGAATCAAGAAATCCTGAAGGGTATCAAGCCTCGGCTTATGGTCCCTCTAAAGCGGACCCCGGGTTGTTGGGTGGAAGAATTACCATCAGTGTTATGGAGTATAAACACCACCCCAAACCGGTCTACGGGTTATACACCTTTTTTCATGGTTTATGGGGCAGAGGCTGTCCTTCCAAGTGATATTCGTGACGACTCGCCCTGGGTTGCAAATTATGTGGAAGCGGATAACGAGCAAGCACGCCAAGAGGCGCTGGACCTGTTAGATGAGAAACGGGACATGGCTTTGGCTCGGTCGGCGGTTTATCAACAAAACCTGCGGTGTTATCACAGCCGCCGAGTTAAGACAAGAACCTTTCAAGAAGGTGATCTGGTGCTCCGTCTCGTTCAAGACCAGACTGATACGCACAAGCTATCCCCGCCTTGGGAAGGGCCCTTTGTGGTCAGCAAGAATCTGCACAACGAGTCATACTACCTCATTGACGTTCGAGAAGACTCACGTAGCTCTGAGGAGGAGACCCGGCGGCCGTGGAACATAGCTCTCCTACGGCCTTATTATACTTGAAGCCACTAGCTTTTCTTATGTACATATTTCGACAATGTATATATTATGATCAATAAAATAAACAGGCACCCTTGCTAAATCAAGCAGGGTCTCCGCCGTTTTTTCTTCCAATATCTGTTAACTTGGGGGCTTCAGCTTGGAAAAGTGGAGTACTACCTGTTAAACCGGCTATCACGCCACCACCTAGCTTGGGAGCTTCACACCTAAGGGGCCAAAGAGAGTTTGATTGCTCACAGCACAACTCAAACATAGGCACGCATTGAGCACAGCTCACAAAGTTACTTGGGGGCTCTTTGTGTCAAATACCAAAGAGCTTGAAAGGACCCTTGTAGCCGGGTATCGACCCACAGCTTGGAAGCCTGGTGTATTCACCTAAAACCCCGGGTTAACCTTCCTTCATCAAGTAAGCCACTCCTATCCAGGTAATCCTGGCACGACCCGTCGAACGTTTGACAGTTACTCTCTTTGAGACCCTGAACTCATCAAAGTTAAAACGACGATTGGTTAGTTGGAGGCCCATCTTAAAAGGCTTTGTTAAAATGGTTTAACTCAGTGGCCTAGCAGCCCATGAAAAGCCTCGATTTGGGCCTGGTATCCCTTGAAAAGCCTTGCCATTGGTTTTTCTTTGTTTTATCCATGCTAAGTTTTTATTCTTTCATCATGTTTATGACAAAACCGGTGTTTCTTAACCCGGTGTGGCTTACGGATTTTCTGTTCAAGCATACAAATAAAGGTAACCCGGCATCCTTCAAACTGGTCTGGTTTGACGCTTTGTCTCTAGCAATCGTCCGGTGTTTATCGCAACCCTGTTCGACGTCATATATACCAGCATGGCATGGTGGAAGTTGGATTTTCATCCTTCCTAATATCACAATTGGTAAACTAACAGCAATGTTTCATATCACAGGTATGAGTTATTATTGCTATGTTTTAGCAAACATGGTTGCTTGCCTAGTTGTGTTGGGTATTTTGACCCGTCTGGCGGTAAACCGTCTGGACAGATTTTTTCTTATGCAGATACAGGGATTGAATAATATTGAAAATACATAAGGCAGTACTGAAATTATCATGACAGATCAAGGCAAAGTATATCCCAGTGCACGATGGCAGACGGATCACAATATTTTTCTAGCCTATTACAAGGCGCTTTCAAGGCCCAAAATATGGTGTTGTTTCCCCCTGAACAAAGTTTACGGAGCATCCATCAGCTTGCCGGATTAAGTTTCGTTGCCACGATGATGCGAAGTTGATGGCTCATTTGGTGCCGGTTCAGCCTCTTCTTCACCTTGTGGTTGGAAATCCGCGGTTGTCCAGTCAATCCGGGTTAAAGCCTGAAAGACATCTTCTTCACTGATAAGTTCTGACGGATCAACATCAGGGGCATAAGTGTGCTTACGGATTGGTAGAATAAGATTTTACACTTCCGGCATGTCAGCGTTAATCCGTTTGTTATTTGCATCATAACGAGACCGGTGAACAGTCAAGTTAGCATCCTCTGCCAGCTGACTCGCCAGAGGGCGCATCTCCCTTGTCACATTTTTCAAGGCTTCATCATCAAAGTCCGCCCCGTCTTCCTGGGTGCTTGGAAAGCCTTTTGCAAGATCAACCAGATCAAGGTCAGCTATCCACGCTTTGGCTCGGGTGAGGGCCAACAAAGCGCCTGCCCTGGCAGTAGATCGCTTCACCTCTTCTATCTGTGCTGGTATCATAGATAGCCTTGCTAGTGTCTCCTTGATCAGGATTGGGGCCGGGTTGTCATAGGATGCTGCACAAATAGCCCGTTGGGCACCAGCATACAGTTGCTCAATCAAAGTATATGCTGCTTTCAGTTTCACCCGCGCATCTGAGCCCAGATGATTAATACGGCTTCCTACAACGGTTTAAGAATTTCATACTATCAACTTTTGACTTACAAAAGGGAATATTTTCTTTGCCTTAGTGGGAGTACTTACCAAAAACTGCAGAAGTCATAGCATTCACTTGGCGTTTTAATCCGGAAAGCTCCTCTTCCACCGGTTTAAGAGCTGACTCGGCGTCTTCAGCTCATTTCCGCAATGCATCCTTCTCAGTTTCCCAGTTGGCACGTTCAGTCTTGAAGCCTTCTTTAAGTTGTTCCAGGGAAGTTAAAGCGGCTTTCAATTCATCTTTAGACTTGGAAGATTCTTCTTGCTGGGATTTGATGCTTTTTTGAAGGTCAGCAATTTGAGAGTGCTGATTGTTTATCTCTGCCTGTCAGTCACAGATACATATCAATACAATATCAAAGTCCCAAGTATACAACTAGTTATACACTTGGCACTTGGGGGCTAATGCGGATTGCTTCTTTACTAATGCTGGTTCAAAGTCCCGAGGATCAATACAAGTTTCAATCCTGGCACTTGGGGACTAATGTATATTCGTTCAAAGAACATCAATAAGGAACATTACAGAATGGGAAGCATCAAAAGTCCCGGTTTAACTTTACAAATTAATCCGGCCCTTGGGGGCTACAGGATACAAGATAGGCGAGAAGGAATACCTCATAGCATTCTTTCATCAGGTTCACCAAATCAGCTTCAGAATCTCAGCTCGCATAAAGCCGGTTCAAGAATCCAGAATGAAGATCCTGGGCAGAAAGATTAGCATATTTTGACAAATCAATTTCCATTTCCCCTTTGCCTGTGAAAACAAACTCATCTTTGGCCTTATGCTTTGCCAAGACGACCGAACTGCCCGGGGCGGTATAAGCTGTGCCGGTGACGACAACTTCATCATCTTTTTCTGGGTTTGAAGTGGTAGGAGGAGTTGGCAGATTGGCAGTTGAGCTCAGAGGGTTAACAACTGGGCTTGTAGGTGTGGCATGTGGACTTGAGGTGCCCTCGTGAGTGGCCGGGTCAGCCTCCGGCGGATCAGCATTTACAATTGGTTCTGGCAGGACAAAATCATCCATGATATTATCAAGGTTCTCATGGGCATCTTCAGGAATGTCTGCCGGTTCAGCTTCGCTAGAAGGGGTATTGGTCTTAGCTTTCTTACTCAGACGAGCTTTGCCGCTAATATTAAAACAAGGATTAGCAGGATCAATAGAATTACAAAGGAAAAATAAAGGGTTGTATGCTTACCCAGGGACGGTTTTCAATGGAGGCAGCTGAGTAGTGGATGAATCGCCAGACGAGTTAGAAGATACCTGATAATTTGAATCAGATGGATTGAGAGGGCATCGGAAAAAACTCTTCAAAGGATAACGTTTTTCAGGAGAACAAGCAACCTCTAGACGGCGTTTCCGGGTTGGTGTTTGAGGTAAACCGGAAGAAGTGACCTATTGACCGCTGTGCCGGGTTGTGCGACGACTTTCGGTTTGCTGCGTCTTCAAAGAAAGTTTTTGACCCACATAAGCACGAGGGTGAGAGCATTTCACTTTCCGAACTGCACGGCGATACCTTTGAACCGGCACAAGCTCTGAGTCAGAAAGATAAATTACCTCAACATGATCTGCAGGGCTGGCCTCCGCATCGTCCTGGGAGTAATCGTTATCAATAAGGTGTATGAAATAGAAGCCAAGGAAGTCAAGTTTTACCTCTTCGGCTGAGTCGCTGACATCTTCTGGCGGTTCAGAAGTCTCGGCAGCTTTCTTCTTGACAGTTCTCTTAGTGACTTTGCTCTTGACACGGGGAGCCTTGGCTGGTTTGTCTTGCGGTTTCATTTTCCAGAAGGAGCTGTTGGCCTGCGAGATTGCACAAAGGATTATTGTAAACAATGTTAAAGCGGAAAAGCGTCAGGGAAGTACGAGGTTAAAGTTTTACCGTTGGCGGTTTGTTGGAAGCATTAAAAGGGGGCAGACCGGTTTGGGTGCATACGGCGAGCGACTCATCAAGTATCTTCTTCACACTTTCAGTAACTTCGTCGTCAGACAGTTTTATGGTGTTAAACCGTTGAGGGTCATTGGATTTGCCGGTATATTCACACATCAATCTGGAGCGGCGGCTCAAAGGTAGAATGCACCATGAAACCCAACAGTGGACGAGATCAACACTAGTTAAACCGTTGGCAAGGAGAGCTCGGAGTCGGGCGAGCTGAGGTGCATAAGCTTGTCGATCCTTGGCAAACAATCTTGGAGGTAAAGGATGGTTGTTGCTCAGCCAGTGTGGACGGTAGCCCGGCAAAGGATTTTCATCGGAAGGGGCAGTATTTCGACAACAGAACCAAGTTAAGTTCCAGTCTTTTGGATGACTGTGAAGCTTGGCGTGAGGGAATTCCACCTCTTTCCTCTTTTGAATGGATACACCGCCAAGTTCGGTATTGGGGCCGTCAGAAAATTCAGTCCGGCGGTTTAAGTGGAAGAGATCTCGAAAAAGTTCAACAGTTGGTTCTTCCTGCAGGTAAACCTCGCAAAATACTTGGAAATCACATATATTGGACACAGAATTTGGTCCAATGTCTTGAGGATGGAGCTGGAAGCTGGCAAGTACATCCCGGAAATTTTTTGATCCGGGGGGACTGAAGCCTCGAGATAAATGTTGCATGAACACAATCACTTCTCCATCTTGAGGCTCAGGAGGGCACTCGGGGCCAGGAACCCGCCAATGAAGGACATTTTTTGGAGCTAAAGTGCCCGTGGTGACATATCCGTTGATTTGAGTCTCTGTGATCCGTGACGGAGCCCAGTTGCAAGCGGAGAATTGCTTCACCATCTTACAAATTCTGCAAAGGGAAATGGACGGTTTACGGTTCATGTGTGTTAAACCGGAAATTTGATCAAAGGGCACATTCAAGGTGAACCGGACATTGCTATTCAAGTACGAGGGGCGGTTTAAGTGAGGGCTAATGGCATATGATGGAGTATCAACTATTGCAGGTTAAACCGCCTTTCGGTGAAAAGGTCAAATCTGAAAATCTACTAAGTGTTGCAGAAACAAGTTTCACAAGATGGTGATAAAATTTTGGATCTACCGTCGGTCAATAAAGAAAATTTTCTGAGCCCTACAATGGTGTTAAGTGGAACAGAGAAGGAACAAACAAGGTACAGGAACAACAAGATGCTGTAGTACGGTAGAGTAAAACTACAGATCCAGCCGCAAAAAGAAACTATCACGCATAGCTAGATTCAGTGAGATGCTAAAGGAAAAGCAGATAAACACTGATGAACACTGATGAACACCAACGAACACCAAAGGAACTTCGAAACCCTAAAAGAATATCTAATAAGTGAGAGAAAGGAGTATGGTACCAGGGTCCCGCAGCGGCAGAGGAGTATCGCAGGAGCTCTGGTACGAACAGGGTGATGCAGCGGCCTGAGATGAGGCAGAGCGTCAAGGTCGACAACAGCGGCGATACTTGAGTTCTTCAGGTCGCGAGGAGGGAGACGATGCGAAGAGGCAAGGGGGAAAATGGAAGGAGCCCCGGTCTTATTTATAAAGGAAAAGGGATAGAACGGCAGGCGCGAAAATCGAGGGTTTGAAGCGGCAAAAGAGGATGCAGTTGTCGCCTCGATCTTCGGGAATTAATTAAATAGAAGGGAATCTTCATAAATCTTTTTATGCAGGGATGACATCACAATAAATTACTGCAGTGACAGAAGATGACGACACGGCGGTTCACCAAAATTAACAGGGAGAAGGCAATGTGGCGGTTTACAAGGGTTGTTATCAACTTTAATAATTTTCCTAAGGATTGAAGATTGACATGAACAAGTCCAAATCAATCTGGGGCCTAATGTTGAGGATATAACTGCTAAGGGTAAACCGACCAGGAGGGGCCGGTTCACCTTTAGCTGTATCGAATCTCAAGACAACCCAGAAGATGGCGCCTTACGAATGAAGCTTAGAGGCCCAGAGCTCACGGGTGATTTAGGGCCCATGATAGTAAACCGCCATGTTTGTATAAACTTGTATTATAAGAAAGAAAGGAAGAGACCAAGGCTGGCACTTGTATAAGTTAGCCTAGGACTCTGTAGACCGGCCGGGGTCCTCCCGTGTATATAAAGGGGTGACCCGGCGGCGGTTTGAGGGACAGACAACAACAACTCGAGGCTCAGGCTAGCGTATTCACTCCCTACGCATCGAAACCCAATCAATTCCATCACAACTAGACGTGGGCTTTTACCTTCATCGAAGGGGCCGAACTAGTATGAACTCCCGTGTCCCTTGTCCGGTTTAACCCCTTCAAGCTAACCCATCGCGATGGCTCCACGACTAAGTCTTTCCAAGAAGACATCTGACGTGTTAATTCCACGACAGGAAGGATGCAGCAAGGGATAGTTCCCTCGAGAAGCAACCAAAGCGATGGCGTAGGCGCCGCTCCAAATCCCGCCTCGGCAAAAACAGCGATAACAGCGCAAGAAAAAATAATACCACGGTCGACTCCAGAGGAAACAACGACCACACGGACCCAGCAACAGAGCAGGACGAGCCAGCGGATGGCGAACATAGTACGGGGCTGCTGTTCGATCACAGCGGCGCCGAGGATAAAGCTAATCAACCTGTCTCTGGAGAGGGGAACAGTCCGGACGACGATGCACACATCATCCCGAAAAGGCACTTGGAGCAAGAGAACCTCTAGAGAAGGCTTCTCGCCACTGCGAGAGGTCTAAAGAAGCACAAGCAAAGGCTCAAGGCCACGCAGAATACAGTCAACAACAGATGGAACAAAGTGCTCGACACTGCAGAAAAGTACGGTGGCAGTCGCCACACAAAAAGCTATCCAAAGCGCAAGCTGCCGCCTGAATTCGATGAAGAGGCTTTAGAGCCTATACAGCCCAAAAATAAAACGGCCGATGAGCCGGATCGACCACCCCATGGTCGCGGTAGGGCGGCTAACGATGTCGGTATGACCAGGTCCATCTACGGATCTAGGAAGCACGCTCTGGCACAAAATCAAAACCGAACACACATCCAAGTAGAGGGGTGCTGCGCACCCCCTATGCTTCACCGATGAGGTGCTGGATCACAAATTTCCAGAGGGATTCAAGCCCGTGAACATAGAGGCATACGATGGAACGACAGACCCTGGGGTCTGGATCGAGGACTTTATCCTTCATATCCATATGGCTCATGGAGATGATCTCCACGCCATCAAATACTTGTCCCTCATGTTGAAAGGACCAGCCAGGCACTGCTGAAGAGCCTCCCTGAAAACTCAATCGGAAGTTGGGAAGAGCTTGAGGATGCTTTTCAGGCTAATTTTCAAGGGACCTATGTAAGACCTCCGGATGCAGATGATTTAAGTCATATAATTCAAACAGCCCAGAGAGTCAGCCCGAAAGCTTTCGAATAGATTCCTCACTAAGAAGAATCAGATCGTCGACTGCCCGAACACCGAAGCTTTAGCGGCTTTCAAACACAGTGTCCGGGACGAATGGCTCGCCAGACACCTCAGCCAGGAAAAACTGAGGACAATGGCAGCCCTAACAAGCCTTATGACCCGCTTTTGCGCGCGCGAAGATAGTTGGCTGGCCCGTAGCGGCACTAGCGACCCAGGTGTCGGTGTCAAAACCGGCGGATCTCGGGTAGGGGGTCCCGAATTGTGCGTCTAAGGCGGATGGTAACAGGAGGCGGGGGACACAATGTTTACCCAGGTTTGGGCCCTCTCGATGGAGGTAATACCCTACTTCCTGCTTGATTGATCTTGATGATATGAGTATTACAAGAGTTGATCTACCACGAGATCGTAGAGGCTAAACCCTAGAAGTTGCCTATGATTATCATTGTTGTTGTCCTACAGACTAAACCCTCCGGTTTATATAGACACCGGAGGGGGCTAGGGTTACACAGAGTCGCTTACAAGGGAGGAGATCTACAGATCCGTATTGCCAAGCTTGCCTTCGACGCCAAGGAGAGTCCCATCCGGACACGATACAAAGTCTTCAATCTTGTATCTTCATAGTCCAACAGTCCGGCCAAAGAATATAGTCCGGCTGTCCGAGGACCCCCTAATCCAGGACTCCCTCAGTAGCCCCTGAACCAGGCTTCAATGACGATGAGTTCGGCGCAAGATTGTCTTCGGCATTGCAAGGCGGGTTCCTCCTCCGAATACTCCATAGAAGATTTTGAACACAAGGATAGTGTCCGGCTCTGCAAAACAAATTCCACATACCACCGTAGAGAGAATAATATTTCCACAAATCTAATCTGCTGACAGCTTTCCACAACGTGACGTTCTGCCGTGGTCTGGTCATGACGAACCATTTTTCCGAGCCTGCCACTGCATGTGTAGCGAGGAGGTTTTATTGGCATGTCTTGTCGAAGCAGAGTTCGTGTCCCTCTTTTCATGGGATTCTCATCAACACGGGTGCGGGTAACCCAATCGTGCCCGCTGGTATGACTCCTCGATTTTAGGCAAGTTCCAGACGGTCGTGCGGAGGGTGCTTGATATTCACCCTCTTTATAAAGGGGCCAAGGCCTGTCCTTTTCTTCTCGCGCTCGATCTTTCCCTTCTCCCACCTCGAATTCCAGCACTCAAGGTGGAGGCCAAGCGCTTCGGACCTTCAATCATGTCCGGATCCAACCTTCAAGGCCGGTGGGTGGCCTCCTCCGTCATAGAGGAGGACATAAAGAAGCTAAGAGAAGCCAGGTATCTGACCGCCGAAATCTCGCACAGGCTGCCTGCTCAAGGGCAGGTTATCCCCACTCCCGAACCCAACGGGAGTGTCGTATTTGTTTCCCACTTCCTCCAAGGGCTAGGCTTTAGTCTTGATCCCTTTGTTAGAGGGCTTATGTTCTACTACGGGCTTGATTTCCATGATCTGGCTCCGGATTCCATCCTTCACATCTCGTCATTCATCGTCGTGTGTGAAGCCTTCCTTCGCATCACCCCACACTTCGGCTTATGGCTAAAGACCTTCAATGTGAAGCCGAGGATGATCGATGGGTGACACGCAGAGTGCGGAGGTGCCATAATAAGCAGAGGCACTGATGCTCCATGGCCAGGGGGTTCCTTCCCAGAGATGTCCAACTTATGGCAGCGGGAGTGGTTTTACATCATGGCTCCCCAAAGTACTAAGTGGGCAGCTGCCCCCACCTTCCGTTCAGGCCCCCTACCACAACTGGCGTCGTGGATCAGCAAGGGGCTGGACTGGCTGCCGGTTAATGACGTGTTGATACTGCAGAGTCGCATCCGAGATCTCCTCGAGAGAGATGTCAGCCTTGTCAAGGTAATACAGGTCATGCTAGTTTGCCGGGTCCTGCCGTGCTAACGTCGACCTCTCCGTATGTGGGAGTTCAACCCGGAAGGACCGCGAACTATTCCGAAATTCTTCGGCGTGACGCTCGAAGGGAAGTATGAATTGTTCTTCGGACCACGAATAAAGTGTCCGGACACCACCGAGGATGCGGGTCTAAACTGCAATCGTCCAGATACCCAGGTAAGTAATTCTGCGGCCGAACATGCTGTGTTTTTATTTATCACAACATCATTTTGAAAAGTCGCTCTTTGACCAGGACTGGATAAAAAAGGCGAAGATGATCAGGTGTTCGGCCCCCCTTCCCAAAGGCTCACCGGATCCTGTACTAGCCAGGATGCTTGAGCTTGCGCCTTATGAAGCGCCATCAGGGGAAGATAAAGGGAGGAATAAAGAAGCCGAAAGCGGGCCTCACTCATTATTCATCCAAACTGGGGGAATTAGTGCCTCTGCAAAGGAGTATAACCGGGCAGAAGAATCTAAAATTCCCTCTCCCCAAGGAAGGAAGAGGACCGCCTCTGAAGACTTGGAAATAATGGTTTCCAAACGAGGGAAGAAACCTTCGCCAGGGGGCCCTGCCCCGGAGGGCATCCTTACCACACAGTGCCTGCAAGGGGCCCAGCCCTCCATCGAGCTGTAACTAAACAAAAGTACTTTATAGTAAATATATACTGTTTCATCTCTGAGGACAATAACCGAGACGTATGTCTTGCAGTTCGGATCATAGCCATTCTCAACAGAGTTCGTCTTCGAGGGATCTTCTCCCGGAGATAATGGAGAGCGAAATGCCTCCACGTGCCTCCCCGCCTCATGAGGCGGGCGACCCAGTGGTGTCGTCATGTAGGATTTCTCCTGATCCACCAAGGCCAGAAGGTAACCCTTCGGCCACCCAAAGTCCGGAGTATTCAGCTCCTAAGGAGAACAGCAGAAAGAGTCCAGGACTATCCAGTGCGCGACCGGACACACTGATGGGTCTTTTGGAGCAAGAGACTATCTCAGAGGTGCATCGTACTTTAATGGGTGCGGTGGTTGAGAGGATTTCATCTGCCGAAAGTGGGTTGCATGAAGCTTTTATGAGCCTGCTGGGAGGCTTTGAGGTATGCAAAGTAATATGTATATTTTTGACGGTACCGCACACGCTAGGTGTGCCCTATGCAGATAGTAGCCCCTGAGACTCTGGTTGCTGTCAAAAAGGCGGCAAACAGAGGATCATAGTCCCAGGTAATAATCATGCTACTTTCATGTGCAGGCGGCTGAGGGTCCGGTGGCCAGTCGGACTGGTGAGTTTGCCTAACTGAAGCAGCAACTTGATGCGACAGATGCCGACATCGTGCTTGTAAACAGGCGGCTTGACGAGGCACATGATATGTATTCTCCGGTGGTCAACATATATTAAGAGGAGCATGATGCTAGTATCTATAATATGCTGTGACTGCAGATGGAGCTGCCGCCGTGGAGACCATTCGGGCCGAACTTGCCCGAGCCAAGGAACAAGCCAGGAGGAGTGATGCGGCTGCCCTAAAGGCGGTCGAAGAGTTAAGAGCCGAACAAGCTGCGCATCGCCAGAGCAAAGAGAAAATAGCCAAGATGGCTATTGAGTTGAAAGATGCCGCCAACCGTTATGAGCTTCTTGAAAGGGAAAGCCAAACGAAGACGGCGGACCTGGAGAAAGCCATGGTAACAGCCAAGGAAACCCGCTCTAAAATCAGAGCAGCGAAGGAGGAGCTACGTCAAGCCGGATATATCATGTCTGGGAAACCCTTTTTGTTGCGGACGAAGTTCGGAGATCCTAAGTATGCCCTTCTGGATCAATTATAGAGTTCTGAAGACGCGTACTTGGATTTGGCAGCGAGTGCTGCTCATGCGACTAAGTTTTTCAGAGATCAAAAAGATCACGAAGTGGAAAAGTTGTTCTGGTCGCAGTTCAGTGCTCCAACACATCCGCTACTGTTAAATGAGCGAATGGCCGAGTGGGCTGAGCTCCATAGGTTGTCCGGGCTTGCGATGAGGTCTGTCGTGGATCATCTTTGGCCGGAAGGACCAAGGCCAAATAGTTATTTTGGTTTAGTGCAACGATTTCTTATTGTTGTGCCGCATATCGATGCTGTAAAGAGGTCGGCGTGCATAGAGGGTGCACGGATGGCTCTTGCCCGTGTCAAGACATACTGGGCAGAGATGAAGGCCACCGCGATTGTAACCCAGAATTCAGCCGTAGGCCAGGTTTCAGCCGAGCACTATTTTGAAGAAGTCCTAGAAGGTGCTCGTTTAATAGAGGCTCAGTGCTCGAAGAGTATCATGTTTGTGTGACATGTATCCCGATTGTAAAAACAATGTTATTTGGATTATAAAGGCTATGTTTATAGTTTTGCCTGAAAGTATTATGAAGCCTCATGTGCGTCCGTTTATGTATGTATATAACCTGAAAGTTTGCAGTCGTCGGCTTCAGCCCCCACGCATATAATGCGGGGGTGTTCGAAAAAAGTGCGTGTTCACACTTGATCCAATGTCTTGGTCCATTAAGGAGGTGATAGCGCGGTGAACAAGGCAATCGGACTATATTGCTTTAACACTTTCACTTAGCCATAGGAGTTTGACGGTGGGGCTACTATATAGCCCCTAGTACTTCCGCGTCTATCCGAATATGGTGCACGTACATACATGACCGAGAAACCGGTCCTCCGTTAATGCGGAGGAATCGTGAAGATTCCGATGAGTTATTGAGTGGTTGACCATTCTCGCGCTTTATCATGACAGTAAGTTTTCGGCTTTCTCTACTGAGGTGCTCGTCCAGATGAACCAGGGCACAATCGCAGTAGTTCTCCTGGTGCCACCTTAGCCGATAGAGCAGAACGTAAGGTAGCAAAACACGGGAGCCGGGCAAACCCAACTATTTACCAAAGACATGATTCATAGCTGATGCATATAAGGCCAAACTTGCGACGCCGAACACTCCCTAAGGTATTCGGTCTTTACAACATATACCGGGCTGAGTAACGCCCTTGATAATGAACCCTGAATTTACAGGTACCTGCATTAGTCTGACGTGGCAAAATGCCAATAACGCCAGCATCCC
Source organism: Triticum dicoccoides (assembly GCF_002162155.2). Classification (NCBI taxonomy): domain Eukaryota; kingdom Viridiplantae; phylum Streptophyta; class Magnoliopsida; order Poales; family Poaceae; genus Triticum; species Triticum dicoccoides. Next base: position 477,519,446 of record NC_041392.1, on the reverse strand, counting down.
TCTCGGTTGTGTTGGGTATCCGGAGGGTGTGAAGCAACAAGAGACAGTAAGATAGGTTTACACAGGGTCTTAATCTAAAAAGAAACCTTTGAGCGGGGCCCTGCTGCACGTATGCGCCTGTGTCTCCGTTGTGCCGTATCCTAGAAGGGTGTAGCACGATTATCATCTGTTAAAAGAGAAGAACTTAGGTGAAAGTTGTCATGCGAAAAATTGGTTATTCTTAATAAACCATTAAAATTCAAAATAAGGTCGAGCCGAACGGTAGCCTTTTTTACATGCGGGAAGCCCCTAGCACCATCTATGGGGGTATATTCATCAACCCAATCTCAGGTTTATCTGAGCTGTTACAGCTAGTGGTGCGCCGGACTCGTCTGGCCGTGTCCGCGGTCTTGACGACCGATCGTTTATGCTAGTTGGAGAGGCCATTTAGTGTTCGGCTGCTAAAGCCGCCGCACATTCTTCCGCGCGTAAGGAACGCTCAGTGTTTCCGCTAACTATGATGATGCTGCATGGACCGGGCATCTTAAGCTTAAGATAAGTGTAATGCGGTACTGCATTAAAACGAGCGAAGGCCGTTCTTCTGAGTAGTGCTTGATAGCCGCTTCGGAATGGAGAGATGTCGAAGGTTAACTTTTTTACTTCGGAAGTTGTCGGGAGAACCGAATACAACCTCTAGTACTAGAGAGCCCATGCAGCGGGCCTCTGGGCCCGGTATTACTCCTTTAGAGGTAGTATTGCTTTGGCTGATTCTTGTCGAGTCTATCCCCATTTTGCTGACTGTGTCCTGATATATCAGATTAAGGTTACTGCCGCCATCCATATGGACTCGGGTGAGATGGTATCTGTCAATTATTGGGTCTAGTACCAAGGCAACCGATCCTCCGTGCCGGATACTGGTCGGGTGCTTTGTGATCAAAAGTGATCGGCCAGGCCGACCAAGTGTTGAACTTGGGGTTGACGGGCTCTACGGCGCATATGTCTCGGAATGCGCATTTGCTCCTCCTTTTTGTTACGTGAATCATGTTCACTGTTTTGACCTCTGGTGGGAATTTTTTCTGTCCCCCAGTGTTTTGCTGGCGAGGCTCATCCTCGTCTTCACTTGGTGTCTCCCTCCCCTTGTGCTCGGCGTTTAGTTTGCCAGCCTACTTGAAGACCTAGCATTCTCTGTTGGTGTGATTTGCAGGTTTGTCGGAGGTGCCATGAATCTGACATAATCTGTCTAGAATCTTGTTTAGGCTGGACGGTCCATCTCTGCTGCCTTTGAATGGATTTTTCCGTTGACCGGGTCGAGAGCCTGTAACACTCCCAGTGTTATGCTACAGTAACCTAACCCTAGTGATGCCATGCCATCACCCTTTTGCTAAGCCATTTACCACTTGATTAAAACTCAAGTCAAATTCAAATTTAAAATGCAAGTCAATTTATCATCTCTTCAATTTTTCAAACAAAAATGTTTGTTGGGTTGAAATATTCACAAACTAATTATCTTATAAGAGCCAACATTATTTGAGTATCTAAAATGTCGTTGACCTATTTAAACTTGGACCAGTAGTATTTAATTTATCCTTTACAATTTAAATAAATAGTGAAAGTTTTCCAAATGAGTTGAGACCTTGTATGCTGCATAAAAATCCTACCTAGTAATTATGTGCAAAGTTGCACCTATAACAAAAGTAATTTGGTAGCCCAAATTAATCCAAGGCAGAAAAGAATAAAAGAAATCGAGAAAGATAAAATAAAAATGAAAAATAGAGAGAACCCCTCTGTTCATCAAGCCCAGAACATACACTGTACCGGGCCCAGCCCATCCCCGATCATCCCCTCGTGCTATTCACCATGCACCCCGTGGACGCAGGAGTGTCGTCCATGGCCGGATAGCCACGGGGCGGCCATCCTGCGCCTCCCCATCGTATCCCCGGCGGATAAGAGCATCTCCATGACCCCCCCCCCCTCGAACCCTAGCTCTCTGTCCCTCCCCCCTTTCCTCTTTTCTCGATCTGAAGCTCCATCGACCGGAGCCAATGCACGCCGTCGCAGACTACACGGCCACCGGCCATCGCGCGTCATCTGTGTTGATCCAGGAGATGTGCATCGACATCCTCGACATCCACGCCAACCCACACGAGCAGGAGCTTCGCCAAGCCATCGCCATCATCACTTCTTCGACCTCGGGTGCCGCCACAAATTCCCGTCGATTCGCTCGGCCTCGTCCCTCTCCGGCTACCTTGACCCGCAACACGTTCACTATGAGAAGCCTCACTGTTCACCTCTAGAATTGCCTCGAATTTGAGCCATATCGCGTCGCAATAGTCACCGTATTCCGGCCGTAGCTCTGCTGCTCCGCCGCGTCCACTGCCGCTCCTGCACGCTTATGCTGCTGCACTGCTGCTCGAGCCGCCGCGTTACTGCTCTTGTTGCCGCCTCTTAGTGCTGCTTGTGCCTCGCCCGCGACCCGCGTGCCCGTCCGCACCTTTGCTACTCCTGCGGTTGCTGCTGCCGCCGTCACCGCACGCGCTCGCCTACACACCCCTGTATCTGCCCCTGGCCCTGCCGTGCTGCTCGACGGCTATGCCCAGCCGTGCTCGCAGCAGCGCCCGCCACCGGCCGCTGGTGCCGCTTGCCGGAGTCCCGCCTCCGCCCAACTGCCATAGCCACCTGCGCTCCAGCCTCCCTATAGCCGCAGCCTGCGCTCGCCGCATGTGGCTTCGCCCCCGCCGCGCCCGCTTCCAGCCGCCTCCGCACGCGGCGCTGCTCGCCGCGCCCTATTCCCCGCTCGCCCCTACTCGCCTTGCTATGCTGCCGGTGCCGCTCGTCGCCCCTTGTCGAGGCCCCTCCGGCGCGGGCGTCCCAGCGAGGCCGCCGCTGGCTTGGCCTCTGTCCACGGGGATCGGCCCAGTTTAACTACGGGGCTAAACCACCCCCTAAACTAACCCCCCACTACTACTGACCCGTGGGCCCAAGGCCATTAACTTAGATTAGATTTTAAACTAATTTAAGTACCCCCCCTGTCAATGACAGGTAGACCCCACCTCTAGTTATCTCTTTAAAAGGAAAATACTAAATCTGTGAGAATAACACCTAGGCCCCACTACCCAGGTTTGACCAGTCAATAGTTGACTAGTCAACTATGACTGGACTAATTGACTGGGTCAACCAAGCCCCTGGCCCCACATGTCATTGGTTGTGGCTAGCCCATGCTGAGTATAAAATGTATATTCTATTTTTAATTCTATTTAATAATAAATCTAGGAACTTCAGAAAAATGCTAAAATCTTTAAAAATTCGTAGTAAATAAATCGTAACTCGGATGAAAATGCTTTCTACATGAAAGTTGCTCAGAACGACGAGACGAATCCGAATATGCAGTCCGTTCATCTGTCACATGCCCCTAGCATGCTGAACATCAAACCTTTCCCCTCCGGTTCATCTGTCTGACAAACGTCCAGAACCGGGAAAACATTCCCGGATGTTTTCCCTCTTCGTCTGTATCACCTAGCACCGCGTTAGATCGCTCCTAGCACCGCGTTTTACCATGTTATGCGTTATGATGCTTTGATTGCTCTATTATTTATTGTGTTCCCTCTCCAGTACTTATTTCCGGTAGACCCTGAGACGGCTGTCGATGCCACTATGTTCGACTACGTCACCGACGACCGTCCTTGTCTGAGCAACCAGGCAAGCCCCCCTTTGATCATCCCGATATCGCCCATTCCATTCTCTCATGCTTGCATTAGATTTTGCTACTGTTATTGTTTGCTCCTATTCTGATGCGTAGCCTGCTTTTGTAACCTGCTCATTGTTACCTACCTGCTTATCCTAAACGGCTTAGTATAGGTTGGTTAGTGACCCATCAGTGACCCCACCTTGTCCTTTTTGCCCCTACTTCATCATCGAAGACCCGATCAACGGGATCGAAGACCAGGCCCCGGCACCGCACATCACTTTCCCCTTAGTTGTTCGACACTACTGGGTTATTATCGAGTACCGAGGGTGAGACCTCTTCAGCACTTCTGATGTTAACCCTGTAGTGTAGTCATTCGGTCGTGGTCATCGAGGGTGATTTCCTCCTTAACCACTTCCGATACGACTCTGTGTGCAACCCCTCAAGTGTGAACCTCGGGGGTGATTCCTCTTACGGTCACCTTGATGATTACATCTAGTGGAATTCATCGAGGGTGATTCCTCGGGTTTTCCCCTTGATGTCTGGACACACGGTTACTATGGTTACTATGACTTTACATTGAACCATGTTACTAAAGACGGGTCGGCCCTGAGGGGTGCCCGTGCGAGCTTAATTGCGAGTGATGTGGAGACGGGTTGACCTGGAGGGTGCCCGCGAGATAATTACGAGGCGTGGCCGGGCATTCCTAGCCCTTGCCGCAAGTCCTCGAGACGGGGCAACGTGGTCACATCTTTCGTGAGTCTCTGCTTGTTACCGCGCGTTCCTAATCCACTACGATTTGGATATTTGATCCGAGGGGCCTCTGGCCTGATAGCACTAACCATCACGTGGGCATAGTATGGGCATTCTGCATCGTATACATCAGCCGAAGCTTAATAGATGTCAGCAACTGAGCAGCGTGCGCCGGGTTGGACTGAGTAAGCGTCTGCCTTGTTGAAGGAGGTAGCTAGGTCTGCTCACTGGCCGCCCACGCAACGTGCAGGAGTTCCTGGGGAGATGGCCCATGACCCTTGGGGGCATAGGTTTAGTCCGGTGTGATGGCCTCTCTATTAAGCCTAGGTCGGGTTGCGGCGTATTGTTTGGCCGAGGCCGGACATGACCTAGGAAAGTGTGTCCGGCCGGAGTTAATCGAGCATGGTGGGTAAGTTGGTGCACCCCTGCAGGGAAGAAAACATCTATCGATAGCCTGTCCTACGGTAACGGACACTTGGAGTTGTATCCCGATCGATACAACTAGAACTGGATACTTGTGATGAGAACTGGATGGTGATGAGAATTGGATTGTGATGACACTTGGATAGTATGGCTCTGGGATTGCTTTCTCGCAGGGAGTCGAGAAAGGATCTCCGGACGAGGTTGATAACTCTTCTACTACTTTACTTTATGCTACTCTACTCCCTCATGTTGCTGCAAGATGGTGATTTTGTCACAGCCCTAGAGTTTGCTTGTAACTTGTGGCATTGCATCTATGCATCATGTTTAAATTTCATGAAACTTGAAATGGGGATTGATCCAAACCCTAGCACCAGATCAAATCAAACTAGGTCTAAATAAAATATATTCTCAATGACCCAGAATGCCCTTTGGAAATGTTCATGACTTCTGATAAAGGTGAAAGCCTCTGCCAAAAATGGTGAACATATTTATAGGTCATTCCTGGATTTTTGAGTTAATTTTTAAAGTATTTGAATTTGGGCATTTAAATGCTATAAATAATTTAAATGCTCAAATAATGCTGAAATTAAATGTGGACCACTGGAATAATCCATAGAGTGTCCACAAATTATTGCAGCATTTTACAAAGTGCTTTAGCATTTTTAATAAAGCCAAACAGTTGCAGAAAAATAGAAAACAGAAACAAATATAAGAGAGGAAGAGTTACCTGGACCTACCTACTGTGCAGCCCACCTGGCCGGCCTGGCACTGTAGCAGCCCACCAGGCCCATCAGCCAGTCGTCCTCCACCTCGCGCCAGAAGGACGCGAGGCGTGTGTTCGCCGCACGCCGGCACGCGCCCGTGCCACCTCCTGCTTCTGCCGCTTCCCCCTCGACGCTTGGAGTTGCCACGCGACCCCTGGGGCCGTCTGGATCCCCCTCTCGCCCTCTCGAGCTCTTCCCCCTCCTCTGCTCTCTCTCCCTCTCATGCCCGAGCGCAGCCGTCGCCACCGACGCCGTTCGCCGCGGCCACAGCTACTGCCTCACCTCGCCGAAGCGCTCCGAAGCTCCGCCTCGACCCCCTCTTCCTCCCCACCAAGCCGCACCCCGCCGGAAGCCCTGCAGCGTCGTCCCCGACATCGTCTTCAACCTCTGGCCGCCGGCGAAATCTTCAGGGATTCGCGAGCTTCAGCTCGTCCCGGGCCTCGCCGTTGCCTCTACTGGAATCGCCATGAGCCCCTGCCTCTTTCCCCTCTCTCCCCGTGCTCGCCCGTGCCTTCTAGCCACCGTGGCCATCGGAGCCGATTGCTCCTCGCCGCCGGCCATGTCGCCACCGCGGCTACGGCCGTGCAAGCATGCGCCCGAGCTTACCACTGAGCTCGCCGCACCCCCACGAGTCCAACACGCCTAACCGCGGCTCCTTCCATGCCCTGCACGGTCGACTCGTTCGATGCCCGAACTCTGGCCGCCGCGGAAGTGCTCGCCGGTGCTTCTCCGGCCACTCCCTGGCCGCACCACCACCACGGTTGGATGCGGACGAGCGTCCGCATCCCATAGCTGTGCTCCGCGTGCCAAATGGTGCCCTGTGGGTGAAACCCGCACCTGCACCGCCGCGTTTGGCCTCGCCGGTGGCTAAATGCCGGCGAGTTGACCCCGCTGACCCCGTTTGACCACGGGTGGGCCCAGTTTGACCCCTGGGTCAATGACAGGTAGGGCCCAGCCCTGCTGACTAATTAGGATTAGTACTAATTGAAAGTGCTTGTTATCGACTAGAGGGGGGGGGGGTGAATAGGCAATTTTTATGAAAGTCTTCAAAACATGGAAGTTTCAAAGACAAACAGCAGAAATGAACCTATTGATATGCAGCGGAAGATAAACTACACAAAGCAAGTCATAGTCAAGTATGCAATAATGTGAGAGTACGATGACTAATGGCAACTAGGTAGTAGGGATCAGGATGGAAGATGGTATGAAGCCAAACAGCAAAAGTAGTCAAGCAATGAAGTCAAACAGGTATGACAAGCAGGCAATGACTTCACGAAGACAAATTGTAAGTAAAGGGAAGAGAGGATAGAACCAGTCACTCATTGAACACACATGATTTGTTTGACCAGTTCCAGTTGCTGTGACAACTGTACATCTGGTTAGGGAGGCTGAGATTCAACTCAGAAGACCGCGTCTTCACCTTATTCCCCTTGAGCTAAGGACACACAGTCCTCGCCCAATCACTCTGGTAAGTCTTCAAGGTAGACTTCCAAACCTTCACAGACTTTGTTCACCAGCGATCCACAATGACTCTTGGACGCTCAGGACATGACGCCTAACCGGCTGGAGGATTCACAGTCCTCAAGTGTAATAAGTCCTCAGGTCACACAGACAGAAAGACTTCAGTGATGCCTAACACTCTTTGGCTCTGGGTGTTTGGGCTTTGTCCTCGCAAGGATTTCTCTCTCTCAAAGGCTTCGAGGTGGGTTGCTCTCAAACGACAAAAGCCATGCACTAACTCTGAGCAGCCACCAATTTATGGTGTAGGGGGTGGGCTATTTATAGCCACTGGGCAATCCGACCTGATATGTCCGAAATGACCCTGGGTCACTAAGGAACTGACACGTGTTCCAACGGTCAGATTTCAAACACACACGGCAACTTTACTTGGGCTACAAGCAAAGCTAACTTATCCAGCTCTGGATAAGTTTTACTCTCATTGTCTTCGCTCGAAGACATAGGATTTGGGTTGAGCATCACTTCAGTCACTCTGACTGTGTTCACTTGGACCCCACTTAACAGTACGGTGGTTCCTATGACTCAACAAAGAAGAAAAGGAAACAACGAAACAACTAAGTCTTCGCGCTCCATAGTCTTCACAAAATGTCTTCTCATGTCATAGTCTTCAATATGAATATCTTCATGTACCACCATTGTCGTCAATGTCTTCATACATTTTTAGGGGTCATCTCCGGTAGGTAAACCGAATCAATGAGGGACACTACCTGTGTTATCCTGCAATTCTCACAAACACATTAGTCCCTCAACCAAATTTGTCGTCAATACTCCAAAACCAACTAGGGGTGGCACTAGATGCACTTACAATCTCCCCTTTTTGGTGATTGATGACAAACTGGTTGAAGTTTTCAACGGGGATAAAGTATGTGAAATTGTAAAGGGTAGAGGATTGTCTTCATAAGTTTCAAAGGCTCCCCCTAAAGATGTGCATATAAGTAATTTGCTTTTGGAATGCAAATGCACATGGCAGGTTGTACTTGTGGAGATCCTCTTCAACTTATGACGACAATTCATCATGCATGATAGGATATAAAGAAGATAATGACATGCATAATGAAAAATGGACGTCCGCATAATGACCTAAGTGTGGAAGTTATCATCGCACATGCGGAATTTATCATCGCATCACAGAATAGCAAATAAGTAGCAGACGACCATCAAGTTTAAGTGTTACAACTCAAAGAACCAAATGTATCAAAACGCGAGTTGTAAACACTAGGCAAAATATAAAGTAACCGCCCATATGAACCCGCTTGAAAACTATCAAACTCATATGCTTCTCCCCCTTTTGTCAGTAATGACCAAAAAGGTTTGAAGACATAGAGCATCTACTCGTACCCATGAGGAGTAGGTGAAGCAGCAGGGTTGTCGTTGTCGTTTGGCGGTGCAGACGAGCTTGGTGAAGTGTCGATTCTTGCAGAAGGGGTCGGTGAAGTAGCATCTTATTCTTCATCGATCACTTTGGCATTTACAGTTGCAGCAGAAGAGGAGTATTCAGAGTCTTCAAGAGATGGAGTGCGATGTAGGACAACATTCCGTGGAGGAGTGGAGTCGAACTTGAATTTTTCAGTGAAGCCATCGTCTTGAAGATCTGCTTCAGCACTGAGCAGTGTCAAACTCTTCCATGATCGTCGACATGTTTCATGTGTGACAAAGGCATTCTTGGTGGCAAGATTGCGAATGCGATTGACGTCCACCAAGAGGCTTTGCATTTGGCGCTTCAGCCAGTGATGATGCTTGTCTTGTTTCTGATGAAGGGCAACCAGAAGCTCGCGGTCATTGAGAATGCGGGAGCGCTTCTTAGGCCTTTGGGCACTTGTGCTTTCAGTGGCTTCTGTTTGCGCATGATGAGCCATATGAGTGATCCCAGCCAATGGATAGACACGAGCAACAGCTTGAATTCCTTCATCATTTTGGGTGAAGCTTTGATGGTCAGCATTTGAAGACTAAGAGGCTCCTTTGCAGTCTCTGGGTATATGGCTTCAATGGACAAATCAACATCTGGCATAAATATGATATGATTGCGTGCAGAGGGTTGATAGTTGAAGGCAGAGTGAAGCTTGATCAGTCCCATGATCCAAGGAGCATAGAATTTCAGACCAAAGATGTCCGACCCTGATGCAGCGAGTTGGCGGATGAAGAAATCTTCTGCATTGAAGCGTTTGCCATGAAGAATATGGAAAACCAAAGTCTTCATTGCGCCTTCCAGCTTGGCATTAGGAGAGTGTCCTTTGATAGGCCAAAGAGTTCGCCTGACTATGTGATAGATGGTGCGGGGCAGATACTCAAGGTCTTCAACAAAGAACACCTTTGGATATTCAACATCTGGAGGCAATGGCTTCATCATGCTGAGCATCTGACTCATATTGGGTTCAGGCTTGTGGAAGATGCTCTCCATAGCATCATTGTGAAGCTGACAGCCAGGTTCATAAAGATCATCTGCAGAGGGCAGGCCTGTAAGCTCAATGACATCAATGGCTTTGGCTTCATGATGAACATTTCCTGTCATCCACTCAAGAACCCATGTCTTTGTATCTTTATAGTAACCACGAATATGGAGAGTGGCATAGAATTGGAGCAGTAACTCTTCATTCTAGTGCTCCTTATCGGTGACAAACTGCAGCAGGCCGGACTCTCTGAAGCAGTCCAGAGCCTCTTCTAGACAGGGCAGACTAGTTATAGCTTCAGTATCAAGACGCATATGTGGGAAAATGCGACCTTGATTGTACATAATGCATGAGTAGTAGCTTTGCTGCTGATAGCTCCAGAATCGATCAGAAGATATTCTTGCTCTTGAGTAAGGGTTCTTGGCTCTGTCAAAGAAGGTATTGTGTGCCTTGAAGCCATTGATATTGAAAGATCCTGGTGCTGATGTAGTACCTGGAAACCTAGGCAACCTTGGCTTTGGCTTCTGAACCCGTGGCCTGTGCTCAACATGGTAATCAAACTGAGGACCAGCAGCGGCAGGCGGAGGAGTTAGAACAGGCCATTTGATAGTGATTAGTTGGCCGTAGTTGAATGCTTGCTCGATTGTGTGTGGCCTTTGTGATGGAACAGGAGCAGTGGCGTCAACATTGGCTTCAGGTGCAGATGCAGCATTGGCTTCATTTATTGCAGGCACGTTGGTTGGAGCAGGCTCCACATTTTCTTTAGCCATGACAACGTCATTGGCTTCATTTGTGTTGGTGGTGGCAGCCTTAAGATTTTCAACTTCCACTTGATGAGATGGAGGGTCGGGCATTGGCACGTTCACTTCAGGAACCACTTCTACTTCAACGGGGGGAGTAGGAACACGTTCATCTTCTTGTCTTTCATCGGCTGATGCATCCGGAATGTCTTCAGCACCTTTTGCTTCAGACTCTGAGACATTCACAGTGGGAGTGGCTTCTAGAAACACTTGACGTGCAACAGATTGTTGAGGCACTTCTCCTTCTGGAACGCTCGAGGTGGTGACTTGAGGCCTTGGTCCTTTGCGAAGCCTGCCTAACGCTGGCGACGCCTTTGGAGATGGAGTTGGCTGGGCCTCAAAGTCGTCATCTTCATTTCGCACAGATGGGGTAGCTTGATGGTGTTGGGGAGTACTTGGGGTATCTTGTTGTTGTGGGTGATCAGCCCACGATGCATCCTGAGCAATTGGCGTCAGAGGACGACCAATGCTGATGAGTTCGCTGTTCGTGAGAACAGGCGATGATACTAGGTTATGTTCGATCTGAGGAAGCACTACATCATCTTCAACATTGTCGTGATGACCAATGTCTTCAGCAGCGGTGGGGTCAACTACTGGAATGTCTTAAGCTTCATGAGCCTTTGTGGAAGCAGGCTCATGAACTATTATCCTTTGTTCTTGATGTTCAAATGTGGGAGGAACCATTGAAATTGGTTCAACCACGAAGGGCTCTGAGGGAGCAGCCCTATCCTTCTTGGTTCTGCGCTTCTTCTTAGTGGGAGCAGCATCAGAAGCTTCAGGATTTTTTCTGTTCCTGGCTTCAGCCTCGGCAGTTCTCGTCTTCTTTTGCTCAGAAGCGGTTGATCTGACCTTTGGCTTCGAGCAGGTCATGCTGGTTGGGAACACAATGCGCGGTGCTTCCCGCCTTGAAGGAGCAGATTGGTCAGTCGATGGCTTCTTCTTCTTTGCAGCCATTCGTGGGTCGATGCTAGGACGACCAAGAGCCTTGCGCTTCTCAGCCTCATTGTAGGCTTGCACACATTTGTCAGCCAGGTTCTTCATGCGCTCGTGAGAACCTTTGGCTTCTTCATGCTTCTTGAGGAAGGATTCCTTGAGCTCATGCAGCATGATCTTGAAGTTCTTGACATCTTGGACGCTGAGCTTGGCCACATGCTTCTTGAATTGAGCTTTCTCATGGTCTATCTTGTGCTTCAACTCAATGATGCACTGAGCGAGAGCTAGCTCAGAAGCAATGGCGCCATTGAAGGAAACGCTGAGGCCAATGGGAAGTTGCAGATCATCAAAGCTGAGATTTGGTGAATCAAACCACTCATCAATGAAGTTATGAATGATTGCCACATCAAAGAGAGGCAAATCATCGAAGATCTCTGCTTCTTCCTTGCTCTTGATTAGTTGTTCAAGGGCATCATCTGCAAGATCTTCATCACTAGATAGATCAATGTGCTCTTCACGCAGAATGGCAGCAGGAGTCAGTTTCTGATCAGTATTCTTGACAATTTGCTTCTTCTCCATCTTCTTGGAGATGCGTGATAAATCTTCAGACTGCACACCATCTTCAGGAGGTGCAGTGGCCAGTGGCTTCGCACGAGAAGCTTTTAAAGGAGCAGCTGATCTTAAAGCCTTAGCCTTCTTGGGCTTCTGCAGCTTTGGAGTAGGAGCTGGGGCTTCATCAGAGTCAGCAACATCATTTGAGCGATCCACTTTGGCACCTTGAACTGTGATGTGAGCGATGAGGCCATCAAGGTTGTAGAAGGGACCGATGACATTGGGTTCTGCATCACGTGAGCCATCAGCACGGGGAGCAGGAGGACCACGATTGAAATCTAATCCCAATGACTTCTTGTTTTCCTTGGCCGATGCCTTTGCGTGCTGGAAGTTGCGCTTGAAGAGAGTATCATCACGACACCAGAGCAATGATGATGGGTCGGCATTTTCAGGCTGAGGTCCACGGACCATACAGGGATAGAAACCCTGTGCAATAGCTTCAGTTCTATTCTTGGGTGGAAGGCCTCGAAAGAGAATATCACCCCAAGGACTTTTGATAGCATTCTTCTCAGCGTATTCTTGGGTGACGAAGTTGTACTTGAACCATTGTTCAGCCCAATATCTTCGAATCCATTGGATTCGTGTCTTGCGCTGATTGTAATCCTCTTCAGGATCTGTCTTGTAAAGCTCTGAGAGGTCATCAGGCAAATCTCTTGATGTTCCTCCATGATGATGTCTGCCACCCTTCCTTACTGATTTTTCTGCAGCCATGAATTTCAAACTAAATGGCTTCAACATGTTCAAAGGCTTCAGAGGCTTTCGCTTACTGGACAGACAGGAACTGGCTTCGGGAGAGTTAATGTGACGCTGTAAAAAAGAGAGTTTTATTTACCACACGAAGAACTGCTAGATGGAAGAGTAGGAAACCGAGCAGTTCAATCCACCGTGCCCTAACTTGGCGACAGAGGACACCTACGGTGGCGGCGGAGAGGACGATGTCAGCGGACGGCGTGAGGACGGCATCGGAGAAGTCACGGCAGCTAAGCGCTTCGTCGCCGGCGTCGTCGAGAGCTAGCGGTGGCGCTAGGGTTTTGACGAGGTGGAGAGGTGGAAGAAGTTTCCTTTCCCGCAGGGGACAGGTATTTATAAGGAAGTGGGCGGCACAGCGCAATTACGCAGGTGCCCCTGGCGGTTCATATCTGACGGGCATGTGGCAAGCATGCAACATACTTAGAGTTATCCGACGTTCCCACGCCCGCCAGGTTTGTCGGATAGATGTTCCGGCTTCTCTGGATTTCAGGCAATAAGGATGAATCATTTAAAACAGACTTAAAGTTTGTCTCTGTATCTTCTACTGACAAGGACGCAGAGAAGACATTCGACAGTTTCAATAGAATGCATATGATTTGGAAAGATAGAGTTTGAGATAGGTAGCATAGATAGATTAGGGTCCGATCACATTCACTTAGTTCAAAAGATTCAACAAGAAAACATAGCTATAAGTGAATGCTGTAGAGGATAGAACACTAGTATATATATCAAACAACAACCAAATCAATGTAGTGAAGACAATCATGAAGATAAATTGAAACTGAAGACAAATCGAATGTGAAGACATATCAAATGCAACGCCATGAGTGAAACACTTCAAACAGAAAAGTTTGGTGGTGGCGTTACCCACCGTATAGGAAGTATTAGACCCAGACACGGCGCACAATTATCGTGGCGCTCCGAAGTCAAATTCTACGTTAATGTATTCACACTCAGAATGTAAGTCTTCATTGATTTAAGATATACTTTACTTCGTGTGTTGCACATCTAAGTCATCAAAATGCATAAGTGTTAGGATGTGTGCCTGATCACAGGACATTTGAGGATTCTAAGATATTTAGCTCACATCGTAACTTGCAAAACCTTTTCTCGTCCAAGGGCTTTGTGAAGATATCTGCCAGTTGCTCTTCAGTGTTGACGTGAATGATATCAATGTCTTTCTTCATGACATGATCTCTGAGAAAGTGATGACGAATTTCAATGTGCTTTGTCTTCGAGTGCTGAACAGGGTTGTTGGCAATCTTGATGGCGCTTTCGTTGTCGCAGAAAAGAGGCACTTGTTTCAGATTGATGCCATAGTCCTTGAGAGTTTGCTTCATCCATAGAAGCTGAGCACAACAAGATCCAGCAGCAATGTATTCAGATTCAGCAGTTGAGAGTGACACACAGTTCTGCTTCTTTGAAGAACAACAGACAAGTGATCGTCCCATAAAGTGACATGTGCCTGATGTAGACTTGCGATCCACCTTGTCACCAGCATAATCAGCATCAGAAAATCCAGCCATATCAAACTCTGAGCCCTTTGGATACCATAATCCTAGTGTTGGGGTGTGAGCCAAATATTGAAGAATTCGCTTCAAAGCTAGGTGATGCGATTCCTTTGGTGCCGCTTGGAATCGAGAACACATGCAAACACTAAGCATAATATCTGGCCTAGATGCACATAGGTAAAGTAAAGAACCAATCATGGAGCGGCATACCTGTTGATCGAACTCTTTACCATTTTCGTCAGGACCCAGATGATGTTTGGCTGGCATTGGCGTCGTGTAACCTTTGCAATCTTGCATTCCAAACTTCTTCAGGCAGTCTTTGAGGTATTTATCTTGAGATATGAAGATGACATTCCTTTGCTGATGAATTTGAAGACCAAGGAAGAACTTCAGCTCACCCATCATGGACATCTGATATTGCTCTTGCATCATGTATCCAAACTCATCACTATACTTCTGGTTGGTGCAGCCGAAGATAATGTCATCCACATATATTTGGCACACAAACAGTTCACCATCATATGTCTTCATGAAGAGTGTGGGATCGAGGGATCCAAGTTTGAAGCCTTTGCTCTTCAGGAAGTCTTTGATTGTACAGTGCTTTGTTTAGTTTGTACACCATATCAGGATGTTTTGGATCTTCAAAGCCAGGTGGTTGTGCAACGTATACTTCTTCTTCAATCTTGCCGTTGAGAAATGCACTCTTCACATCCATTTGATATAGCAAGATATTGTTTTGGTTAGCATAGGCTAGCAATATGCGAATAGCTTCAAGTCTAGCCACAGGAGCAAATGTTTCATCGAAGTCAATCCCTTCAACTTGAGTATATCCTTGTGCAACGAGACGTGCTTTGTTTCTGACGACTTGGCCATGCTCATCTTGTTTGTTGCGATATATCCATTTTGTGCCAATAATGTTATGCTTGCGAGGGTCAGGACGCTTGACAAGTTCCCAAACATTGTTCAGCTTGAACTGTTAAAGCTCTTCTTGCATTGCTTGAATCCATTCAGGTTCCATAAAGGCTTCAGCAACTCTCTTGGGTTCTGATATTGACACAAAAGAAAAGTGCCCACAGAAATTTGCTAACTGTGTTGCTCTTGAGCGAGTAAGTGGACCAGGTGCATTGATGCTATCAATTATCTTCTCAATTTGCACTTCACTTGCAACACGAGGATGAACTGGGCGAAGAATTTGTTCTTGCTGATCATTGTCATCATTGGGAGGATTGTCTTCAGGCTGAGCATTGTCTTCATGTTGGTTGGGTGCAGAAATGATAAGTTCCTCTTCAGGCTGTGCTTCAGCAGGCATGATTTCACCAGTTCCCATTAGCTTGATAGACTCGCTGGGTGGAGCTTCTTCAAGATTACTTGGCAGGAGCTCTCTTTGTGAACCATTGGTTTCATCAAACCGCACATCTACAGTTTCGACGATTTTATAGAGAGAGAGGTTGAAGACTCTGTAAGAGTGTGAATCCTTTCCGTAACCGAGCATGAAGCCTTCGCGAGCTTTTGGTGCAAATTTTGACTTGTGATGGGGATCCTTGATCCAGCACCGTGCTCCAAATACTCCGAAGTAGCTTATTTTTGGCTTCTTGCTAGTGAGGAGCTCATAGGATGTTTTGTTCGGAAGCTTATGGATGTAAACATGGTTGATGACGTGGCATGCTGTATCTATAGCTTCAGGCCAGAACTTTCTTGGTGTTTTGTATTCGTCCAGCATCGTCCGAGCCATCTCAATGAGGGTTCTGTTCTTGCGCTCTATGATGCCATTTTGCTGAGGTGTGTAAGGAGTAGAGAACTCATGAGTGATTCCCATTGTATCCAGATAAAGATCAAGTTCGGTGTTGTCGAACTCAGTGCCGTTGTCACTTCTGATATGCTTGATCTTGACACCATAATTGTTCATGGCTCGATTGGCGAAGTGTTTGAAAACATCTTGCACTTCGGTCTTGTAGAGAATTATGTGCACCCATGTATATCTTGAGTAATCATCGACAATAACGAAGCCATAGAGACAGGCAGTCATAGTGAGGGTAGAGTAGTGAGTAGGGCCAAATAAGTCCATGTGTAGCAGCCCGAAGGGTTGAGACGTAGTCATGATTGTCTTTGAGGGATGCTTGGCCCTCGTCATCTTTCCAGCTTCGCAGGCACCACACAAATGATCTTTCTTGAACTTGACGTCTTCAATGCCAATGACATGCTTCTTCTTGGCGAGTGTATGTAAGTTCCTCATCCCAGCATGCCCCAGCCTCCGATGCCATAGCCAGCATTCTGAAGCTTTTGTAAGAAGACATCTTGCAAGCCGTGGACCTGCTGAGAAATCTACCATGTACAGATCATCTTTCCTGTATCCTTCAAAGACTAGAGATTTGTCAGATTCCATTAGTACAAGGCAACGATACTTTCCAAATATTACAACCATGTTCAGGTCGCAAAGCATTGAGACCGACATTAAGTTGAAGCCAAGGGATTCAACAAGCATCACTTTGTCCATGTGCTGATCCCTTGAGATTGCAACTCTACCTAGACCCAATACCTTGCTTTTACCAGTGTCAGCAAATGGATGTGACTCTTATCAGATGGACGTAAGGTTGAGTCCATGAGAAGACTTCGATCACCAGTCATATGATTAGTGCATCCACTGTCCATAATCCATTCTGAAGCACGAGGTGTCATACTCTGCATTACAGTTAGGAGGATAGGCTTCACCAAGAGTATTGTGAAGCATAAACATTTGATGGGCAAGAGGATTATGGAAGCTCAGATCAAGATTCGGACTAATAGGATGAATGGCAAGCGATTCAGGAACAAAATACATAGTGAGACCATTTGGGCATTTGATCTTGCGCCCTACAAGATGTTTTAGGTCCCCAGCAATAGCATCAGACGCCTTTGATTTTAGGCTGGAGACCTTTCCCTGCAAAAGAAAGTTAATTCTTCTTAACCACCCACATCTTCAGGGGTGGCTTAGAAGCAATGAGTCTAAGTGCAGCATCTGAGAACTTCGGCTTTGGAGCCCTAGCAAATAGCCTTGCAGGAGATGAATGATACTCATATGAATAAGCAGAATAGTTCTTAGTTCTATGAACATAGCGGTTTGAAGATACACGCTCATATTCATACATCTAAGTACGGTTTCCCTGCAAAACATTGGCGTTAGGGTGACTCGGGTGAGTCCTCTGTCTGTATGAAGCCTTTGGACCATATGAAGCCTTAGGTCTGGGATTTGTCTTCTTCCCAGGTGGTGTCATGATGACATTCACTGGAAGCTTCTCAAGACAGCTTTTGGGAACCCAGATCTTCTTCATAGGTGGCCCATTCCTGCAGTTAGTACCAATATATCTGGCAAACACTTCACCATTCTGATTCTTGAACAGTTTATAGTTTGCATCAAAGGATTCATCAATGACAACATGATTAGCACAGGTAAAGCCAGATAAGGTGGATGGATCCACTGAAGGTCCCTTTGCAGCAACCCATGTGGTTTTGGGATACTGCTCAGGCTTCCAGTAGGAACCATCAACATTCATTTTCCTCTCGAACCCAACACCCTCTTTCCTAGGGTTTCGGTTCAGAATCTGCTTTTTGAGGACATCACAAAGTGTCTGATGCCCTTTCAGACTTTTATACATCCCCGTTTCAAGCAATGTCTTCAACCTAGCATTTTCATCAGCAATAGTAGTGGTATCCTCCGCAGAGGGGTTAGTTACTACATCAGTAGTTGAAGACGATGCAACAGTAACAGTAGTGGAACATCCAGCAACAGAGGTAGCGTTATCGCGCTCAAGGCATTTTAGACATGGTGGTTCAAATCCATCCTGAGTGGGACTGATCTGTTGAGCGCGAAGTGACTCATTTTCTTTTTGAAGATCTTCATGAGCCGCTTTCAACTTCTCAAGTTCTTGCTTCCTTTGAAGATAATCATAGGAGAGCTTTTCATGAGTGATTGTGAGCGTATCATGACGACTTTCAAGTTCTTGGTACTTAGCATGAAGATTTTTTATGTCTTCAACTAAGGACTGTGAACGAGTCATTTCCGCGTCCAACAGGTCATCGCTTTTTTCTAACAGTTTTTGAGTATGTTCCATAGCCTTTTGTTGTTCAGTTGCAATTTTAGCAAGTGTTTTGTAGCTAGGCTTGGATTCACAATCAGAGTCATCTTCACTAGATGTTTGAAAGTAAGCATCGCGTGATTTTACCTTGGCACCACGTGCCATGAAGCAGTAGGTAGGAGTAGGGTCGTCCGTGTCATCAGCTTCAGCGTTGGTGTGGACATCATTGTCTTCTGTGTTGAAGATGGACTTGGCAACATAAGCAGTGGCTAAAGCCAGACTTGCGAAACCAGGGTCGGACTCCTCCTCAGACTCCACCTCCACCTCCTCAGAAGCAGACTCCTCCTCTGAATCCATTTCCTTCCCAACAAAATCACGAGCCTTGCCAGATGAGCTCTTCTTATGAGATGAAGACTTTGATGAGGACTTGGAAGAAGACTTTGAAGATTTCTTCTTCTTGTTGTCATCAGAATCATATTCCTTGCTCTTCTTCTTCTTCTTCTTCTTCTTCTTCTTCTTCTTCTCGTTGTCCCATAGTGGACACTCAGAGATGTAGTGTCCAGGTTTCTTGCACTTGTGACATGTTCTCTTCTTGTAGTCATGAGTAGAAGCTTCATCATTTCTTGAGCTGGATCGTGAAGACTTTCTGAAGCCTTTCTTCTTAGTGAACTTCTGGAACTTCTTCACAAGCATAGCAAGTTCCTTTCCAATGTCTTCAGGATCATCAGAACTGCAGTCAGATTCTTCTTCAGATGAGGAAACAACTTTTGCCTTCAAAGCGCGAGTTCGGCCATAGTTGGGACCATAGATATCTCTTTTCTCAGAAAGCTGGAACTCATGTGTGTTGAGCCTCTCAAGTATATCAGACGGAACGAGTGTCTTGAAGTCAGGACGTTCTTGAATCATGATGGCAAGGGTGTCGAAGGAGCTGTCAAGTGATCTCAGCAGTGTCTTGACGATTTCATGCTTGGTAATCTCAGTAGCGCCAAGAGCACGAAGCTCATTTGTGATGTCAGTGAGGCGATCAAATGTGAGCTGGACATTCTCATTGTCGTTTCTCTTGAAGCGGTTGAAGAGGTTGCGAAGAACACTGATCCTTTGATCTCTCTGAGTTGAGATGCCTTCGTTAACCTTGGATAGCCAGTCCCAGACTAGCTTTAACATCTCCAGAGCACTCACACGGCCATACTGTCCTTTGGCCAGATGACCACATATGATGTTCTTGGCAGTAGAGTCCAGTTGAATGAACTTCTTGACATCAGCAGGGGTGACACCTTCACCAGTCTTGGGAACGCCGTTCTTGACGACATACCAAAGGTCGACATCAATGGCTTAAAGATGCATGCGCATCTTATTCTTCCAGTAGGGATATTCAGTTCCATCGAAGACGGGGCAAGCAGCAGAGACTTTGATTATCCCTGCAGTCGACATAGCTAAAACTACAGGTGGTTAAACCGAATCACACAGAACAAGGGAGTACCTTGCTCTGATACCAATTGAAAGTGCTTGTTATCGACTAGAGGGGCGTGAATAGGCGATTTTTATGAAAGTCTTCAAAACATGGAAGTTTCGAAGACAAACAGTAGAAATGAACCTATTGATATGCAGTGGAAGATAAACTACACAAAGCAAGTCATAGTCAAGTATGCAATAATGTGAGAGTACGATGACTAATGGCAACTAGGTAGTAGGGATCAGGATGGAAGATGGTATGAAGCCAAACAGCAAAAGTAGTCAAGCAATGAAGTCAAACAGGTACGACAAGCAGGCAATGATTTCACGAAGACAAACTGTAAGTAAAGGGAAGAGAGGATAGAACCAGTCACTCGTTGAAGACACAAGATTTGTTTGACCAGTTCCAGTTGCTGTGACAACTGTACATCTGGTTAGGGAGGCTGAGATTCAACTCAGAAGACCGCGTCTTCACCTTATTCCCCTTGAGCTAAGGACACACAGTCCTCGCCCAATCACTCTGGTAAGTCTTCAAGGTAGACTTCCAAACCTTCACACACTTCGTTCACCGGCGATCCACAATGACTCTTGGCCGCTCAGAACTTGACGCCTAACCAGCTGGAGGATTCACAGTCCTCAAGTGTAATAAGTCTTCAGGTCACACAGACAGAAAGAGTTCAGTGATGCCTAACACTCTTTGGCTCTAGGTGTTTGGGCTTTGTCCTCGCAAGGATTTCTCTCTCTCAAAGGCTTCGAGGTGGGTTGCTCTCAAACGACAAAAGCCGTGCACTAACTCTGAGCAGCCACCAATTTATGGTGTAGGGGGTGGGCTATTTATAGCCACTGGGCAACCCGACCTGATATGTCCGAAATGACCCTGGGTCACTAAGGAACTGACATGTGTTCCAACGGTCAGATTTCAAACACACACGACAACTTTACTTGGGCTACAAGCAAAGCTGACTTATCCAGCTCTGGATAAGTTTTGCTCTCATTGTCTTCGCTCGAAGACATAGGATTTGGGTTGAGCATCACTTCAGTCACTCTGACTGTGTTCACTTGGACCCCACTTAACAGTACGGTGGTTCCTATGACTCAACAAAGAAGAAAAGGAAACAACGAAACAACTAAGTCTTCGCGCTCCATAGTCTTCACAAAATGTCTTCTCATGTCATAGTCTTCAATATGAATATCTTCATGTACCACCATTGTCGTCAATGTCTTCATACATTTTTAGGGGTCATCTCCGGTAGGTAAACGAATCAATGAGGGACACTACCTGTGTTATCCTGCAATTCTCACAAACACATTAGTCCCTCAACCAAATTTGTCGTCAATACTCCAAAACCAACTAGGGGTGGCACTAGATCCACTTACACTAATTAATATTTTAGTTAAACTAATTACACTGACACGCGGGACCCACTGTCAGGATTGACCTGGACCGCGCCCGTTGACTGCTGACATCACAGTGACGTCATGCTGACACAGTAACTCATTTTCTGGATTTATTCTTATATAGGAAATTCCAGAAAATGTTGCAAACTTCAAAAATTCATAGTAATTCAACCGTAAGTCCAAATCAAACAAATTATATATGAAAATTGATCAGAAAAATATGAAGAATCTATTTACAGAACTTTCATGCATGATTGAACAAGTTAACCTCACTGAATAGGATGAATCATGATTAGGAAAATTTATGAACTAGCATTTGGAGTTGGAGTTTAACCTTGTTTGAATTCCACTTCAATTAACTTGGCTTACTGCTGCATTAGGTCAATTCAGTTCCTTAACATGACATGTCATTCATTTGATTGTGCATTGTAGTGAATGTTGGTTCTTTGTGTTTGCCGGTGGTTGTTCCCTCTCAGTAGACGTGTTTCGACGATGAGTTCGATGACACCGATGAAGAGTTATATTATCTTCAGAAGTGCCAGGCAAGCAAAACCCCCTTGTTCATTCCGATACAATCCCACTCTCTCGCCCCTGCTCTCTTTTACTGCATTAGGACAACAACGAGTCATTTGTTACTTTCTGCGGTAGCTGAACCCCTTTATCCTTTGCATGACCTGTCATTGCCACAGTAAATAGATGAAACCCACTAGCATGAGTAGGAGTTGTTTGAGCCCTGATGTGCCTACTCATTCATGCTTGTTTGTCATACCTGCTACTGCTTAGAGTTGAGTCATGTCTGATTCATCGGGGATGAATTGGAGGTGTGTAAACATTTCCTATTGTGTGTGAGCTAGGCGTGTGAACACGATTTGGTAAAGGTAGCGGTGAGAGGCCATGTAGGAGTACATGGTGGTTTGTCTCATTGAAGCCGTCCTCAGGAACTGAGTTCTGTGTTTGTGATCCATGAAACAGTTACTACCACACATTGGGATCCTTAATTGACTCTCTCGGCTTCTTAATCACCCTTGTCCTCTGTCCAGGAGTTGCAAGTAGTTTCTGGTGTTTGTAGTATGCTGGGGGCTGTGCGCAGCGCTGACCTGAGGGGTGGGCTGTGTTGCGGTAGGCACGTGGCCGGGCATGCCGGGCGCCCGTTTGGTGTCTCGGAACCCTGTACACATCGTTCGGGGCCGTATGTGGAAACCTCGGCCGGACTCCCTGCGGATGGAACTTGAATAGGCAATAAACCTGGACTAGAGACTTGAGTGTTTAGGTAGGCCGTGGCCAACCCTCGCTGGGCTTCCGTTTGAAGGTTGCCGAGTACATGTCGTATAAACGGCGATAAGTGGTGAGAGCGTGTGTGAAGAAGTACACCCATGCAGGGTTAACATCATCTATTCGAATAGCCGTGTCCGCGGTAATGGACTTCTGGGTTGCCTATAACAGTTCGTAGATAAGTGGAAGTGGATACTCTAAAATGCGCAAGATAAGCGTGAGTGCTATGGATGGCGTTCTCGTAGGGAGACGGGAGCGGATCCATAGTGGTGTATTGATATGGTGAATATGTGGACTCGTGTGCGCCACCTCAAAAGGGTTACTTGCAGTCGTAGTTCAGGATAGCCACCGAGTCAAAGCTGGCTTGCTGCAGTTAAAATCCACCACCCCTTTCGATACTGATGCATATGTAGCTAGTTCTGATGTAAGTCTTGCTGGGTACATTTGTACTCACGTTTTCCTATTTTATGTTTTGCAGAGAGACGTCAGTCTCGCTAGTAGTTCCGTGTGGACTTCGACATTTAGCTTGATACCTCAGCTACGATCTTGTGCCCTCGGCAGGATCTGGTAGATAGTCAGGCTTCTCAGCCTTTTTCATTTGTAGATGTCTGTACTCAGACATGTTGAGCTTCCGCATGTGCTTTGACTTGTATGCTCTGAATGTTGGGCCATGAGACCCATGTTTGTAATATCTCGCTCCTCGGAGCCTAATGAATTAATAAATATTGGAGTCGTAGAGTTATGTTGTGATGCCATGTTGTATTTACACATATCGAGCATATTGTGTGTGTGATTGAAATGCTTGGTATGTGTGGGATCCGACAATCTAGTTGTTTATCCTTGGTAGACTCTCTTATGGGGAAATGTAGTCTAGTGCTTCCATGAGCCATAGTAGTCCGCTACAGCCCGTTTCACCGGAGTCCTGCTAGCCCAGCACTACTGCTCAGGACACTTGACTGGCCGACATGTGTTTCACTTCGTTCTTGTGTCTGTCCCTTCGGGGAAATGTCACGCGGTGACATCTGGAGTCCTGCCTAGCCTGCTATAGCCCGGGTTACCGGAGTCCTGTTAGCCCAGTGCTACAGCCCGGATTCACACGCTGTTGACCGACATGCTCGAAGTTGATTCATGTATGCCTGTCCCCATGGGTTAGTGCCGCTTTGGGTTCACGACTAGCCATGTCGGCCCGGGTTCTTTGTCATATGGATACTAGCGACACTATCATATACGTGAGCCAAAAGGCGCAAATGGTCCCGAGCCAGGTAAGGTGGCACTGTGGGAATACCGTGCGTGAGGCCGCAAAGTGATATGATGTGTTACATGCTAGATCGGTGTGACATAGGATCAGGGTCCTGACAGTGTTGGTATCAGAGCCGGACTGCCTGTAGGATTACCAAGCCAAACTGGTCGAAGTCGTGTCTAGAAACGCTTTAGTTATATAAGGGAATTGATTATGGAAGGGAACGTAAGGCTCTTTTTACTCCTTATACCTCATGGACTTCTGATCTGAGTCAACCTCTTCTCTCCTACGGGGATTAAGAACTAGGCCTTCTCATCTATCTATCAAGATGACGAGTTACTATGGTAGAGACTTATAGGATTGTTGAATTCAAGCCTCAATTCAGTTTCTACTACTTTTAGTATGTTGTCAGTTGAACCAGGACCTTGATATTGTGATGTTGAGTGGTTATGCCATCATTTTGCATGATGTCTCAATTCTTTTTGAGATTTTTACAGCCGTTATGCTGTCCGAGTCATCCCAAGTTTCTAGTTAGTCTGATGCATTTGCAAATCCCTTCTTCCCATCCCGATGTCCTTTGGGCCAGATTAAGCACACTAATCGGTGAGTTGAGGTACTCTATTGCCTCGACATATATGTTGGAGTTATTATTATGACCCTAGGTGTCAGGATCATCTAGCAATCTACCATGTTTTGTGTTACCAGTGTGATGATTCTGGCCACCATTCTCGAAAGCATCCCGTGATGCCATTAGTAGTAGGTATTCTACTCCTGGGTTTTCGAACCCGTGATTCACCCTACTTCGTGTTGATAGTGTTGCTCGTACCTTTAGAATATTAGTAACCTTTGCGATAGCCCTCGAGGTCTGTGGTATTTCCTTCTTCCAAATACCATGATCCATCCTTGGCAGAAATTCGTTTGAATCAAAAGATCACAACCAGGGTGTTCTTGAGGAGTACTCCATTCATATTGTGACTCTGCCAGTTCTTCCTTTCTGCATGGGTTATCCGGAAGAAATATGTTGAACTCGTTCAACATGCTAACCTATGCATCCACAACTCAGAAAGTTATATGTTCCTTGAGTTGTCCCTCCTTAGTTGTTTTCTGACCTTCGACTATCAATTGATAGCCAGGAGTAGTTGTGCATTCGTGCTATCGATGCTTATTATTCTCGTGGTCCGTCAAGCCATTCTATTTCGGAATGACTAGGAGAAACAAACTCCAGTACCTCATCCATTTCTAGGATTGGGTCACAGCAGTTGTATTCCGCAGATCAAATGCAATCAAGCTTTTGTTCTGTTCTACCCTGAAGTATTACCTACTTTATGTCAGGAATGTCATGAGAATTGCACCTCCTCTTATGAATTCTTGATGCAGTGATACTCTCACCATCATCATTCATTCCTCGGCCCTCGTGTTGTTGTAACCGGAATGCCGACAAGTGAATTGTGATATGTGAAATCAATGCTCCGAGCAACTCGTTGCTTGCTAGTAATGGACAATATTCTCATTCTTAGCGTGTTGGTTATTAAATCATCATCCTAAGATTGACCGTGCTACCTAGTCCTTATTTCTGGTGCACTCTTCGATCAATGAGTTGGGATTATTCAATCCCTTGCTTATTTGATCATATCGTCTTGCTCTGAAAAGCAAGATTGCTCTCGACCTTAGTAACATATCGGTGGTTCGTGATTTTCCGAAGATCTTCTCGAAAGTATTACCTGGTTGTCACCCGACCGCTGTGTTGAGTTCGTGATCAAGTTGGTTTCCTTGTAAACCACCCCTTCTCCAAGAATCCGTGTTGGATATCCCTGAGCTGGTTGGTTAAGCTAAACAACAACTTGGAGAGCTGGAAGATAAAAGCTTGTCTGACTTAGTTCATGTTAAGGGATATCTTTTTGTGTGTGTGTGTGTTGAAGGAAGATGATATCTCCATCGATTGGTCCTCGTGATCAGTTGTTGGATCTATTGCCTTGTCAAAACTTTGACTTGAGTATGGGCTATCGTCAAGTCAAATCAGAACCAACGATGTTCGTAATGTTGTCTTACTCGTGGATGATCCCTCGAGCATACACCATTACATCTTTTGGTCTGACCAATGCTATCACCGTGTTCACATGATGGTGGAAGTCCAGTGATATGGAAATTCCGATGAGTTGTTGTTGAGACCATCAGCAGCATTTTGTCCCCCCATGATTCATGTTGAACATTACACTAGTATTGGAAACTCTGTAAGCATTGCCTTCATGCTCCGCTCATGAGGTATACGTTTGGATGAAAGGAGTGACTTCCCCTAATTCATGTGCATTTGATGAAAGTTGCCGCCGTGAATTTGAGAAAGCTTGTTTTTGCTTCCTTCAGAACCATCCCAAGTCAGTCATGCATGTGCGAAGTATTCCATGGTTTGATAGGCTCGCTACCTCCACTCCATGTGTAATTCCTTACACCTCAAGCCACTGATTGATTTGTTCAAGGAGAAGAAGTTCCTTCTTAAGAATCATGACTTATGTTAGGACTTCGTTATCCTCGATGATGGTTCCCCACCTGAACTCGGTAGTGTTTTATTATAAGACTGCCACGTGGTCACGCTTGTCTAGGACAGTGTGTTCACAGGTGTGTAGCAGAACCAGCTCATGTTTTGGAGCTTGCTATCATAGTTCATCCCCTGAGAATCTGGCAACGTCATCTCGTCGATTTGTGTTGCAAAACTTTCACTTTTGTTTCTAGATTCGATGAGTCTAGAATATCCTGACACCAACCAGATCTGAATCTCAGGCAGATATGATGGTTGGAACGTGTCCCAAGAGTTATAATATTGGTCTCTCGGTAACCCGGTAACGTGGATGTCATGGCCAACCCACCTAGCCGGAAGGCCTATTATTGTAATATCTTGGTTGAAGAAGTTGGTCACTTCCCCATAAGGATCTCGCAGGATCTGCCTCCGTAGTTATTCCTTATGGATTCTTGAGCTTCCGAAGTCCAACCTTTTACTTGATGTTCTAGTTATCAAGCCATATCTATAAATGGGTTGTGCTAGCACATCAAGGAGAACATTAGAAGCGGGGTGCTAAATGTCTCTCGGTCGATCATCCAGATTTCGTTCCCTTGGCCTCGCTAAGGTGAAATCTGAGAAAGAGGTGTCTTTCTATGCATCTGCATTGTCCATCACTATCCGTCAAGGTAGTAAGATGTGTTGCCAGGATCCTCAACACGGATGTTGGTAGAACCTTGATGAATATGGAAATGCTCAAGTTCTTGAGAGAACGCACAAGCAAAATCATCTCTTGCGTTGTCTTCAACAAGGTAGTCCACATCATCCATCCTAGTCTGAGTATGCCATTTCCTCAAGCTATTTCAAACGATCATTTGTAAACTGCCTTAAGCTAGTATGAAGAGCTTCAATGATCTCTGGATCAAAAGTAATTCTTTTTTCCACTTAAGGGAATATTGCTGCGAGTCACCTTTCTTAAGGTGTCTCGTTGTGGTATCATGGCAACCCAACTCCTTGCTACGTTGACACCGTTCACCACCCTCCTAGGTGTGGGAATTCCGCTACTTATTTAAACCTTTTCATATGCTCATTTCCATCATTCTTGTTGTGTGTATCGTGTCTCATCTCGACAGATGTCGCTATGTCTCATTCTGTGAGTTGATCATCGGTTGGTTGATCTTCGAGAGTTTCTTTTCTTCCCGTTATCATGTTGGATGGAGTTCTTAGAGCAATACATCGAGACAAAGATGGTGATCGTGACAATGTTCCTATGAAGTGCAACCTGGATCGTGAAGACCGTGTTAGCTCGTGCTCCCTCTGTCTTCTTACCTCACGTCTTGAATCTCGGGACGAGATTCTTGTGTAGTGGGGGTGAGTTGTCACAGCCCTAGAGTTTGCTTGTAACTTGTGGCATTGCATCTATGCATCATGTTTAAATTTCATGAAACTTGAAATGGGGATTGATCCAAACCCTAGCACCAGATCAAATCAAACTAGGTCCAAATAAAATATATTCTCAATGACCCAGAATACCCTTTGGAAATGTTCATGACTTCTGATAAAGGTGAAAACCTCTGCCAAAAATGGTGAACATATTTATAGGTCATTCCTTGATTTTTGAGTTAAATTTTAAAGTATTTGAATTTGGGCATTTAAACGCTATAAATAATTTAAATGCTCAAATATGCTAAAATTAAATGTGGACCACTAGAATAATCCATAGAGTGTCCACAAATTATTGCAGCATTTTACAAAGTGCTTTAGCATTTTTAATAAAGCCAAACAGTTGCAGAAAAATAGAAAACAGAAACAAATATAAGAGAGAAAGAGTTACCTGGACCTACATACTGTGCAGCCCACCTGGCCGGCCTGGCACTGTAGCAGCCCACCAGGCCCATCTGCCAGTCGTCCTCCACCTCGTGCCAGAAGGACGCGAGGCGTGTGTACGCCGCACGCCGGTACGCGCCCGTGCCACCTCCTGCTTCTGCCGCTTCCCCCTCAATGCCTGGAGTTGCCACGCAACCCCTGGAGCCGTCTGGATCCCCCTCTCGCCCTCTCGAGCTCTTTCCCCTCCTCTGCTCTCTCTCCCTCTCATGCCCGAGCGCAGCCGTCGCCACCAACGTCGTTCGCCGCGGCCACAGCCACTGCCTCGCCTCGCCGAAGCGCTCTGAAGCTCCGCCTCGACCCCCTCTTCCTCCCCACCGAGCCACGCCCCGCCGGAAGCCCTGCAGCGTCGTTCCCGACATCGTCTTCAACCTCTGGCCGTCGGCGAAATCTTCAGGGATTCGCGAGGTTCGGCTCGTCCCCGGCCTCGCCGTTGCCTCTACTGGAATCGTCGTGAGCCCCTACCTCTTTCCCCTCTCTCCCCGTGCTCGCCCGCGCCTTCTAGGCACCATGGCCATCGGAGCCGATTGCTCCTTGCCGCCGGCCATGTCGCCACCATGGCTACGGCCGTGCAAGCACGCGCCCGAGCTTACCGCTGAGCTCACCGCACCCCCATGAGTCCAACACGCCTAACCGTGGCTCCTGCCATGCCCTGCACCATCGACTCGTTCGACGCCCGAATTCCGACCGCCGTGGAAGTGCTCGCTGGCACTTCTCCGGCCACTCCCCGGCCGCGCCACCACCACGGTTGGATGCGGACGAGCATCCGCATCCCATAGCTGTGCTCCGCGCACCAAATGGTGCCCTGTGGGTGAAACCCGCACCTGCACCGCCGCTTTGGCCTCGCCGGCGGCTAAAAGCCGGCGAGTTGACCCCGCTGACCCCGTTTGACCATGGGTGGGCCCAGTTTGACCCCTGGGTCAATGACAGGTAGGGCCCAGCCCTGCTGACTAATTAGGATTAGTACTAATTAATATTTTAGTTAATCTAATTACACTGACACGCGGGACCCACTGTCAGGATTGACCTGGACCGCGCCCGTTGACCGCTGACATCATAGTGACGTCATACTGACGCAGTAACTCATTTTCTGGATTTATTCTTATATAGGAAATTCTAGAAAATGTTGCAAACTTCAAAAATTCATAGTAATTCAACTGTAACTCCAAATCAAACAAATTATATATGAAAATTGATCAGAAAAATATGAAGAATCTGTTTATGGCACTTTCATGCATGATTGAACAAGTTAACCTCACAGAATAGGATGAATCATGATTAGGGCAATTTATGAACTAGCATTTGGTGTTGGAGTTTAACCTTGTTTGAATTCCAGTTCAATTAACTTGGCTTACTGCTGCATTAGGTCAATTCACTTCCTTAACATGACATGTCATTCATTTGATTGTGCATTGCAGTGAATGTTGGTTCTTTGTGTTTGCCGGTGGTTGTTCCCTCTCAGTAGACGTGTTTCGACGATGAGTTTGATGACACCGATGAAGAGTTATATTATCTTCAGAAGTGTCAGGCAAGCAAAACCCCCTTGTTCATTCCGATACAATCCCACTCTCTCGCCCCTGCTCTCTTTTACTGCATTAGGACAACAACGATTCATCTGTTACTCGCTGCGGTAGCTGAACCCCTTTATCCTTTGCATGATCTGTCATTGCCACAGTAAATAGATGAAACCCACTAGCATGAGTCGGAGTTGTTTGAGCCCTGATGTGCCTACTCATTCATGCTTGTTTGTCATGCCTGCTACTGCTTAGAGTTGAGTCAGGTCTGATTCATCGGGGATGAATTGGAGGTGTGTAAACATGTCCTATTGTGTGTGAGCTAAGCATGTGAACACGATTTGGTAAAGGTAGCGGTGAGAGGCCATGTAGGAGTACATGGTGGGTTGTCTCATTGAAGCCGTCCTCAGGAACTGAGTTCTGTGTTTGTGATCCATGAAACAGTTACTACCACACATTGGGATCCTTAATTGACTCTCTCGGCTTCTTAATCACCCTTGTCCTCTGTCCAGGAGTTGCAAGTAGTTTCTGGTGTTTGTAGTATGCTGGGGGCCGTGCGCAGCGCTGACCTGAGGGGTGGGCTGTGTTGCGGTAGGCACGTGGCCGGGCATGCCTGGCGCCCGTTTGGTGTCTCGGAACCCTGTACACATCGTTCGGGGCCGTATGTGGAAACCTCGGCCGGACTCCCTGCGGATGGAACCTGAATAGGCGATAAACCTGGACTAGAGACTTGAGTGTTTAGGTAGGCCATGGCCGACACCCTCGCTGGGCTTCCGTTTGAAGGTTGCCGAGTACATGTCGTGTAAACGGTGATAAGTGGTGAGAGCGTGCATGAAGAAGTACACCCCTGCAGGGTTAACATCATCTATTCGAATAGCCGTGTCCGTGGTAATGGACTTCTGGGTTGCCTATAACAGTTCCTAGACAAGTGGAAGTGGATACTCTAAAATGCGCAAGATAAGCGTGAGTGCTATGGATGGCGTTCTCGTAGGGAGACGGGAGCGGATCCATAGTGGTGTATTGATATGGTGAATATGTGGACTCGTGTGCGCCACCTCAAAAGGGTTACTTGCAGTCGTAGTTCAGGATAGCCGCCGAGTCAAAGCTGGCTTGCTGCAGTTAAACTCCACCACCCCCTTTTGATACTGATGGATATGTAGCTAGTTCTGATGTAAGTCTTGCTGGGTACATTTGTACTCACGTTTGCCTATTTTATGTTTTGCAGAGAGACGTCAGTCTCGCTAGTAGTTCCATGTGGACTTTGACGTTTAGCTTGATACCTCAGCTACGATCTTGTGCCCTCGGCAGGATCTGGTAGATAGTCAGGCTTCTCAGCCTTTTTCATTTGTAGATGTCTGTACTCAGACATGTTGAGCTTCCGCATGTGCTTTGACTTGTATGCTCTGAATGTTGGGTCATGAGACCCATGTTTGTAATATCTCGCTCCTCGGAGCCTAATGAATTAATAAATATTGGAGTCGTAGAGTTATGTTGTGATGCCATGTTGTATTTACACATATCGAACATATTGTGTGTATGATTGAAATGCTTGGTATGTGTGGGATCCAACAATCTAGTTGTTTATCCTTGGCAGCCTCTCTTATGTGGAAATGTAGTCTAGTGCTTCCATGAGCCATAGTAGTCCGCTACAGCCCGGTTCACCGGAGTCCTGCTAGCCCAGCACTACTGCTCAGGACACTTGACTGGCCGGCATGTGTTTCACTTTGTTCCTGTGTTTGTCCCTTCGGGGAGATGTCACGCGGTGACATCTGGAGTCCTGCCTAGCCTGCTACAGCCCGGGTTACCGGAGTCCTGTTAGCCCAGTGTACAGCCCGGATTCACACGCTGTTGACCGACATACTCGAAGTTGATTCATGTATGCCTGTCACCATGGGTTAGTGCCGCTTTGGGTTCACGACTAGCCATGTAGGCCCGGGTTCTTTGTCATATGGATGCTAGCGACACTATCATATACGTGAGCCAAAAGGCGCAAACGGTCCCGGGCCAGGTAAGGTGGCACCCGTGGGAATACCGTGCGTGAGGCCGCAAAGTGATATGATGTGTTACATGCTAGATCGGTGTGTCTTAGGATCGTGGTCCTGACAGATTTCTAGAAGATGCTAGTCTTCGATAGGACTAGGCCTTCTCTCTATTCTGGCATTTCTGCAGCCCAGTCCACATATACAGCCTTCCTTTGATAATGTTGCATATGTAGTGTAGATCCTTGCTTGCGAGTACTTTGGATGAGTACTCACGGTTGCTTTGCTCCCCCTTTTCCCCCTTTCTTCTTCTTTCTGGTTGATGCAAACAGATGTCGGAGCCCAGGAGCCAGCTGTCACCGCCGATGCCTACTACTACGTGGAGACCACCGACGACCAGGAGTAGTTAGGAGGCTCCCAGGCAGGAGGCCTTTCCTTTTCGATTGATGTTGCTTTTGTGCTAGCCTTCTTAAGGCAAACTTGTCTAACTCATGTCTGTACTCAGATATTGTTGCTTCCGCTGACTCTTGTGTATTCGAGCTTATGTATTCGAGCCCTCGAGGCCCCTGGCTTGTAATATAAAGCTTGTATTATTTTAATTTGTGTCTAGAGTTGTGTTGTGATATCTTCCCGTGAGTCCTTGATCTTGATTGTACACATTTGCATGTATGATTAGTGTATGATTGAATCGAGGGCGTCACAAGTTGGTATCAGAGCCGACTGCCTATAGGTAGTCCCCTTTCCAACTCCTTGGCCGAAGTTGAGTCTAGTAGTCCAAAAATTTTACTAACATTGGATGTGTGTCTTACGGGCACACGTCGCCATTGGGTGGTATTAGGATCTTTTACTCCTCGTCTATACTCTGGGACTCTGATCTCTCGTCTATTCGGGTTAAACATTTTACTAACTCTGACATTAGGATCTCGTAACCACTTCCTCCCAGAGAGCCCCGACATTATCGATGATCGCTTGCTTCGCCAGAAGATTCTGCAGATACTCTTTGCTGTTTTCCCGAGACCCTTGTACCCACCGCCTTTGCAATTCCCTGCCACCGATATATCCTTATGGATAAGTACATACAATTGACGTTCATACCTTTGTCCCTAGTTGCTCTTGTTTCTAAAAGATTCCCCGAAATACTCTCTGTTGTCCCGAGAACCCGTTCTGCAATTGCCTTGAAGTTCTTTGCCACATGAATACCCCTACAAATAATTCCTCTCAATTACCAAAGATTCTTCATCCCCAGTTGTTTGAGTGTTTCACAAAAATCTTCGAAATCCTATTCGATCTTCCGAAAATCCTTAGCAGCTTATTGCTCTTGAAATTCTTGCTTGCTTGCATTATGGTTAAATCCCATAAGTATAGTAATCTTATTGGCATCCTTTGTCATTATCATTTGAGTCTGTTGATTCAATATGTTGCAGATGCTCACAATCCTCAGTCGGATCATAGAATTCATCCTTCCGTCTTGGACGTCATTTGACCAAGAGTTGTTTCTCGACCAATCAAATTGCCGTCAAATTGTATCCCTAGGGCTATTCAACTTACTTATCTTTTGATCAGAGCGTCTGCTTCTGATCTTCTATTTTTGAAATCATGATTTCTCTACATTTAAGCATCAAATTATTCAGATGTTTCTATAATCCGAAGCCTTTGCATTCTTTCTTCTTCTGGTTGAGTACCGATACTCACATCAGATCCTATGTGGACCGCTAGATCCTTTGTTGGATTTTATCTGACAATGTCCTTCATATTCAATAACCTCTTGGAGCCTTTCCTCAAATACATAAAGCCTTTGGTAAATTCTATCCTCTGCCTTCTCAACCATGCTCTGCCTTCAAGCTTGTGTTATTTTACTCATGGAGTTTGTGGTATATGTTCCCAAGATGCCCCTATGGGTTGAACCTATCCCTTCCTTAATTCATGTGAACCCGAGAGTTTTCATGAGTCATACTCTTCTGGTGCTTAGCCAGATAACATTTCAACACTACAACTTCATTGAACGCGAGAAGTGAATGAAAGGTTATGCATTGGAGAAGTGGGAGTCAACCTTGAACTTTGTGTTCATGCCCATGGACCTAATGTGGATCTTATCATGGAAGCTTCTTGTGATATAATAATCCCCTTATTATAAGTTCATACAGTATCTATGTTTGGTCCTTTGCAACCGTGGTTCTGACCATGATTGTTCCCCCTTTAATTCCATTTCTCGGACAAGTTAAAGCACTTGTCTTCTGCAGATCAATGCATCTCCGCAACCTATATTTTGATCTTCCTTCGAGTATTACCCTCCGGTACCTCGAGAATATCAAAGAACTGTGTTGCTTCCTATGAGTCTTCATCTAATATTGCTTCTCACCGATTTCAGATTTCCCCCTGGATCTGAGTTATTAATCACTCGAGGACACCGATAAGTGGATTGGTTGAATAAATTCCGCACTCCGATTCTATAACTCTAAGTAATTTTCATTACTTACGAGTTTAATAATCCTTCAAGTCATTCCTAGCCTGATCGGCTATATCATTATCGTGCTAAATTTTAACTGTGCTACCTGGTCCTTCTTCTCAAAACAGAATTTTCGACGATGAGCTAAGCCTACGTCGATCTTCCTCGTCATATCATTTCGCCTTGAATAGCAAGCTTGATTTCGAGTTTGTGTCGTACCCGTGGTTCCAATAACCTTTCGCTTCATCATTTCTTTGACTTGATGTTATCGATGATTGATTACGTCTTCATGAAATCTCTCGACAAATGTGTCATGATCATCGTCAACATTCTGAGCTCTTCCAGCATATCAATCGAATTCGTGATGAGAAATACCATCCTTGACCTTCGATGTTTTGGGTTATCATCGACAACATTCTTGCCTTCCCCACCCCCCCCCCACAAAAACTTGTTCATATAAAATTATGGCAACACATCTTTTTGACATGTCGATGGATTTCTGCTTAACCCATCGGCCACATCCTCATCTTGTTCCTGAAAAAAATTTGCATGAGATGTTCTAGAAATTCCTGATGGATCCTTTGTGTTCCCAAGGTCTGATCTTTACCTGATGACCATGTCAATGCTATCCCAAAGCATGGTTGTGTTACTTCGAACATCATTAAGAACATTGGAGGCGCAATGCTAAATGTTTCTTGATCACCTATCCAAACACTGTTGTATGGGTAACGTCATGAATTTCCTCGCCCCCTTTACCAAAGTGGTTATCTACTTGCTGCCATTTCTTGTATATCCTGCTCTGCTTGTTCTTGTGAAGGATATACTCCAAATACTTGTGTTTAATCTGATAATCACATTTTTCCTTTCCATTGTTTTGTTAATCTTTCTTGTGATCTATATGATATAAGCAGTAATGTTTCCCTGCTTATGTAAACACCTCGGTGTACAACACAGTCAGTAAGACCCTGTTACTGTTATTGATGACATTTCGGTAACCACTAATGGACGAGAACTTTGCCTATTGGTCCGCCTCGCCTTGCGAGCAGGAAAATGGTTCTCTTCGTCCCTCGCCCTTGGTACCAACGTTGTTGCCAACATAATTGGCAGGCTATCCTCTGACCTGCCTTGCTATCATGACCATGCAAAATGTTAGCGCGTTCCTGCTTTTGACCCACATGGTGGGCCCATAACCCACAGTTCCACACGATCGAAACCTGACTCTCATGTATATCTTTGATTCCGAAATATTCTTGCATTTGGCTTCGTATCATGTCACGAGCCACCTTCTGAGAGATGATCTATTTCCGATGCTCTAAACCCCTTTCTCACATTCTATTCAGGTATAAACGTTTGTCCATTCGCTTGAAACTTCCTATGTACCTTCGTACTTGCTCTCGATGTTTTATTAAGTTTCAACTCGAGAGATACATCTGCCTCATTCCTTGAATTGTTCACCAGATAATTAACCCTATAAGGGTCAGTTCTCCCGAAGTTACTCTTTACTTCCCCACTTAAATCTTGGGACGAGATTTCTTGTAGTGGAGGAGATTTGTAACACCCCCAGTGTTATGCTACAGTAACCTAACCCTAGTGATGCCATGCCATCACCCTTTTGCTAAGCCATTTACCACTTGATTAAAACTCAAGACAAATTCAAATTTAAAATGCAAGTCAATTTATCATCTCTTCAATTTTTCAAACAAAAATGTTCGTTGGGTTGAAATATTCACAAACTAACTATCTTATAAGAGCCAACATTATTTGAGTATCTAAAATGTCGTTGACCTATTTAAACTTGGACCAGTAGTATTTAATTTATCCTTTACAATTTAAATAAATGGTGAAAGTTTTCCAAATGAGTTGAGACCTTGTATGCTGCATAAAAATCCTACCTAGTAATTATGTGCAAAGTTGCACCTATAACAAAAGTCATTTGGTAGCCCAAATTAATCCAAGGCAGAAAAGAATAAAAGAAATCGAGAAAGATAAAATAAAAATGAAAAATAGAGAGAACCCCTTTGTTCATCAAGCCCAGAACGTACATTGTACCAGGCCCAGCCCATCCCCGATCATCCCCTCATGCTGTTCACCATGCACCCCGTGGACGCAGGAGCGTCGTCCATGGCCGGATAGCCACGGGGCGGCCATCCCGCGCCTCCCCGTCGTATCCCCAGTGGATAAGAGCATCTCCGCAACCCCCCCTCGAACCCTAGCTCTCTGTCCCTGCCCTCCTTTCCTCTTTTCTCGATCTGAAGCTCCATCGACCGGAGCCAGCGCATGCCATCGCAGACTACCACGGCCACCGGCCATCGCGCATCATCTGTGTTGGTCCAGGAGATGTGCATCGACATCCTCGACATCCATGCCAACCCACATGAGCAGGAGCTTCACCAAGCCGTCACCATCGTCACTTCTTCGACCTCGGGCGCCGCCACTAATTCCTGTCGATTCGCTCGGCCTCGTCCCTCTCTGGCTACCTCAACCCACAACACGTTCACTGTGAGAAGCCTCACTGTTCCCCTCTAGAATCGCCTCGAATTTGAGCCGTATCGCGTCGCAATAGTCGCCGTATTCCGGCCGTAGCTCTGCTGCTCCGCCGCGTCCGCTGCCGCTCCTGCACGCTTATGCCGCAGCGCTGCTGCTCGAGCCGCCGCGTTACTGCTCTTGCTGCCGCCTCTTAGTGCTGCTTGCGCCTCGCCCGCCACCCGCGTGCCCGTCCGCCCCTCTGCTATTGCTGCGGTTGCTGCTGCTGCCGTCACCACACGTGCTCGCCTACACACCCCTGTAGCCGCCCCTGGCCCTGCCGTGCTGCTCGCCGGCTCCGCCCAGCCGTGCTCGCGGCAGCGCCCGCCACCGGCCGCTGGTGCCGCCTGCCGGAGCCCCGCCTCCGCCCAACCGCAGCAGCCACCCGCACTCCAGCCTCCCTATAGCCGCGGCCCGCGCCCGCCGCACGTGACTTCGCCCCCGCCGCACCCGCTTCCGGACGCCTCCGCACGCGGCGCTGCTCGCCGCGCCCTATTCCCCGCTCGCCCCTACTCGACGTGCTATGCTGCCGGCGTCGCTCGTCGCCCCTCGTCAAGGCCCCTCCGGCGCGGGCGTCCCAGCGAGGCCGCCGCTGGCTTGGCCTCTGTCCACGGGGGTCGGACCAGTTTAACTACGGGGCTAAACCACCCCATAAACTAACCCCCCACTACTACTGACCCGTGGGCCCAAGGCCATTAACTTAGATTAGATTTTAAACTAATTTAAGTACCCCCCTGTCAGTGACAGGTGGACCCCACCTCTAGTTATCTCTTTAAAAGGAAAATACTAAATCTGTGAGAATAACACCTAGGCCCCACTACCCAGGTTTGACTAGTCAACAGTTGACTAGTCAACTGTGACTGGACTAATATACTGGGTCAACAAAGCCCCTGGCCCCACATGTCATTGGTTGTGGCTAGCCCGTGCTAAGTATAAAATGTATATTCTGTTTTTAATTCTATTTAATAATAAATCTAGGAACTTCAGAAAAATGCTAAAATCTTTAAAAATTCATAGTAAATAAATTGTAACTCGGATGAAAATGCTTTCTACATGAAAGTTGCTCAGAACGCCGAGACAAATCCGAATATGCAGTCCGTTCATCTGTGACATACCCCTAGCATGCTGAACATCAAACCTTTCCCCTCCGGTTCATTTGTTTGACAGACGTCCAGAACCGGGAAAACATTCCCGGATGTTTTCCCTCTTCGTCTGTATCACCTAGCACCGCGTTAGATCGCTCCTAGCACCGCGTTTTACCATGTTATGCGTTATGATGCTTTGATTGATCTATTATTTATTGTGTTCCCTCTCCGTTACTTCTTTCTGGTAGACCCCGAGACGGCTGCCGATGCCACTATGTTCGACTACGTCACCGGCGACCCTCTTGTCTGAGCAAACAGGCAAGCCCCCCCCCCTTGATCATCCCAATATCGCCCATTCCATTCTCTCATGCTTGCATTAGATTTTTCTACTGTTATTGTTTGCTCCTATTCTGATATATAACCTGCTTTTGTAACTTGCTCATTGTTACCTACCTGCTTATCCTAAACTGCTTAGTATAGGTTGGTTAGTGACCCATCAGTGACCCCACCTTGTCCTTTTTGCCCCTACTTCATCATCGAAGACCCGATCAACGGGATCGAAGACCAGGCCCCGGCACCGCACATCACTTTCCCCTTAGTTGTTCGACACTACTGGGTTATTATCGAGTACCGAGGGTGAGACCTCTTCAGCACTTCTGATGTTAACCCTGTAGTGTAGTCATTCGGTCGTGGTCATCGAGGGTGATTTCCTCCTTAACCACTTCCGATACGACTCTGTCATGCAACCCCTCAAGTGTGAACCTCGGGGGTGATTCCTCTTACGTTCACCTTGATGATTACATCTAGTTGAATTCATCGGGGGTGATTCCTCGGGTTTTCCCCTTGATGTTTGGACACACAGTTACTATGGTTACTATGACTTTACACTGAACCATGTTACTAAAGACGGGTCGGCCCTGAGGGGTGCCCGCGCGAGCTTAATTGCGAGTGATGTGGAGACGGGTTGACCTGGAGGGTGCCCGCGAGATAATTACGAGGCATGGCCGGACATTCCTAGCCCTTGCCGCAAGTCCTCGAGATGGGGCAACGGGGTCACATCTTTCGTGAGTCTCTGCTTGTTACCGCACATTCCTAATCCACTACGATTTGGATATTTGATCCGAGGGGCCTCTGGCCTGATAGCACTAACCATCACGTGGGCATAGTATGGGCGTTCTGCATCGTATACATCAGCCGAAGCTTAATAGACGTCAGTGACTGAGCGGCGCGCGCCGGGTTGGACTGCATAAGCGCCTACCTTGTTGAAGGAGGTAGCTAGGTCTGCTCACCGGCCGCCCATGCAACGTGCAGGAGTTCCCGGGGAGATGGCCCATGACCCTTGGGGGCATAGGTTTAGTCCGGCGTGATGGCCTCTCTATTAAGCCTAGGTCGGGTTGCGGCGTATTGTTTGGCCGAGGCCGGGCATGACCCAGGAAAGTGTGTCCAGCCGGAGTTAATCGAGCATGGTGGGTAAGTTGGTGCACCCCTGCAGGGAAGAAAACATCTATTGATAGGCTGTCCTACGGTAACGGACACTTGGAGTTATATCCCGATCGATACAACTAGAACTGGATACTTGTGATGAGAACTAGATGGTGATGAGAATTGGATCGTGATGACACTTGGATAGTATGGCTCTGGGATTGCTTTCTCACAGGGAGTCGAGAAAGGATCTTCGGACGAGGTTGATAACTCTTCTACTACTTTACTTTATGCTGCTCTACTCCCTCATGTTGCTGCAAGATGGTGATTTCTAGAAGATGCTAGTCTTTGATAGGACTAGGCCTTCTCTCTATTCTAGCATTTCTGCAGCCCAGTCCACATATACAGCCTTCCTTTGATAATGTTGCATATGTAGTGTAGATCCTTGCTTGCGAGTACTTTGGATGAGTACTCACGGTTGCTTTGCTCCCCCTTTTCCCCCTTTCTTCTTCTTTCCGATTGATGCAACCAGATGTCGGAGCCCAGGAGCCAGCTGTCACCGCCGATGCCTACTACTACATGGAGACCGCCGACGACCAGGAGTAGTTAGGAGGCTCCCAGGCAGGAGGCCTTGCCTTTTCGATCTATGTTGCTTTTGTGCTAGCCTTCTTAAGGCAAACTTGTCTAACTCATGTCTGTACTCAGATATTGTTGCTTCCGCTGACTCTTGTGTATTCGAGCTTATGTATTCGAGCCCTCGAGACCCCTGGCTTGTCATATAAAGCTTGTATTATTTTAATTTGTGTCTAGAGTTTTGTTGTGATATCTTCCCGTGAGTCCTTGATTTTGATCGTACACATTTGCGTGTATGATTAGTGTACGGTTGAATCAAGGGCGCCACAGAGCCCCTGAATCCGGTGTTTACCGCCGTGTTGTCTCGGCTGTCTTCATTGTTTCGACGCTTGCTTTTATTGCGCCGTGGTTTTCCATTGCCATCCCTGACTTTGGATGTGCCTAGGTCGCCGGTGCCGCTACGGGCCAACCAACTATCTTCGCCCGTGCAAAAGCGGGTCATAAGGCTTGTTAGGGCCGAGGTGTGTGGCAAGCCATTCATCCTGGACATTGTGTTTGAAAGCCGCTAAGGCTTCGGTGTCCGGGCAGTCGACAATTTGATTCTTCTTGGTGAGGAATATGTTCCAAAGCTTTCGGGCTGACTCTCCGGGCTGTTGAATTATACGACTTAAATCATCTGCATCCGGAGGTCAGACATAGGTCCCCTGAAAATCAGCCCTTAAAGCATCCTCAAGCTCTTCCCAACTTCCAGTTGAGTTTTCGGGGAGGCTCTTCAACCAATGCCGAGCTGGTCCTTTTAACTTGAGGGGCAATGTATAAGAGGAAGTCACTCCTTTCATCAAACAAATACTTCATGAGCTAGCATGAAGAAAATGCTTTCAAAAGTTTCCAACACTAGCTTAATGTTCAACAAAATCATGGAGAAGATAAGGATGTTGTCAATGGGCTCAACAACAATTCATCCGGGTTTCCTTTTAAAAGGAATTCCATAGTTAAGTGAACACGATGATAGCATTGGTCAGACCAAAGAATATAATGGTGTATGCTCGAGGAATCAACCACGAGTAAGACAACATTTTGAATATCGTTGGTTCTGGTTTGATTGGATGATAGCCCATACTCCAATCAAAGGTTGGATAAAAATGATAGGTCCATTAACTGATCACGAGGTTCAGTCGATGAAAATATCAACTTTCTTCAACACACATACAAGACATCCCTTATAATGAACTATATCGGACAAGCTTCTATCTTCCAACTCTCCAAGTTGATGCATAGCTTAACCAACTAGCTCAGGGGTATCCAACACGGATTCTTGGAGAAAGGGTGGTTTACAGGATAAACCAACTTGATCACGAGCTCAACATAACAGTCAGGTGACAACCTGGTGATACTTTCGAGAAGATATTCGGAAAATCACGAACCACCGATATGTTACTAAGATCGAGAACAATCTTGCTTTTCAGGGTAAGACGATATGATCAAATGAGCGAGGACTTGACAAAATCCTAACTCATCAATCGAAATGTGCACCAGGAAGATGGACAAGGTAGCACGATCAATCTTAGAATGATGATTCAAGAACCAACACGTTAAGAATGAGGTTATTGTCCATTTAACTACCAAGCAACAAGGTTGCTAGGAGTATTGATTTCACACATCACGATTCACTTGTCGACATTCCGGTTATAACAACACGGGAACCGAGAAATGAATAATGATGGAGAGAAGTATCACTGCACCAAGAATTCATAGGATGGTGTGCAATTCCCATGACATTCTTGATATAAAGATGGTAATACTCCAAGGTGGAACAGAGCAAAAGCAAGATTAGCAATTTGATCTGCGGAGTACGACTGCTTTGACCCAATCCTGGAAATGGACAAGGTACTAGAGTTTGTTTCTCCTAGTCATTCCGGAATAGAATGGCTTGACGGACCACAAGAGTAATAGGAATGCACGCATAATCTTGACTATCAAATGATAGACCAGGGTTAGAAGACAACTAAGAGGGACAACTCAAAGAACATATAATTTTCTGAGTTGTGGATGCATAGATTAGTATGTCGAACCAAGGTCAACATGTTTCTTTCAGATAACCCATGCAGAAAGGTAGAACTGGCAGAGTCACGATTTATGAATGGAGAACTCCTCAAGAGTACTCTGATTGTGATCTTTTGGTTCAAAAGAACTCCTGCCAAGAATGGTTCATGGTATTTGGAAGAAGGAAATACCACGGACCTCGAGGACTATCGCAAAGTTACTAATATCCTAAAGGAACTAGCAAACACTATCAACATGAAGTAAGTAGAGTGAATCTCGGGTTCAAGAACCCAGGAATAGAATGCCTACTAACTAAATGGCATCACGGGATGCTTTCGATAATGACGGCCAGAATCATCACACTGGAAACACAGATCATGGCTAGACCACTAGATGATCCCCTAAGCACTTAGGGTCATAATTATTAACTCCACCATATATGTCGAGGCAATAAAGTACCTCAACTCACTAATTTGTGTGATTAATCTGACCAAAAGGACATCGGGAACGGGAAGAAGGGATTTGCAAATGCATCAGACTGTTTAGAAACCTGGGATGACTCGGACATCATAACGGCTATAAATGCTCAAAAAGATTTGAGACATGCTACAAAAATGGTGGCATAGCCACTCAGAAGAACAATTCCAAGGTTTCGAGATCAACAGTTAACATACAGAAGTCGTAGGAACTGAACTCAAGCTTAAATCCAACAATCTTATAAGTCTACGGATTAGTAACACGTGATCCTGATAGAAAGAAGAGAAAGCCTAGTTCCTTAACCCCGTAGGAAAGATAAGATGACTCAGATCAGAAGGGCATAAGGTATAAGGAGTAAAAAGAGCCTTACGTTCCATCCCACAATCAATTCCCTTATATAACTAAAGAATTTCTAGACTCAACTTCGACCAGTTTGGCTTGGTAATCCTACAGGCAGTCAAGCTCTGATACCAACGCTGTCAGGACCCCGACTCAATGCCACATCGATCTAGCATGTAACACCTCATATCACTTTGCGGCCTCACGCACGGTATTCCCACGGGTGTCGCCTTACCTTTGCCCGGGACCGTTTGCGCCTTTTGGCACACGTATATGATAGTGTCGCTAGCATCCATATGATAAGGAGCCCGGGCTGGCATGGCTAGTCGTAAACCCAAAGTGGCACAAACCTACAGGGACAGGCATCCATGACCCAGCATCGAACGTGTCGGTCATCAGCGAGTGAATCCAGGCTGTAGCACTGGGCTAGCAGGACTCCGGTGAACCGGGCTGTAGCGGGCTAACAGGACTCTGGTATTCATCGCGTGACATTTCCCCGAAGGGACAGACACAGGAACGAACAAGGACACATGCCGGCCAGCCTAAGTGTTCCGGAGCAGTAGCAAGCTACCATGGCTCAGTGGAAACACTAGGAGACATTTCCCGGTAAGAGAGGCTACTAAGGATAAACAACTAGATAGCCAGATCCCACACATACCAAGCATTTCAATAACATACACACAATATGCTCGATATGTGCAAATACAACATGGCATCACAACATGACTCTACAACTCAAGTATTTATTCATAAGGCTCCGGGGAGCGAGATATTACACACATGGGTCCTACGACCCAACATTCAGAGCATACAAGTCAAAACACAAGCGGAAGCTATCATGTCTGAGTACAGACATCTATAAATGAAAAAGGCTGAGAAGCCTGACTATCTACCAAATCCTGCCGAGGCACAAGATCGTAGCTGAGGTAACAAGCTAAACATAGAAGTCCACGCGGAACTACTAGCGAGACCGAAGTCTCTCTGCAAAAACATAAAATAGGCAAACGTGAGTACAAATGTACCCAGCAAGACTTACATCAGAACTAACTACATATGCATCATTATCAACAAAGGGGATGGTGGGGTTTAACTGCAGCAAGCCAGCTTTGACTCGGTGGCTATCCTAAACTACGACTGCAAGTAACTCTTTTGAGGTGGCGCACACGAGTCCACATATTCACCATATCAATACACCACTATGGATCCGCTCCCGTCTCCCTACGAGAACGCCATCCATAGCACTCACGCTTATCTTGCGTATTTTAGGGTATCCACTTTCACTTGTCTATGAACTGATATAAGCAACCCAGAAGTCCTTTACCGCGGACACGGCTATTCGAATAGATGATGTTAACCCTGCAGGGGTGTACTTCTTCATACATGTTTCCACCACTTAGCGTCTGCACACGACATGTGCTCGGCAGACTTCAAGCGAAAGCCGACGTGGGTGTAGACCACGACCTACCTAAACACTCAAGTCTCTAGTCCAGGTTTATCGCCTATTCGGGTTCCATCCATGAGGAGATCCGGCCAGAGTTTCGCTCACAGCCCCAAACGATGTGTGCAGGGTTCCCGAGATACCTAACGGGTATCCGGTACACCCGGCCACGTGCCTACCGCATCACAGCCCACCTCTACGGTCAGCGCTGTCCACGGCCTCCAGCATACTACAAACACCAGAAACTACTTGCAACTCCTGGACAGAGGACTAGGGTGAATAAGAAGTCGAGCGGGGTCATATTTCAGGGCCCAATGCATGGTAGTAGCTGAATCATGGATCACAAACACAGAACTCAGTTCCTAAGGACGGCTTTAATGAGACAACCCACCATGTACTC
This sequence comes from Triticum dicoccoides, assembly GCF_002162155.2. Lineage (NCBI taxonomy): Eukaryota > Viridiplantae > Streptophyta > Magnoliopsida > Poales > Poaceae > Triticum > Triticum dicoccoides. Next base: position 477,475,306 of record NC_041392.1, on the reverse strand, counting down.
CTACATGGCCTCTCACCGATACCTTTTACCAAATCGTGTTCACACACTTAGCTTACACACAGTAGGACATGTTCACACACCTCTGATTCATTCCCGATGAATCAGACCTGACTCAACTCTAAGCAGTAGCAGGCATGACAGACAAACATGAATGAGTAGGCACAACAGGGCTCAAGCAACTCCTACTCATACTAGTGGGTTTCATCTATTTACTGTGGCAATGACAGGTCATGCAGAGGATAAAGGGGTTCAGCTACCGCAGAAAGTAACAAATGACTCGTTGTTGTTCTAATGCAGTAAAAGAGAGCAGGGCGAGAGAGTAGGATTGTACCGGAATGAACAAGGGGGTTTTGCTTGCCTGGCACTTCTGAAGATAGCATTGAGTCTTCATCAGTGTCAACGATCACATCGTCGGTACAACGTCTATCGAGGGGGAACAACACCGGCAAACACAGAAGAAACACGATCAATGAAATGCACAATATGATGCATGCTATGACATGGCAATATGAATGTGTTTTGGGCTAATGCACCTAGCTATGATTTAAATGAAGTTGGTTTGAATACATGATTCAAATTCCAACTCCATATATGGTTATTTAAATGCCCTTATTTGTTTTGTCCAAAACAGAGGACAAATATTGTTCAAACATGCATGAAAATGGTACATATGGGTTCCTTGAATTTTTCTGATAATTTTTCATATATAATTTGTTTGATTTGGAGTTATGGTTGAATTACTATGATTTTTAGAAGTTTTAGCTATTTTCTGAAATAAATAAATCGTTTAGATTTATTTAAATCCAGAAAAGGGGTTTATTGCGTCAGCCCTGCGTCAGAGTGACGTCAGGGGGTCAACGGGGGTGCCCAGGTCAACCTGACCAGTGGGTCCCGCTTGTCAGTAGCTAATTAGACTAACTAATTTTGATTAAACCTAAACTAGGTTAATTAGCAGAGGGCCCCACCTAGTCAACTAAGTCGGCGGGGTCAAACCCGCCGGTCAACGGGTCAAGGCCTGCCGGCGTTTAGCCGCCGGCGAAGCCAGACGCGGCGGCGTGCTGCGGGTTTTGCCCACAGGGTTCGATTTTGGACGCGGTTTGCGGCTACGGAGAGCTGAGAGTCTCGCGCATCCAACGGAGGCAACAACTCGCACCGGAGTGGACTAAATCGACGACGGCGGCAACTTTTGCGGTGGCCGGAGTTCGGCGAAGTTGGGAATGGTGCTGTGGGGCACGGCGGGGTGAACGGCTGGGTGCTACGACCTCCTGGCGATGTGCTGAGCACGGTGACGCGCTCGGGAACGAGCTGCGGTGGCTGTGGCCACGGCTACGCCATGGCCGGCGGCGAGAAGCTCTCGGCCGCGGTGGTTAGCACGGCTACAGCGGCCTTACAGGGCAAAGGAGAGGGGAAATCGGTTCAGGGGCTCACGGGGATCATGCAGGGAGGGTCAGCGAGCTCGGGGAAGCACGAACGGCGGCGAATCGATGATGAGGTTGACGGAGGCCGAAGGTTGAAGATGAGCTTGAGGGCGACGCTGTAGGGCTTCTGGAGGGCCGTGGATCGGTGGGGAAGAAGAGGGGGTCGAGGCGGAGCTCCTGAGCCCAGCGGCAGGGCGAGGGGTGGCCGGTGGCCGCGGCGAACGGCGTCGGTGGCGATGGCTGCGTTCGGGCGAGTGAGAGAGAGGAAGCAGAGGAGAGGAGGGCCACGGGGAGAGTGATAGAGAGGTCGAGGGGGTTCGGCATCTCCGTGGCGTCGTCTAGGCGCATCGGAGAGGGGCCAGGCAGGCAGGGAGGGAGGAGGTGGCCGGCGCGGGGCGGGCACGCGCCTCCGTCCTTCTGGTGAGGGAGGAAGACGACAGGGAGGAGGCGGTGATGGGCTGGGCCGTTGGAGCTGGGCCGGTTGGTGGGCGCCAGGTAAGTCCAGGTGGGTTCTCTCTCTCTTTCTTTCTCTTTTCTATTTTCTACAATTGGTTTTGATTTGATTTAAAATATCAAATCATTTTTCTAAAACTTTATGTAAATTGTATGTGAGATCAGGAACTAGTCCAAGGTCACAGGCAACTTACAAAAATATTTGAACTTTATTTCTTATATAATAGAAATAAATTCAACTCAAATATGTCATTGGTTTAAGTCAAAGGCCCAAAAATAAATAATTATGTGATTCCAAAAATATTGGTTTGAATTTTACCTCTTACCAATATTTTCACAGAGTAACAGGAACATTTCTTTGGACTCATTTGATGAGATTTAAATGTTGGTTATTTTTAGAGGTCTTCTGAGGCTTTTGAAAATTCCTCAATTCAAATTTCATTTGAATTAAAACATGATGCTCACATGAGGGTCTAGCCTAGTGCATAACAGGACCAGGGATGTGACAAAGTCCTCACGTAAATCGTGTGCTGACTTATGTGCGGCATCGTTAGCCGCCCTGTCACGGCCGCAGGGTGGTCGATCCGGCTGATCGGCCGTTTTATTTTTCGGCTGTATGGGCTCTAGAGCCTCGTCATCGAATTCAGGCAGTAGCTTGCGCTTTGGATAGCTCTTTGTGTGGCGACTGCCACCGTACTTTTCTTCAGTGTCAAGCACTTTATTCCATCTACTGATGAGTGTATTTTGCGCGGCCCTAAGCCTTTGCTTCTGTTTCTTCAGACTCCTCGCGGTGGCAATAAGCCTTTTTTGGAGGTTCTCTTGCTCCAAGTACCTTTCCGGGATGATGTGTGCATCGTCGTCCGGACTGTTCTCCTCTCTGGAGACAGGTTGATTAGTTTTATCCTCGGCGTTGCCGTGATCGGACAGCGGCTCCGTACTATGTTCGCCGTCCGCTTGTTGATCCTGCTCCATCGCTGGATCCATGTGGTCGTCGTTTCGTTCGGAGTCGACCGGGGTATTATTCTTTCTTGTGCTGTTATCGCTGTTTTTGCTGAGGCGGGATTTGGAGCGGCGCCTACGCCGTTGCTTTGGTTGCTTCTCGAGGGAAATATCCTTCGCTGCATCCTTCCATTCCTCGTCATTGTTTTCTGTGGGTGTATCCACCATATATATATCGTGTGATGAGGTGGCTGTCCAGCGCCCTGTGGGCGGTGGTTCCTATTCCTCTCCTGCATCGTCGTCCATACCGTCGATGTATTCGGAGTTGAAATCAAGCATGTTGGTTAAGTCATCGACAATGGCTATTAAGTGGGTGGTGGGTGGGAAACAAATTTCTTCATCGTCCGCTTCCCGCTCGAGCCGGACATAGTTCGGCCAAGGGCCTCCTGACAAGGATAGAGACCTTAATGAATTTAGCACATCGCCAAAGGGCGAGTGCTGAAAGATATCCACGGAGGTAAACTCCATGATCGGCGCCCAATCAGATTCGATAGGCATGGACACAGGCGGTTCAGAGCCTGTGGCCGGGGACGAAACCAAGGATCCGGTGACACAGGCCTCATAGGAGATGAAGTCAGTATTCGGTTCTATCGCCACTGAGTGTGTGGCCTCCGAGGCGGGGTCCATCCACCCGTCCTCGGACGGTGCAATCGGCTCCGGATCTAGGGCCAGAGTAGCCATAGGTGTGATCTCCCGAACACCGTCCGACGGCAGACCTAAGTCGTGCTCGTCGTGACTGTGCGACGCACCTGACATGGGCTCGAATCCGTCAAAGATCAAGTCTCCGCGGATGTCGGTAGTATAGTTTAAGCTTCCAAACCTGACCTGATGGCCAGGGGCATAGCTTTCGATCTGCTCTAGATGGCCAAGCAAGTTTGCCCGTAGTATGAAGCCGCCAAATTCGAAGATCTGTCCGGGGAGAAAAACCTCACCCTGGATCGCATCGTTGTCGATGATCGAAGGAGCCATCAAGCCTTATGGTGACGACACAGCGGAACTCTCAATGAAAGCACCAATGTCGGTGTCAAAACCGGTGGATCTCGGGTAGGGGGTCCCGAACTGTGCGTCTAAGGCGGATGGTAACAGGAGGCGGGGGACACAATGTTTACCCAGGTTCGGGCCCTCTCAATGGAGGTAATACCCTACTTCTTGCTTGATTGATCTTGATGATATGAGTATTACAAGAGTTGATCTACCACGAGATCGTAGAGGCTAAACCCTAGAAGCTAGCCTATGATTATGATTGTTGTTGTCCTACAGACTAAACCCTCCGGTTTATATAGACACCGGAGGGGGCTAGGGTTACACAGAGTTGGTTACAAGGGAGGAGATCTATAGATCCGTATTGCCAAGCTTGCCTTCCATGCCAACGAGAGTCCCATCTGGACACGAGACAAAGTCTTGAATCTTGTATCTTCATAGTCCAACTGTCCGGCCAAACAATATAGTCCGGCTGTCCGCGGACCCCCTAATCCAGGACTTCCTCACCAGGCACATCCGAAGTCAGGGACGGTAATGGAAAACCATGACGCAATAAAAGTAAGCGTCGAAACAATGAAGACAGCCCAGACAACACGGCGGTAAACGCCGGATTCAGGGGCTCTCAACCCGGTCAATGGAACAAGCCATTTAAAAGCAGCAGAGATGGACCGTCTAGCCTAAACAAGATTCTAGACAGATTATGTCAGATTCATGGCACGTCCGACAAACCTGCGAATCGCACCAATAGAGAATGTTGGGTTTTCAAGCAGGCCGGTAAGCTAAATGCCGAACACAAGGGGAGGGAGACAGCAAGTGATGACGAGGATGAGCCTCGCCAGCAAAACACTGGGGGACAGAAAAAGTTCCCACCAGAGGTCAATACAGTGAACACGATTCACGTGAAGAAGAAGAGGAGCAAACACACACTTCGAGATGTATGCACCGTAGAGCCCGTCACCCCCAAGTTCAACCCTTGGTCGGTGTCGTGGTTCTATGTCTGACAGTAGAATAGGGGGCAGGTATGTAGAGGCAAGATCCCAACTATGGAGAAGTTGTATGCAAGAGTTTTACGAGTTCAGGACCTTCTCGAAGGAAGTAACAGCCCTACGTCTCGGTGCCCGGAGGCAATCGACTGAATTATATGCGTGTGAGTTACAGGGGGTGCGAACCCTTGTGTATGTGGAGGGGGGTGGCTTATATAGAGTGCACCAGGACCCCAGCCAGCCCACGTTACAAGGGATTTAAGGTACATCAAGAGGGGGACGTTACTGGTAACGCTAGTAATAAAGAGACATAATGACCATTAAAGCCAAGACGTAATGTCCGTCCATTGCAGTACGGAGTGGCTTTAGATCTTCTGGCGGTCGAGTGAGAGTCTCTATGGTCGAGTGACTTCGAGTCTTTCGAGTGGAACACTTCATGGTCGAGTGGATGATGACTCTTCTTCGAATGCTTCTGGTTTTAGGGTGATGTCCTTGGGGAGGGTATCTTGGACAGGCCTATGACCCTACCCTAGGTACATAGCCTCATCATTAGCCCCCGAATGGATCAGGGTTTGAGTGGGAAAGGAGTTGAAAACACTGTCGACCTGCTTTTCGCGCTTCAGGCATGTTTTTTCCGGTCCGATGAATCAATCATGGTGGTGCCAACTTCTTTTTCAGTCACCTTGGTCCATTCTTGGTTTTTGTCGAGTGAACTTTAGCTGAAAGAACTTCGAGCGCTGATACGGAGAAGGTCTTCCATCTGATAAGCTATTCTGCTGCCCGCGGATCTTGCAGGATTCAAATTTTGGGAAGCGCGCGGGGCGGAGGAGGCCACAGTAATCGGGCTGGATAAGGCAGGGATGCCTTGATTTCTGCGCCACCTTTTTCGCCACGTATCACGCGTGCGACTGTTGCGGGATTTGATAAGATCTCCCGGGCCTACAAGTCAGTCACTCGGAGGCGACTCCATATAAGGCGCTGGGTCAGGGTTTTTGAATAGTGCGTCTTCATTCTTCTCCTTTCCTCTCAGTTTTCTCCGCTGCATCCGCTCCTGCGCCAGCGCTGCCGCCCCTTTCGAGATCTGCTCGCCGCGATGGGGAAGGAGAAGACGGTGGTACTGGGCGAAGGCGAAGGGGAAGAAATCCAGCCGGGGCGGATCTTCCTTGAGGTCCGGCCTGCCACTGGGCTGGATCCAGCGCGACTGGATTCGCTCGGCAATCCGTCAGGATGACATTGACGACTTGGTCGAGGGGGACTGATCCCCCACGGATCGGCGCGACTCCCGGGGAACGTGACCGAGCCGCAGCCACAGGAGGGTGAGTGCGTTCTCCTCGCTACTCACATAGACCACGGGTTCTCCTTGCCTCCCCACCCTTTCTTTCGAGGCTTCTTGAACTTCTTTGGGGCGCAACTCCACCATTTTACCCCAAACACCATCGTGTATCTTGCCGCTTTCGTGTCTCTGTGCGAAAATTTCTTGAGTTGCCGACCCCACTGGGCCTCTTCAAGCACATTTTCACGTGTCGCTCCCAGTCGGTCAAAAATGCCAATCCGAGTGACGAGAAGACTAAAGTAATCCAGATGTGTGGGGGTCTTGGGATTCAGATGAGGGGTAAAAGTTCCTTCCCAGCCATGATCCTTCCCGAGTCAGTCCGAGCGTGGCAGTCAACTTGGTTCTACTGCAAAGCCCAGCCGACTCCAAGTCAGTCGACTGGACTTCCACCTTTTCCCATGGCCCGAGTGGGGAAGCCCTCCGCCTTGAAGGTGATCCCGGAGGAGAAGGCACAAGTGAAGGCGCTGGTCAATCGGGTAGTCCAACTTGTCCGTGATGGGGTAACTGGTATGGATCTGCTGGAGGTCTTCCTCGGGCAATGCATTCAACCGCTTCAAGCTCATGATCATCCGATGTGGATGTATTCGGGCACTGATGACACCACTCGGATCCATCCAGAGGAAGTCAACGAAGCTACGTTGGAGGGGTGGCTGAGGAGCATCACTGGCAACAAAGATAACCCTAGGGGAGCCAGGAGAATTCCTCCGCTTGACCAATCTTACGAAGCAGACAAGGTCCAACTCTGACTTGCCGAGTGTTATCTTGATTTATCATGCAACTATTTATAGTCAATTGACTGACTTTGTCTTGCTGTTGTCCTCTAGGCCCTGACTGAGATGTACTCGATGCCCAACGGGGAGCAGGAGCAGGACCCAGAGGGAGAGGCGAGCGGAGGCGAAAGCGGCGAGTGGCATTCTGACAGTGAAGGGGACGAGGAGAGAGACGATCCGAGTGATGAAGAGGAGGTCGACTCACCTTCCCGCAGGGAAAGGCGATCCAAGCTCACTCACGATCCCGCAAGCGCTCGCAACAAGGTAACCGTTCCGACTGGGTAGTCGTCAAAGCGTCCTCGGACATCTTCCCCATCGCCGACTGAAAAGGCCCCGAAACAATCCAAGGTCGTACCGCAGAATACCCGAAAGGCACTGCCCAGAATCAAAATCGACATCCCTGTCGCCTCTGCGTAAGTGTCTTGTCTTCAGTTTTACCCGAAATTCTGTGTTGTTTGTTTTTCCTTGGTTTGACCAATCGAACCTTGAAACTAGCAGTGCCGCTACCTCTAGGACCTCTGCTTACAAAAATGAGGATGAGAACATGGAAGATGCGGTCACCTCCCGCCCAGGTATAATCTTTGCGATCTTGTCTTTGCTTTGTCGTTTGAACTGCGATATAACCAATCAAAGATGATCATTTGATGACTGATCTTTTACAGCTCCTCTCAACGTCATTGACCTCCCCGACAACGACGAGGACGAGCCACAGAGGCCCTTGGTGAGGAGAAACAGGAAGACGTCCGCTGGCAAGACGCCTCTGTGGGGACCCCGACTCATAAGTCGAGATCACCGAATGCACATGTACAGTGATCCCAGAGATCAATGTTCATTGAACACACAAAAGCTGAATAACAAGAGTCTTACATCCATACATACCGTTTTACACAAGTAGGACCATTATGGTCAAGTCTTGAGTGTATCATCGCAGCAGAAATCTTCAATAACAACTTGGACCCATGCCATCTGCCTTAACCCTATAGGCATTTTGACTGGGAAAGCGGCCTAGCTCGCACGATCGTCACCAAATAATTCTTCAATATGTCTTGTCTTTCATGCCTGGCCAATAAAATAACCAGTGGCAAGCCAATGAGTACTTTGAATGTACTCGCAAGCAACCCAAGGGTGATAACAGAATAATTATGCAAGGCACTACTGGTAAATTGGCATTTTTGCGGAAAGCTAGTTTTTATCATGCAAGTATGATCAACATTTATCAAGGATATGAATGCGTCTGCAACAAGTATCGGGAGGTTACAGACACCAACATCGGGATAGAGTTGTGAACAACTCATACTCAAGCTCATCGTGACTTCCTCACGAATCACGTCAACAGATTTACCAAACCGTGTTGTTTGTCAGAAACATATGGATGTAGTCTAAGCAGCACCACCCAATTGTCCTTGACCGTGGACATGGCTATTCGAATAGTTTTACACTCTGCAGAGGTTGCACGCTTTACCCACAAGATCCGGGGAACTTCCGTGTCATCCACGACCCGCGATACCTCAAGTACCCGGGGTAAGCACCCGATCACTATCTTTCCCTAGACGACACTAACAAGGAGTCCACTCGTTGTTCCGTATCCTCACGATGTACATCATACGAGACTCACTCGAGATCGTAACATCCGAGAGGGGACACAACGATGTGTCCGGTGCCCTGTAAAAATAGTCATGGCCGCCCTACCTGGCGCGACCCCATCCCGAGAGAGCGCACCAACAACTCTCCCGTCACTAGTAATGCGGGCTCCATGCTAGTATCGGCCTAGGTAATCAATAGTGCCCTTTCCCATATAAGGGTAGAGTGGTCGCGCATGTTTGGTTGGGACGGTCGACAAATCTTAAATCTAATCCGTCTCTGTAAACAACACTTTCATCAAGCCTCGGTACACTACTTCTCCACCAAGTAGTGACCTAGTTCATCATCATCTCCCAAGGGCATTAGTGGCATCCACTGGGCTGTTTGCAGGTATGTCAAACCACACTTGTTTCTTTCCATGCATAACCCTGACCCACTTTGCGTAGCCATCTACTATAGCATATTTCTACAACCCACCAACACAACTCTAAGCAAGGATAGAGTCATGAACAATGCAAGTATCAATGGAGTATGCAACAGAGGCAAGCCTAGCAAGGTTGCCATTCAAGGTATATCATGCACTCAATGAAGCAACGAAAATGCAATCATGATGTAAAATGGTTCATCATGGTCAAAGGGCTGCTTGCCTGTTTTAACAAGGTCTTCGAGGTCTTCAAATATCTCTGGTCCAACTCCAAGCATTTCGTCTACTTCGTCAACTATCGTCGAAAGCAACCATAATAAGCAACACAACAAGGCAGGAAATGAAAGTGCTCTAAAATATTAATTTGGCTTTTCTAGGACATCTCTGGTTATATGAAAAATAACCAGAGTGGTTTCATTTGAATTGGGTCAGCGGATATTTCTAAACATTTCGATATGATGGAATCAAGGGGTTTATGGAATTGCAAGAAGTGTACAGAAACATATTTTTGAAAAATGAGCAAAGGCACCCATTTAACAAAGGATGATTTTCTAAGCATCTAGGAATTGGTTTCACTGGATTTGGAGTTCAAATGGATTTCCTATGAATTTGCAAAGTTGGCTATATATGAAGAAATAGACCATTATTTGAGGTGATACAGAAAGTATTAGTAAAAATGTTCAAAAACTAAGTTTTGAACTTATAGACATCTAGGATTTTGAATCATGGAATTTGGATCAAAAATGGGCTCTCAGTGATTTTCTAAAGTTTATCAAAGAAATGGAAAATTAGGATTTGCTAATTATTTGTGAAAGAAATATTTCTGTAAAAATGTTCAAGTAGCACCATGTGATAGGGAATGATTTATGGAGTTACTAGAAATTTGAATCATCCAATTTGGATATCCTTTGAATTGTTTATGGATTTTTGAAGTTTACTGAAAAAGAAAAAGACAAAGGATTTACCTACATGGGCCGGATCTGGGCGGTAGCAGCGCGCACTGGGCGAGGCTTCGCAGTAGGGCGCTACTGGGCCGGCCCAGTGGCTCGGCCGCACGTGCGCAGGGGGCCGCGTCGAAGGCGGGTTTACTGGTATACGCCTTCGCGCGAGGGAGACGGCAAAGGCGGAAGCTACCTCCACTTAAACGGGCGGGGCCCTCTGCCGATGTCGCTGACCTGCGGGACCCGCACCAACTCTCTCTCTCTCTCCCGCCTCCTCCTTCTTCCTCCCGATGGGCAGAGGCAGGGGACAGACGGCGAGCGCGCCGGCGATGATTTCGGCCGCTCCGCTGCGCCCGGGGCCAGGCCGGTGGTCTGAGCGGATGCCCCGTTCCACACCGCGCCTAGAGGTGGTTGCGCTGGACGCGGGGTGCGCCAGACTTGGGCGGAGCATCGGCCATGGCGGAGACCGATGATGGCGAGGATGGGCACGGCGAGGCAGGCATGGGGAGGAGGTCCTAGTGTGCGGGAGAGGCTTCTTGGGGTCATGGGAGTCCTCGGGACGGGTCAGTGGGAGCGGGAAAGCAACGATGGCTCAGATACGCCCGAGGGCACGACGGCGGTACTCCAGTCATGGAGGTGGGAAGAGGGCGTGAGAGGGAGAGGGAGGCTGTCAGGGAGGTGTAAGGGAGAGAGGGAGAGCGGGGAGAGGCCAGAGTAGTTCTCGGGGTAGCCTTATATGGTCGGGGCTGCGGTGCATCGTGGGCGCGGCCTAGGGAGCGCTCGGCGAGCTCTGCGGAGGGAGAAAGAGGGCAAGGGAGGAGGGGCCCGACATCCTTGCGTGTACTGGACGTCGAGGCGACCTCGGGGGACACGAGGGGGAGGCCCGAGGTGGCCGGAGGCGGTTGGAAGGGGCGGCTACAGTGCTAGAGCACATTGTAACGCGCTCCAGAGCATGCAAATGGCATGCCATGGCATTTTATATGCCTTGTGGGCGCGGCCACTAATGTCTGGTAGCTCTAGGAGGGAGTAAAGAATGGGGGAGGGGCATTGGATGGCATGGGTGGCCACTTGAGTGAGGACGGAGGTGAGAAAGGAGAAGAATGCTGCTGTCCAGAAGGATAAATGGGGATGTTTCTCCCTTCAATCATTGAGCTGAGGCCAGGGAAGAGTTACTGGAGGTAGGAGAGGACTAGGAGGAGCTGTGGTAAAAAGTTGGGCTCAAGGAGATTAGTGGAAGAGGTCAAAATGATGATTTTGGAAAAATGGCAGAAGGTGTTTGTTGATGTTTTGGGCAAGTAAATTAATTCCACTTGCCATGAGAATTAACAGGATGAAATGGAACATAGAAGTAGGGTGTTCCACCAAGTTTGAGCTCATTTGGGCAAAGTAGCCAATGTAACTTTGGTAAACCCTAGAAATCAGCAGAAATGGCTTTACCAATATTAGGCATGCAAATCTATTCTCCTTGATGCACCACATGGTGTAGTGTCATAATTTGAGTATTTTAACATGTCCACAAAAATTTAGATCAAAAGGACACACTTGGTAATGTAGAGTTGTTCAAATTTGGTTCTGGACAAAAAGGGTTTTGGGGCACTTTTGTGAACCAAACTTGTTTTGATTGATATGAAACTTTGCAAGATCATCACACTATGCATATGTGACTTGCTAGAATTTTCCTGGATTTTTATGAAAATATTTCCTGTAGAAATATTTCAAATCCTTGAAATGGGCACAAATGGTTTTGAGGGGATTTAATGGGGTTATACTATTCTCCATAACATGAGGCTTGGCAATATCATCAAACATGTCATATGTGACATGATAGAATTTTCTTGGAATTTTTGGGAAATATTTCCTTTGTAAATATTTCAAAATCTTGAAATATCCAGAAAGGGTTCTTGAGGGATTTGACCAATATTTTGAACATGACCATGTGTTGAAACTCTTTTATATGGGAAATATATGCCCCCTGAGTTTCCCTGATTTTTGCCAAATATTTTTGAAACAGTAAAATAATTTTTCCCTATTAAAGACCATTTCTGGCCATAAGAAAAAGCTTTTAAATAAAATAGGAAAATAACTTTTAAAATTATATTTTTGTGGTTTCTGGGAATCCTATATCTAATAGGTTTCAAATATACCATTTGAAAGATTTTTCACACCTCAAATCAGGTACTTGCAGTGCAAATCTCAATTCAAGGGTTTTTGGAAAACTAATTTTAGAAAATACTTTTTGGCCAAATTATTTTTGTAAGAAATTATTTTTATGTCCTATACACATGGCATGATCATTGGTTCAAGAGTTTGGAGCAAGGAGATGAAGTATAGGAGTTGGAGGATTTTTTGATTTTTAGAGCACTTGCAAACATCAGTCAAACATTCAATCAAAGTGAAGACAAAACACTCAAAAGTTTTTGTCCAACCACATTTTATCATGATTTATTAGCTTAAGTTTTGTGGCATGAAAATCAGGGTGTGACAGCTTCAGTCGACGCCGGTGGCGGAACCAGTAATTCAGGATGCCGATGATGGCAATCGGACTTCTGTCTCCTTCGCCATAGCGCTGTTGAGTGCTCAGCCTTCAGCCTCAGCCGCACAGACTCCCGCCGACCTACCATCCATTTTTGCTGCACATCACATCCCAGAGGACCAGGTGGGTGCTGCAAAAGAGGCTATACGCCAGGCGGGCATTATGATGGAGAAGATGAAGATGGTGCAGGAAGCCAGCCAAGCTGCTTATGATGCCAGTCCGCTCTCCGGAGCAACGTCCAGGTTAGCAGACCGTCGACTGACTCTTCTGGCTTGTTCTGTTAGGATATGGTACCTGAAAACTTTCTTTCAAAGAATCTTTGCATCTGTCTGCGCCTTGCATCTGTACACCCACTGGGTGTTTAGATTTGTCACTGAACAAACTCACACTTTGAGCTGACTATGTTGTTGTCGATTGAATCTTTTTACCAGTGGGGGCACGCTGAGTGCACCCACTGGGTGTAGTCCCCGAGACCATAATTGCTTGCGGGCAGTCGACTATGGTCTGAGCATTGGAATTTCTTCACTCGGCCTGGACGGACCATGACGAGTGGAACCTGAACCAGTGGGGGCGCGCCAAGTGCACCCACTGGGTGTAGTCCCCGATACCGTGGTCGAGTGCGGGCAGTGAACCATGGTCTGAGAGCAACCTTCTTTTTGTTTTTTTACACTCAACTTAGACAGATCATGTCGAGTGGAAACTGAACCAGTGGGGGCACGCCAAGTGCACCCACTGGGTGTAGTCCCCGAGACTACTATTGGATGTTTGATTCGGCAGTAGTCTTAGAATTTAATGAGTTTAACCTTTTTTCTCTCCGAAATAACCAATCTTTTCACCTGTCGACTGACTTGTTCTTTGATTGCAGAAATCTTGTGATCTTGGAGCTCATTTTGCTGACCTGGAGAAGCAACATATTCAACTCAACCTCGATCTAGAGCTGGCCAAGGCAGATCTGCAGAAAGCCAAGGATGACGCCACTGGTAAGAAAGACTTGTCGACTGATTTATCCCTGTACAGGATTTCATTCTGCTTTTTCTGAACCAAGCATTATTTCTTTTAGAGAAACTGAACCAAGCTCTGGCAAAAAAGGATCAAGATCTGGCGGCCGCACAGAAAAAAAACTGATGAGAAAACCGCTCTAGCTGAACAGAAGTTGGCTTCAGTCGGAAAATTGGAGGAAGAAAACGCCAAGCTAAAAGCTGCTCTGGACGAAGCCAATAAGGAAGCAATTCGCCTGAAGAAGGACAAGGACAATTTGAACGAGAAGATGGAAAGCATTGCTCGTAAGAGGAACGATCTGGAGAGTTATCTGGGAAGCCTTGCTAAGAAGTTCTTCATCATGCTTGAAGGTACTTTCTTTGATCCGACTGGTTTGTTCCTGTCGACTCGACATATAACCACTGACTCACCCTTGAATTGTGCATGCGGAGTTTTGACGAGACTTCGAGGAAGAGACCGGTCGAATTGAACCAAGCTTGGACCCCATCAACTCTCCAGTGAAGGATGAAGCTGCCATGAACGTGCTCCGACTGGAATCTCGCATCGCTGGTGTTGTTGATTATCTTGCCCGATTGAAAGTCACAATGTCGCGGATTGACACAACTCTCTGGCCCATGGCAATGCTCCAGAAAGACCTCGAGTCTCTAATGGCCCGGCTCAATGAAGTTCCCAGTCGAATTTAGGAATGGAAGAAGTCCTCTGCCCGGTGCGGCGCTGATGTGGCTCTATCTCTGGTTCGTGTCTACTACCGGGAAGTGCGAGAAGAGAAGCTGACAATGATCAAGGTTGCTAACACCAAGAGGCACGACTTCCAATCCTTCATGCAGACCTTCATTGCTGCCGCCACTCGGATTGCTGACGGAATCGACCTGGACGAATTCGTTGAGCCTGCCAGCCCTCCTCCTGCGGAGTGAACAAACTCTTATGCCCTGCCTTAAATTTGCCTCGGAATGCCGAGTGATTTTTTAATCATTGAAATCCTTTGGGTTGGATGCCCAAGTACTTGGATCTGTGGTCTTGAACTTTAGGATTTATCTGAACTTGATTTATCTCTGAATATGCTTGCATTTGCCTTCGAGTGGAATTTGTTCTCCACATGGAATAATCTTGAGATGCAGCTCTGAGGTGGAGACTCTAGTCGACCTGCACCTCGTCATCCTTGCGGATAAGGATGGAGCGCACGTTGTACTCGTGGCGCAGCTCCGAAGGAGAAGATTCTAGTCGACATGTGCCTCGTCGTCCTTGCGGATAGGGATGGAGAGCACGTTGTACTTGCGGCGCAGCTCCGAAGGAGAAGGTTGCAGTCGACCTGCACCTTGTCGTCCTTGCGGATAGGGATGGAACGCACGTTGTACTTGCGGTGCAGCTCCGAAGGAGAAGGTTGCAGTCGACCTGCACCTTGTTGATGACCCACAAGTATAGGGGATCTATCGTAGTCCTTTCGATAAGTAAGAGTGTCGAACCCAACGAGGAGCAGAAGGAAATGATAAGCGGTTTTCAGCAAGGTATTCTCTAGAAGCACTAAAATAGTAGGTAACAGATAGTTTTGTGATAGGATAATTTGTAGCGAGCAACAAGTAACAAAAGTAAATAAAGTGCAGCAAGGTGGCCCAATCCTTTTTGTAGCAAAGGACAAGCCTGGACAAACTCTTATATAGAGAAAAGCACTCCCGAGGACACATGGGAATTATCGTCAAGCTAGTTTTCATCACGTTCATATGATTCGCGTTCGGTACTTTGATAATTTGATATGTGGGTGGATCGGTGCTTGGGTAATGTTCTTACTTGAACAAGCATCCCACTTGTGATTAACCTCTATTGCAAGCATCCGCAACTACAACAAAAGTATTAAGGTAAACCTAACCATAGCATGAGACATATGGATCCAAATCAACCCCTTATGAAGCAACACACAAACTAGGGTTTAAGCTTCTGTCACTCTAGCAACCTATCATCTACTTATTACTTCCCAATGCCCTCCTCTAGGACCAAATAATGGTGAAGTGTTATGTATTCGACGTTCACATAACACCACTAGAGGATAGACAACATACATCTCATCAAAATATCGAACGAATACCAAATTCACATGACTACTAATAGCAAGACTTCTCCCATGTCCTCAGGAACAAACGTAACTACTCACAAAGCATATTCATGTTCATAATCAGAGGGGTATTAATATGCATAAAGGATTTGAACATATGATCTTCCACCAAATAAACCAACTAGCATCAACTACAAGGAGTAATCAACACTACTAGCAACCTACTAGTACCAATCCCGGACTTGGAGACAAGAATTGGATACAAGAGATGAACTAGGGTTTTGAGAGGAGATGGTGCTGGTGAAGATGTTGATGGACATTTCCCTCTCCCGATGAGAGGAGCGTTGGTGATGACAATGGCAATGATTTCCCCCTCCCAGAGGGAAGTGTCCCCGGCAGAACAGCTCTGCCGGAGCCCTAGATTGGTTCCGCCAAGGTTCCGCCTCGTGGCGGCGGAGACTCGTCCCAAAAGGTTGCTTATGATTTTTTCTCGACGAAAGACTTCATATAGCAGAAGATGGCCACCGGAGAGCCAACAGGGGGCCCACGAGGCAGGGGGGCGTGCCCCCCACCCTCGTGGGCAGGTGGTGCCCCCCCTGACGTATTTATTCTGCTCAGTATTTTTTATTATTTCCAAAAATAACTTTCATGGATTTTCAGGACTTTTGGAGTTGTGCGGAATAGGTCTCTAATATTTGCTCCTTTTCCAGCCCAGAATTCCAGCTGCCGGCATTTTCCCTCCTTATGTAAACCTTGTAAAATAAGAGAGAATAGGCATAAGTATTGTGACATAACGTGTAATAACAACCCATAATGCAATAAATATCGATATAAAAGCATGATGCAAAATGGACGTATCAACTCCCCCAAGCTTAGACCTCGCTTGTCCTCAAGCGGAAGCCGATAACGATAAATATGTCCACATGTTTAGAGGTAGAGGTGTCGATAAAATAAAATACGGACATGAGGAAGTCGAATGTGGGGTTCCAGCAAATCCTTAAGGTTCGAACACTGGGGTGTGCGCGAAGTCTTTCCATCCTACCGATCTACGCTCTAGCTTGCTAAGATCTTGCGTACGAACTTGACGAACTTGCAACACAGAAAGACACGAGGTTTATACTGGTTCGGGCCACCGTTGTGGTGCAATACCCTACTCCAGTGTGGTGGTGGTGGATTGCCTCTTGGGCTGATGATGAACAGTACAAGGGAAGAACATCCTCCTGAGGTTGAGGCGTTCTTGTGCGTATGAACTTGTGGTGTGTGGGTTTGATCTTAGTTCTACCTGCCTCTACTGTGGTGGCTAGTCCTATTTATAGAGGCCCTGGTCCTCTTCCCAAATATCGAGCGGGAACGGAGCCAACAACGGCGGGCCAATTTGAAGGGGGACAGCTAGTACAAGCTATCCTGACAAAAGCGGTCTTTGCCTGCGAAAAGCTCTGGGGTGACGCCGTCTTGGGCTCCACGATGACCTCCACCTTGCCGTCCTCCTGGTCTTGGTCTCGTTGCACCAATATGGCAACCTTTGCTTGATGCCTCGGTACTCTTGCCTGTGCTTGCCTCCTTAGCACCAAAGAGGAAATAAGGATGTTGCGCGCACCGGCGCTCGCCTAGCACCGTTCGTCATGGCTCACGTCACGAGAGCCTCGTGAGGTTTGCCCCGCCATGATATCTCCGCTCCTCGTGAGCCTGCCTAGCTAGGCCACTCTAGAGGAGGTCTTGCATCGTCCGCCTCGCGAGGCTTGGACCCTCGCGAGGGTCTTGGGTGCCTTTTTGACGAAGATGGGCCGTACGGCATGCTGCTTAGCCATGCTGTGGGCCACAGGCAGGCAAGTCTGGGGACCCCCGTTCTTAGAACGCCGATAGTAGCCCCGAGCACAAGGTGCGCTCGGGCCTGGCTTCGCGGCAAAGCCAAGGGTAAAGTTCGGAGCACCACGGGCCCCAGAAGCCTGCGGCCTCGGTCGACGCGTGGCGGTTGATTGGACGTGGGCGTCTCCGCTTCCCCACGCTGCCTCGGCAACTGCACGACTTGACAAGTCATGCGACATGCAAGGAAAACCATCATTACCTGCGATCATGGGAGATGCCGGTTGGCCTTATCTTGCTATAAATGGGGAGGGGGGTGGAGTCCCCGTTGCCCATCTCTTCCTTGCTTGCTCACTTCTCCGCTCCATTGCTTGCAGCGCTGACAACAATGGCGCCCATCAGAAGGTTTTCTGCCGAAGAAAAAGGGAAAGCTCCCCGTGACGATCTGGGGCCACTTCCGCCGAAGAAGAGGTCGATCCACCACCGTGACGACACGGCGATGAAAGTGGTGACGAGGCCTTGGTGCGAGCGGCCTCCACCGGGGTACCCGCTACCCTTGTATGCCCGAGCTGAGGGCTCGGGAGGTAGGAGCGACGAGTAGCGCCGCCCACGCCGCGCCCGGGGTCCACGTGTTGACTCCTCGCGCAAGTTGGTGCTGTGGGCGCCGATGCCACCAAGCTCCTGGATCCGCTTCCCATGGTTCTTCTCCGACGTGATGCCTCCAAGGGGGCTGCTCGAGCTCTGGCTGCAGCATGCTGACTGCAGTGCTCCGGCGACCGAAGCAGAGATTGAAGCAGTCCCCACCGGCAAGATCTTCATGACTCGTGGCTAGGGCGAGGTCGCGCGGGTCTGCCGTGCGAGGGGAGCCCTCGCGATCCACTTCGAGTACGACGGCGCCTCCACGCTCTCCTTCAAGGTTTTCGACGCCGAGGGCTGCCACCTGGAGTGCTGCCCTAGAGAGGAGCGCCAGGCTGTCGTGCACTCCGATTGCGGCTGCTCCAACAGTAGCAGTAGTTCTTGGGAGTCCGGCAGTTCTCCCGAGCTTTACGAGACTCCGGAGACAAGCGACGATAGCTACGTGCCCCCGAGCTCTCGTGGACAGGTCCTGGTCTCCCATGGCCCACTGTTGATGATGGCGACCGCCACGGGAGGGTGTAGATAGGATTCCCCTTAGTATCAGCTTTTGTTTCCTGTGAAGGATCATGAACCACCCCGTGGGGGCATGTAAGGGTCTGTAATGTCTTTGGTGCTTATCTTCATTGTTATCAAAACTTGGTGAGTGCATGTACCGTTAAAGCTTGGCCCCTACTTTCTTCCCTCATGATGGCTTGTTGCTCTACACTGATAGGTCCTGGTCCCCAGGAAGGCCACAGTCGTCGCTGGTATGCCAGGTCACGTGCCGTGGTCAAGGCCAGGAGGTGTGCGGCCCAAGGTCCCCCAGAGGCGCGATGCTCAGGAGGTCCCCCTTAGCGCTCAAGCAGCCATGGTAAGGCAAGAAAGGAAAAATACTTGGCCGCAACGGGGCTGCGGCACGGAGTAAGTGACCATTAGGCTCAGATATTTAGCCGATCCTAGGGTGAAAATTATCTTGCTGACTTCGTGGCGATTCCTGATGTCATGCTAGGGCTGTGCGCCAATTCGTGCGTCATAGCCAGGTCGGTCCATTCGAGTCCCCCCCCCCCTCATGCTCTCCTTAGTGCTCTACGTCCTCAGGTCCCGGCCCTCGAGCAAGCTCAGCCGCCGCTGGTATGCCAGGTCACTATGCCGTGGTTAAGGCCAGGGGGTGAGGGCTGGAGAGCCAGTAAGAGCTCCTGAGTCGCGATGCTCAAGAGCCCCCCTTTTAACGCGCAAGAAAATAGCACGAGGGAAAAGGAGACTCGGGGTGCCGTTTACTATCCTTCCCTTGGGACCCCTGTGAACAGGCACAAGAAGAAACATGGTTGGCCGTTACAGCTATTAGCCTACCGCTGGTTGCTCTAGGTGAGGTGAAGGCACCGATGGCGTGGTGAGGTGATGTGCACGGCGCGTGCCGCGAGCCAGAGCTCGACCACTCAGATTTTTCGGTCGTGGCAGGGACGGAACCATGCACCAGCGCCGTGCCTATGTGAAGGCCCCGGGGCAGGCGACGATCGAGCAGGCAATAGCCGTTGGCAGGTTAAGCATGATGAGCAGATCGACATGGATAAATGCAAGAAGATACATGCCACTGGGTCTAGCCCGAGCGGCTTGGGGATGATGCAGCCCGAGGGGTGCCCCAGCAAGGTAAGCTAAAGACTTAAGCAAAAGGGATACATGCCACAGGGACGGACCCATGTGGCTTGGGAATAATGCAGCCCGAGGGGCGCTCCCAGCTTAACCGAACTTGGAAGATGTCACCTGGTTCTGTAGACGAAGTAGAGTTGGTGCAGCTGAAGCCACGCATTGAAGGAATGGCTCCTCATGAGCCACCAGGACCCTAAGCCTCGGGAGGCTCTGGGGGCTTAGGAGGTTCCCTGAAGACCGTCTCCATCTCCTCCAGAACGGCGTGGAACCTGGCCTCCCGAGCCGCCAGGACTTGCCGCACGTTGCGTTGATAGGCCGACGCCACGCTCAGCAAGCCGAAGGGCATGCAAACGTAGCTGTGTGGTGGGCCCTCATAGCGGCCCACACGTGATGGCCAGAAGCATTCCTGAGATGCGGCCCTGTTGAGCCGTGGGACATCGACGCAGACACGCAGCCCGACATCCTCGCCTGGATGGGGAGCTGCGCCTTGTGAGCGGCTGTGGCCGCGCATGGCTCTTGCTTCTTGCAGTTCCTGGGTGGTCTTGTTGATGAACTCCTGGGTGGTGGGCACTCCTCGCCCTGTGCTCTCCTGAGGAAGCAGTGCCGTGAAGCATGCTTCCAAGTGGTGCCCAAGCGCCTCCCTCATGAGGTTGGCAAGGTCTGAGGCTCTCCATGAGAGAGCCTCCAAGTCCTGCGTGAGGAGGGCGCCGGGCGCTCTTTCCTATGCAATGGAGGGAGGCGCCCTTGGAGCGGGCGCTGATCCTGACGAGGCTCCCGACACGACGCCATCTTCTTGGGGTGCTGCGCGGCGCGGCAGCTTCTTCCTGGGGATGGTCTCCGGAGGGCCTTCACTTCTGCTGCCAGGGTTGTCGATTGTTGCGGCTTGGAAGGCGCACTCAAGGGAGCACACCGCATCCCTCTCTTCACATGGGACCGTGATGATTCCCCCGCTTCCTGGCATCTTGAGAACGTTGTAGCCTTGGTGAGTGACTGCCATGAACTTGGCCAGGGCTGGATACCCGAGGATGGCATTGTACGGCAGGCGGATGTGCGCGACATCGAAGTCGATGAGCTCGGTGCGGTAGTTCTTGTGCTCCCCGAAGGTGACAGGCAGGCGGACTTGCCCTATCGGTGTGGTGGAACCATCAGTCACTCCTAAGAAAGGCTTGGTTGGCTGGAGCTGCTCATAGGGCACTTGGAGGTTGTCGAACGTGTCGACGGATAGGATGTTGAGCCCTGCGCCGCCGTCGATGAGAGTCTTGGTGACTTGCACATTGCTGATGACTGGGGAGCACAGCATAGGGAGTGCGCCAGCGGTGGCTGCTCACTTGAGCTGGTCTGCCGAGTTGAAGGTGATGGCGCATTGGGACCACCTGAGCGAGCGTGTGGCCTCGATCTTGGGGAGCACCGTGTTCACCTTACGAGCAAACTGTTTGAAGATGCGCTGAGAGGCTGGGGCCTGAGCTCTGCCCAAGATGAAAGCGATCGCACAGAGCTCCTGGAAGCCCCCAGCCCCCTCGTCCTGGTGGTGGTCGTCGTTCCTTCTTGGTGGCGGCAACGGGGGAAGACGGGGGTTGCCCTGGGGGCGATCCTCATGAGGCGGGTCCCTCCAGGTGCCCTCGCGAGGTTGGTCCTGCTAGCAGTCCTCACGAGGCCGGTCGCGCCACTCCTGGCGCGGGCCACGGTCGTCCCAGCGTCCGCCTCCGCGTCCTCCTCCGCGGCTGTAGCCCCGGTCGTTGCGCTCGGTGCGTCGACCATAGCGTCCTTCCCGTATGGCTCTGAGCTCTTGGCAGTCGCTGGTGTTGTGGGTGTTCAGGTTGTGGAAGGTGCAGAACGGTCGAACATTCTTGGACGACTCAGGCTGATCTCTACCTCGCTTGGTGCCGGGCTCCGCTACGAGCACTACTACCTCTTTGCGCTACACGTCCTTGGCCTTGGCCTTCTTCTCCTCCACTCCTACAGCTGGCAGCTCAAGGAGAGAGAGGCGCCCCTCCTCAGCTCTTGCGCACTTGGTCGCCAGGTTGAACAGCTCCTGAGATGTGCAAAGCTCCTCGTGGATAGACAACTCTTCCTTCATCTTGACGTCACGGACGCCGTCTGAGAACGCAGATATGATGGCTTCATTCGTGACCTGGGGGATCTTGAGGCGGGTGTTGTTGAAGCGCTGAATATACTTCTGGAGGGTTTCTCCAGGTTGTTTCTTGATGCGGCGTAGATCGCCCGCGGCCGGTGGGCAGTCGCGAGTGCCCTGGAATTAGGTGACGAAGCGGTCGCGCATCTCGTCCCAGGAGGAGATCGAGCCATGCTGCAAGTTCAGGAGCCAGGAGCGGGCCCCATCCTTGAGAGCCATGGGAAACCAGTTCGCCATGACTTTTTCGTCGCCGTTGGCTGCTTCGATGCTCAGCTCATTGCTACCTCTTGAACACTGCGTTGGATTTCCCTGAAGAGGAGAGGATGATGCAGCAAAGTAGCATAAGTATTTCCCTCAGTTTTTGAGAACCAAGGTATCAATCCAGTAGGACGCTACGCATGAGTCCCTCGTACCTAGACAAAACAATAGCTCAACGCAACCAACGCGATTAGGGGTTGTCAATCCCTTCACGGTCACCTACGGGAGTGAGATCTGATAGAGATGATAGATAATATTTTTGGTATTTTTAGTATAGAGATGCAAAGTGAAAAGTAAAAGGCAAAGTAAAAGAGCAAAGCGATAATAAAAGTGATGGAGATTGATATGATGAGAATAGACCCGGGGGCCATAGGTTTCACTAGTGGCTTCTCTCAAGAGCATAAGTATTCTACGGTGGGTGAACAAATTACTATTGAGCAATTGACGGAATTGAGCATAGTTATGAGAATATATAGGTATGATCATGTATATAGGCATCACGTCCGAGACAATTAGACCGACTCCTGCCTGCATCTACTACTATTACTCCACTCATCGACCGCTATCTAGCATGCATCTAGAGTATTAAGTTAAAAACAGAGTAACGCCTTAAGCAAGATGACATGATGTAGAGGTATAGTTTCATGCAATATGATATAAACCCCATCTAGTTATCCTCGATGGCAACAATACAATACATGCCTTGCTGCCCCTTCTGTCACTGGGAAAGGACACCGCAAGATTGAACCCAAATCTAAGCACTTATCCCATTGCAAGAAAAACCAATCTAGTAGGCCAAACCAAACTGATAATTCTAAGAGACTTGCAAAGATAACCAATCATACATAAAAGAATTCAGAGAAGATCCAAATATTATTCATAGATAGACTTGATCATGAAGGGGAGCCTTGGCGCAGTGGTAAAGCTGCTGCCTTGTGACCATGAGGCCATGGGTTCAAGTCCTGGAAACAGCCTCTTACAGAAATGTAGGGAAAGGCTGCGTACTATAGACCCAAAGTGGTCGGACCCTTCCCTGGACCCTGCGCAAGCGGGAGCTACATGCACCAGGTTGCCCTTTAGATAGACTTGATCATAAACCCACAGTTCATCGTTCTCAACAAACACACCGCAAAAAGAAGATTACATCGAATGGATCTCCATAAGAGAGGGGGAGAACATTGTATTGAGATCCAAATAGAGAGAAGAAGCCATCTAGCTACTAACTATGGACCCGAAGGTCTGAGGTAAACTACTCACACTTCACCGGAGGGGCTAGGATGATGTAGAAGCCCTCCGTGATGATGGCCCTCTCTGGCGGAGCTTCGGAACAAACCCCAAGATGGGATTTCGTGGGTACAGAAGGTTGCGGCGGTGGAATTAGGTTTTTGGCTCCGTATCTGATCGTTTGGGGGCACGTAGGTATATATATGAGGAAGGAGTACGTCGGTGGAGCTTCGAGGGGCCCACGAGGCAGGGGGCGCGCCCTAGGGGGGCGCCCTCCACCCTCATGACCGCCTCGTGGCTTTCTTGACGGAGGGTCCAAGTCTCTTGGGTCTTATCTGATGAGAAAATCACGTTCCCGAAGGTTTCATTCCGTTTGGACTCCGTTTGATATTCTGTTTCTTCGAAGCTCTGAAATAGGCAAAAAACAGCAATTCTGGGCTGGGCCTCCAGTTAATAGGTTAGTCCCAAAAATAATATAAAAGTGGAAAATAAAGCCCAATATAGTCCAAAACAGTAGATAATATAGCATGGAGCAATAAAAAATTATAGATATGTTGGAGACGTATCAGGCATCCCCAAGCTTAATTCCTGCTCGTCCACGAGTAGGTAAATGATAAAAAGATAATTTTCGATGCGGAGTGCTACTTGGCATAATTTCAATGTAAATCTTCTTAATTGTGGTATGAATATTCAGATCCAAAAGATTCAAGACAAAAGTTCATGTTGACATAAAAATAATAATACTTCAAGCATACTAACAAAGCAATTATGGCTTCTCAAAATAACAAGGCCAAGGAAAGCTATCCCTACAAAATCATATAGTCTGGCTATGCTCTATCTTCACCACACAAAGTATTTAAATCATGCACAACCCCGATGACAAGCCAAGCAATTGTTTCATACTTTTGACATTTTCAAAACTTTTTCGATCTTCACGCAATACATGAGCGTGAGCCATGGATATAGCACTATATGTGGAATAGAATGGTGGTTGTGGAGAAGACAAAAAGAGGGGAATATAGTCTCACATCAATAGATATCAATGTGAGTGAGTAGGGATTGCCATGCAACGGATTCACTAGAGCTATAAGTATATGAAAGCTCAACAAAAGAAATTAAGTGGGTGTGCATCCAACTCGCTTGCTCACGGAGACCTAGGGCAATTTGAGGAAGCCCATCATTGGAATATACAAGCCAAAGTTCTATAATGAAAAATTCCCACTCGTATATGAAAGTGACAAAATGAGAGACTCTCTATCATGAAGATCATGGCGCTACTTTGAAGCACAAGTGTGGTAGGATAGTAACATTGTCCCTTCTCTCTTTTTCTCTCTTTTTTAATTTTTTTTATTTGGTCCTTTTCTCTTTTATTTCATGGCCTAGTTTTTTTATTCGTCCGGAGTCTCATCCCGACTTGTGGGGGAATCATAGTCTCCATCATCCTTTCCTCACTTGGGACAATGCTCTAAAAATGATGATCATCACACTTTTTATTTTTCTTACAACTCAACAATTACAACTCAATACTTAGAACAAAATATGACTCTATGTGAATGCCTCCGGCGGTGTACCGGGATATGCAATGAATCAAGAGTGACATCTATGAAAGAATTATGAACGGTGGCTTTGCCACAAATACGATGTCCACTACATGATCATGCTAGCAATATGACAATGATGGAGCATGTCATAATAAACGGAACGGTGGAAAGTTGCATGGCAATATATCTCGAAATGGCTATGGAAATGCCATGATAGGTAGGTATGGTGGCTGTTTTGAGGAAGGTATATGGTGGGTGTATGATACTGGCGAAAGGTGCGCGGTATTAGAGAGGCTAGCAATGGTGGAAGGATGGGAGAGTGCGTATAATCCATGGACTCAACATTAGTCATAAAGAACTCATATACTTATTGCAAAAATCTACAAGTTATCAAAGCAAAGTATTACGCGCATGCTCCTAGGGGGATAGATTGGTAGGAAAAGACCATCGCTCGTCCCCGACCGCCACTCATAAGGAAGACAATCAATAAATAATTCATGCTCCGACTTCATCACATAACGGTTCACCATACGTGCATGCTACGGGAATCACAAACTTTAACACAAGTATTTCTCAAATTCACAACTACTCAACTAGCATGACTCTAATAACACCATCTTCATATCTCAAAACAATTATCAAGCATCAATCTTTTCTTAGTATTCAGTGCACTCAAAAGAAAGTTTTACAAATCATGAATACCAAGCATATTATTATTAAGCAAATTACCATGCTATTAAAGACTCTCAAAATAATCTAAGTGAAGCATGAGAGATCAATAGTTTCTATAAAACAAATCCACCACCGTGCTCTAAAGGATATAAGTGAAGCACTAGAGCAAAACTATAAAGCTCAAAAGATATAAGTGAAGCACATAGAGCAAAACTATAAAGCTCAAAAGATATAAGTGAAACACATAGAGTATTCTATCAGATTCCAATTTATGTATGGCTCTCTCAAAAGGTGTGTACAGCAAGGATGATTGTGGCACACTAACAAACAAAGACACAAATAATACAAGAGGCTCCAAGCAAAACACATAGCATGTGGTGAATAAAAATATAGCTCCAAGTAAAATTACCGATGGAAGTAGACGAAAGAGGGGATGCCTTCCGGGGCATCCCCAAGCTTTGACTTTTTGGTGTCCTTGGATTATCATGGGGGTGCCATGGGCATCCCCAAGCTTAGGCCCTTGCCACTCCTTGTTCCATAGTCCATCAAAAGATTTCACCCAAAAATTGAAAACTTCAAAACACAAAACTCAATAGAAATCTCGTGAGCTCCATTAGCGAAAGAAAACAAAAGACCAGTTCAAGGTACTATAATGAACTCATTCTTTATTTATATTGATGTTAAACCTACTGTATTCCAACTTCTCCATGGATTATAAACTATTTTACTAGCCATAGATTCATCAAAATAAGCAAACATCACACGAAAAACAGAATCTGTCAAAAACAGAACAGTCTGTAGTAATCTGTAACTAACGCAAACTTCTGGAACTCCAAAACATATACCAAAATAGGACGACCTAGAAAATTTTGTTTATTGATCAGCAGCAATTGGAATCAGTATTTTATCACGTTCTCGTGATTTTTAACAATTGTTTTCATGAACAGAAAGTTTCTGGAAATTACAGCAAGATCAAATAACTATCATCCAAGAAGATCCTATAGGTCTAACTTGGCACAAACACTAATTAAAAGATAAAACCACATCTAAACAGAAGGTAGATGGATTATTTATTCCTAAACTGGAGAAAAAACAAAAAAAAACTAAAACTAAAATTGGGTTGCCTCCCAACAAGCGCTATCGTTTAACGCCCCTAGCTAGGCATAAAAGCAAGGATAAATCTAGGTTGTGCCATAGTAATAAGATAGGTCGGTGAAACTCATTTCATATTCTCTACGTTCGGCAGCAAGTTTTCTTTGAGGCAAGCAAAAATAATTAAAAGGGCTAAATTTAATAGGACAAAAGTCACCAAGATCAATTTTAGGAGGTATAGGTTCCTCTTTCGGCCCTTCATAATGCACAACCAATTCATCATTATAAGCGTTCTTTTGACAGAACCTTGTGAGCCTACACTCAAGAGAGTATCCTAGCTCATTATTTCGAATAGCCAAATCATCATTAAGTTTAGAGATTCTATCAATTAAAATATTGGTTGGCACCTTTTTTCTAAGGTTTTGATTGAAAGCAACATAGTCAAAAGATTGAAAACGCATAATTTCTTCTTGATCGAAGAGGATAGATTCTATGGGAGGACGGCCAGCGTCCACCCTATAATGCGCAAAGATTTCTTTGACTTCTTTTATTATAAATCTGAATTCATGAGCCAAAAAGATAGTAGCGGCACGCTTAACAGAGGAGTGTTCGATATTAGAAAATTCTTGGAAAATTCTTTGTATAGAAGGGTGCATATGCATAAATTGCCTTTCAAGTTCAACGATAAGCATGGTAATAGCGTCCGCAAGACTACTAGTTATATGAAGAATAGAACCACCCATAGAGGGCAAAGCACCGACACAAGTAAAGAAATCTTGAATAACTCCTTTTAAAATAATATTACCACTACCGATTCGAAATCTTTTTGTATGATAGGTAGGCGATTCTTCAGCAGGAGCTTCAGAATTTTCTATGATATTATTATCGCCCACATAGGCGATAATTTCCCCAATTTCAGACATAGCGACAGAGAGGGCGAAGAGCAAAAAGAAGGCGAACAAAAAGAAGAGGGCGAATAAAACGGCAAGGGTGAAGTGGGGGAGAGGAAAACGAGAAGCAAATGGCAACTAATGTAATGCGAGAGATAGGGATTGTGATGGGTACTTGGTATGTTGACTTTTGCGCAGACTCCCCGGCAACGGCTCCAGAAATTCTTCTTGTTACCTCTTGAGCACTGCGTTGGATTTCCCCGAAGAGGAGAGGATGATGCAGCAAAGTAGCGTAAGTATTTCCCTCAGTTTTTGAGAACCAAGGTATCAATCCAGTAGGAGGCTACGCACGAGTCCCTCGTACCTACACAAAACAATAGCTCAACGCAACCAACGCGATTAGGGGTTGTGAATCCCTTCATGGTCACTTACGGGAGTGAGATCTGATAGAGATGATAGATAATATTTTTGGTATAGAGATGCAAAGTGAAAAGTAGAAGGCAAAGTAAAAAGCAAAGCAATAATAAAGTGATGGAGATTGATATGATGAGAATAGACCCGGGGGCCAGTTTCACTAGTGGCTTCTCTCAAGAGCATAAGTATTCTACGGTGGGTGAACAAATTACTATTGAGCAATTGACAGAATTGAGCATAGTTATGAGAATATCTAGGTATGATCATGTATATAGGCATCACGTCCGAGACAAGTAGACCGACTCCTGCCTGCATCTACTACTATTACTCCACTCATCGACCGCTATCCAGCATGCATCTAGAGTATTAAGTTATAAACAGCGTAACGCCTTAAGCAAGATGACATGATGTAGAGGGATAGTTTCATGCAATATGATAAAAAAACCATCTTGTTATCCTCGATGGAAACAATACAATACGTGCCTTGCTGCCCCTTCTGTCACTGGGAAAGGACACTGCAAGATTGAACCCAAAGCTAAGCACTTATCCCATTGCTAGAAAAACCAATCTAGTAGGCCAAACCAAACTGATAATTCAAAGAGACTTGCAAAGATAACCAATCATACATAAAAGAATTCAGAGAAGATTCAAATATTATTCATAGATAGAATTGATCATAAACCAGCAATTCATTGGTCTCAACAAACACACCGCAAAAAGATGATTACATCGAATAGATCTCCACGAGAGAGGGGGAGACCATTGTATTGAGATCCAAAAAGAGAGAAGAAGCCATCTAGCTACTAACTATGGACCCGAAGGTCTGAGGTAAACTACTCACACTTCATCGGAGGGGCTAGGATGATGTAGAAGCCCTCCGTCATGATGGCCCTCTCCGGCGGAGCTCCGGAACAGGCCCCAAGATGGGATCTCGTGGGTACATAAGTTTGCGGCGGTGGAATTAGGTTTTTGGCTCCGTATCTGATCGTTCGGGGGTACGTAGGTATATATAGGAGGAAGGAGTACGTCTGTGGAGCTTCGAGGGGCCCACGAGGCAGGAGGCGCGCCCTAGGGGGGCGCCCTCCACCCTCGTGACCACCTCGTGGCTTTCTTGACGGAGGGTCCAAGTCTCCTGGGTCTTATCTGATGAGAAAATCACGTTCACGAAGGTTTCATTCCGTTTGGACTCCGTTTGGTATTTTGTTTCTCCGAAACTCTGAAATAGGCAAAAAACAGCAATTCTGGGTTGGGCCTCCGGTTAATAGGTTAGTCCCAAAAATAATATAAAAGTGGAAATAAAGACCAATATAGTCCAAAACAGTAGATAATATAGCATGGAGCAATCAAAAATTATAGATACGTTGGATACGTATCACTCATAGAGCTGCAGGAGCTCCACGGGGTCGGCGGTGCCGTCGTAGCGAGGATGCAGGTCCGGCTTGATTTTGCCTGGCCAGGCGACGCTACACAATTCGAGGGTGAAGGCACGGCAACCGACCGTGGTCGTCGGGGCCCGCTTCTGAGGCGGAGCTTGATCTTGGCGTGGTCCGCGCTGCGCCACCGCAGGCGGCATGCGGTCTTGACGAGGTGGCACGGGGAGCGCCGGTGCAGCTTCTCGCGGCCGCGGGATTTCTTGGCAGCTTCTTTCTTCACACGTAGGCGCCGGGCGCGGTGGATCACGCCGCAGAGGCGCGCGCCTTGGTGCCAAGGCACCATCTTTGGGTTGAGGCGGTGGAGGCATGCCATGAGCCCCGTCGCCCGTGGCTGGTTGAGGGGGAGGCAGAGAGTGAGACGGCACCGGAGAGCCCCCTGCGGCACGGACGAGCTCGGCGACGCGGTCGAGCCACTCCTCATAGAGTTCGTCGACGGGGCGGTAATGCAGGTGCTCGTTCGCTGCGATGAGCGTGGCCCGTGCCTCCATGGGAGCGCGGTGCGCGTGGGACGAAGAACCAGCAGGGGCGAGTGACGGAGTAGTGCTGCGGCCGTCCTGCCGCACTGAAGGATGCAGAGAGGACGCCTGCTGCTCGTTCCCCACCGGGCCAGTGGCAGCGTTGGTGGCAGGAGATGGAGAGCGGCGAGGTGGCCCGCCTACGGGAGCCGTCTGAGCGAAGCGGGCGGAGAGAGCAGCCCAACGCTCATCTCGAGCACGGCGAGCGTCCGCCATGGAAGCGACGGAGCGATGGAGCGACGAACCGATGGAAGGGAAACTACGGCGCACCCCTACCAGGCGCGCCAAATGGAGGATGTGGGGTTCCGGCAAACCCTTAAGGTTCGAACACTGGGGTGCGCGTGAAGTCTTTCCCTCCTACTGATCTATGCTCTAGCTCGCTAAGATCTTGCGTACGAACTCGATGAACTTGCAACACAGAAAGACACGGGGTTTATACTGGTTCGGGCCACCGTTGTGGTGTAATACCCTACTCCAGTGTGGTGGTGGTGAATTGCCTCTTGGGCTGATGATGAACAGTACAAGGGAAGAACAACCTCCTGAGCTTGAGGCGTTCTTGTGCGTATGAACTTGTGGTGTGTGGGTTTGATCTTAGTTCTACCTGCCTCTATTGTGGTGGCTAGTCCTATTTATAGAGGCCCTGGTCCTCTTCCCAAATATCGAGCAGGAAGGGAGCCAACAACGGCAGGCAAATTTGAAGGGGGGCATCTAGTACAAGCTATCCTGACAAAAGCAGTCTTCGCCTGCGAAAAGCTCTGGGGTGATGCCGTCTTGGGCTCCACGATGACCTCTGCCTTTCCGTCCTCCTGGTCTTGGTCTTGTTGCACCAATATGGCAACCTTTGCTTGATGCCTCGGTACTCTTCGCCTGTGCTTGCCTCCTTAGCACCAAAGAGGAAATAAGGACGCTGCGCGCACCGGCACCCGCCTGGCACCATTCGTCATGGCTCATGTCATGAGAGCCTCGTGAGGTTTGCCCCTCCTTGATATCTCCGCTCCTCGTGAGCATGCCTAGCTAGGCCACTCCAGAGGAGGTCTTGCATCGTCCGCCTCGCGAGGCTTGGACCCTCGCAAGGGTCTTGGGTGCCTTGTTGACGAAGATGGGCCGTACGGCCTGCTGCTTAGCCATGCTGTGGGCCGTAGGCAGGCAAGTCTGGGGACCCCCGTTCCTAGAACGCCGACAGTGGGCATAATGATTATTCTCATAACAGCAACATATATGGATATTGTCATATGATTTCTTATGCTCAAGTAATAATCTATTCACAATGCAGAAGTACGAACCAGAAACTTTATTGAGAACTAACAAACTATAATCTTAGTCACTGAAGCAATTGCAATTTATCTTAACATCAGAAAGAGTCTATGTCAGAGCTTTCTAGCAAGTCCACATACTCAACTATCATTTAGTCTTTCATAATTGCTAACACTCACACAATACTTGTGGTTAAGGAGTTTTAGTCGGACACAGAGAAAGATAGGAGCTTATAGTTTCGCCTCCCAACCTTTTACCTCAAGGGTAATGTCAACAATAATAACTCATGCTGACTTACATCCAATTAGATATATCTATCAGGATCTTTTCAACACCCTGTGCTTGCCAAAGGATAAAATAAAAAGTATAGGTGAAGATCACCATGACTCTTGCATAAGGTAGAAGGTAATAATAAAAGATAGGCCCTTCGCAGAGGGAAGCAGAGGTTGCCATGTGCTTTCAGGGTTGGATGCACAAAATCTTAATGCGAAAGAATGTCATTTTATATTGCCACTTGTGATATGAACCTTTATTATGCAGTCCATCGCTTTTATTTCTTCCACATCACAAGATCGTATAAATCTTATTTTCCCCACACCAATCAATCATACGTATTTAGAGAGCAATTTTTATTGCTTGCACCGATGACAACTTACTTGAAGGATCTTACTCAATCCATAGGTAGATATGGTGGACTCTCATGGCAAAACTAGTTTAAGGGTTTTTGGAAGCACAAGTAGTATCTCTACTTGGTTCTAAGAATTTAGCTAGCATGAGGGGGAAAGGAAAGCTCAACATGTTGGATGATCCATGACAATATACTTTATCTCAGATATAAGAAAACATAACCCATTACGTTGTGTTCCTTGTCCAACATCAACTCTTTAGCATGTCATATTTTAATGAGTGCTCCCAATAATAAAAGATGTCTATGATAGTATATTTATATGTGAAACCTCTCTTTCTTTATTACTTCCTATTAATTGAAACGATGACCAAACCTATGCTTGTCAACTCTCAACAATTTTTAATCATCATACTCTTTCTATGTGAAGTCATTACTCTCAATAAGATCAATATGAACTCTTTGTTTCTTTTTTTATTCTATTCTCTTTTCTTTTATTCACTCTAGATCATAGCAAAATAATCAAGCCCTTGACTCAACACTAATCTTTATTATATAGCTCACAGCCTCGATTACAAAGAGGGATCATAAAGCAAAACTCAAAACTAGATCATGTCAAAAACTTTATTCTACTAGATCAAGATACTACTAATAGGATCGAACTAAGAAAAACGGTAAAGATAGGAGATGTGGTTGTGATACGATACCGGGGCACCTCCCCCAAGCTTGGCAGTTGCCAAGGGGAGTGCCCATACCCATGTGATTATATCTCCTTTGCTGGTGAAGAGTCGCACATCAAGCGTAAGAGGTCCTCCAGCTTGCGGATAATGCCCTTGAGTGCAACAATATGCTCCTTCAACAAAATATTTTCACTTGTGAGATACTTGTTCTGTATACGAGCTAACTCAATCATCTTGAAAGCTTCGATCTCAGTTGGGGTAAGAAGATTATGATCAAGTTGAAGGATGTCTTCTATTGCCAGAACTTGGTCCTCTGTGGCCTTCTTGATCCCTTCATCCTTGTTGATCTCTGTCAGTGTGAAAACCGGCGGATCTCGGGTAGGGGGTCCCGAACTGTGCGTCTAGGCGGATGGTAACAGGAGACAAGGGACACGATGTTTTTCCCCAGGTTCGGGCCCTCTCGATGGAGGTAAAACCCTACTCCTGCTTGATTAATATTGATGATATGGGTAGTACAAGAGTAGATGT
Organism: Triticum dicoccoides; assembly: GCF_002162155.2. Classification (NCBI taxonomy): domain Eukaryota; kingdom Viridiplantae; phylum Streptophyta; class Magnoliopsida; order Poales; family Poaceae; genus Triticum; species Triticum dicoccoides. Next base: position 477,442,522 of record NC_041392.1, on the reverse strand, counting down.
ACCACGAGATCAGAGAGGCTAAACCCTAGAAGCTAGCCTATGGTATGATTGTTGTTCGTCCTATGGACTAAAACCCTCCGGTTTATATAGACACCGGAGAGAGTTAGGGTTACATAGAGTCGGTTACAATGGGAGGAGATCTACATATTCGTACCGCCAAGCTTGCCTTCCATGCCAAGGAAATTCCTATCCGGACACGGGACAAAGTCTTCAATCTTGTATCTTCATAGTCTAGCAGTCCGGACAAAGGTTGTAGTCTGGCTATCCGGACACCCCCTAATCCAGGACTCCCTCAGTAGCCCCTGAACCAGGCTTCAATGACGATGAGTCCGGCACGCAAATTGTCTTCGGCATTGCAAGGCGGGTTCCTCCTCCGAATACTTCATAGAAGATTTTGAACATAAGGATAGTGTCTGGCTCTGCAAAATAAGTTCCACATACTACCGTAGAGAGAATAATATTTGCACAAATCTAATCTGCTGACGTATTCCGTAGCATGACATCACACCACGGCCAAGCCCTTATTCGAATCGTTTTTACTGTCCCACCTCAGCGCGTCTTGCGAGGCGGTTTCCTTGGCACGTCCTATCGAAGCAGAGATCATGTCCCCTTTATTTACGGGATTCTCATCAATACGGACGTGGGTAACCCAGTCGTGCCCGTTGGTATGTTTTCTCGATCAAAGGCGAGTCCCAAACGGTCATGTGGAGGGCTCTTGGTATTCAACCTCTTTATAAAGAGACCAAGGCTCGACTCCTTTCTTTCAATCTCAATCGAATCCGCCTCTTGCCTTGAGTTCCAACACCCAAAGCTCCAGATTCAGGCGCTTCGGACCTTCGATGATGTCCGGCTCCGACCTTCAAGGCCGGTGGATGCCTTCCTCCGTTACGGAAGAAGATGTGCTAAAGCTAAGAGACGCCAGGTATCTAACCGGCGAAATCTCGCATAGGCTGCCTGCTCAAGGGCAGGTTATTCCCACTCCCAAGCCCGGTGAGAGCGTGGTGTTCATGTCTCACTTCCTTTGGGGGCTTGGCTTCCGAACGGACCCCTTCGTGAGGGGGCTCATGTTTTATTATGGGCTGGAATTTCACGACTTGGCTCCGGAGTCCATCCTCCACATCTCATCGTTTATCGTCGTGTGCGAAGCCTTCCTCCGCATTACTCCTCACTTCGGATTGTGTCTTAAGACCTTTAAAGTAGAGCCAAAGATGATCGAGGGACAGCACGCGGAGTGCGGAGGCGCGGTTATAAGCAAGAATGCTGACGCTCCATGGCCCGAGGGCTCTTTTCAAGATGAGTTCAGCTTATGGCAACGAGAGTGGTTTTATGTCACACCTCCCAGGGGCACCAAGTGGGTGGCGCCACCTGCTTTTCGCTCGGGTCCCCCACCACAACTAGCGTCATGGTTCAATAATGGGTTGGACTGGGGGCCGTCCAAGGATGTGCCCTTGTTGTAGGGCCGCATTTGAGATCTCCTAGAAAGATACATCAGTCTGGTCGTAGTGAAGCAGGTCATGCTGATTCGCCGAACCTCGCCCTGCAAACGTCGCCCCCTCCGCCTGTGGGAGTTCAATCCAGAGGGACCACAAGCTCTCCAACATTTTATGGGCGCGACGCCCATGGAGATGTACAAATTGTTCTTCGGATCACAAGCAATGTGTCCGGACTCAACCGAGGAAGCAGGCCTGAGCTGCAATCGCCCGGATACTCAAGTAAGTAGCCCCGTACTTGGACACGCTATCCATATCTTTATCATAAAATTGCCCTTAAAAGAGCTGTCCCTTAAACAGGAGTGGATAGCAAAAGCAAAGCTAATCAGGTGTCCGGCCTCCCTCCCTGAGACCACGCCTGATCCCATGTTAACCAGGATGCTGGAGGTCGTGCCTTTGGAAGAAGGCGAAGGGGGGAACAAGGAAGCTACGGCCTCCCCGAAGGAGGCTGTCAGGAAAGGAGGAATCGAGAATTCCTCTACCCAGGGGAAGAAGAGGACCGCCTCTGAAGACACGGAGACTATGGTCTCAAAGCGGGGGAGGAAATCTTCGTCAGAGGGTCTTGCGCCGGGGGATGCCTCAGCCGCACTGTGCCCCCAAGGGGATCAGCCATCCACCGAGCCGTAAGCAGAGAGGGGAAAAATGAGAGACATCCCTGTTCTATTTCTGAGGAAAATAACCGAAATTTTACCTTGCAGTTCGAATCTCAGCCCTTCTCAGCAGAGCTCATCTTCGGGGGATCTTCTTCCGGAGATGATGGAGAGCGGCACGCCTCCCCCTGCCATACCGCCTTGCGAGGCGGGCGACCCTGAGGTGTTGTCACGGAGGGTTTCTCCGAATCCGGCAGAGCCGTAAGGCAGTCGTATGGCCCCCCAAAGCCCTCCGTGTCCGGCCTTCGAAAAAGGCCATCAGACGGGTCCGACACCGTCCGGTGCACGGTCGGAGGAGCTGAAGGATCTGTTCGGCCAAGCGTCTATCTCAGAAGAACACCGTGCATTGATGGGCACGGTGATTGAAAGGATGGCATCCGCGGAGAGCGGGTTGCACGAGGCCGTCAGGAGTTTACTGACAGGTTTTGAGGTACGCAAAATGATGTACCTTTTGGCAGTTCCGCATATGTAAGATGCGCCCTGTGTAGATAGTAGCCCCTGAGACTCTGTGCGTTGTAAAAATAACAGCGCGCAGAGGATCATAATCCCAGGTGTAATATGTCGCCTTTCCTATGTAGGTGGCGAAGTGTCCGGTGGCTAGCCGGACTGATGAATTTGCCGAACTGAAGCGGCAACTTGACGTGGCAGATGCTGACATCGCGCTTGTCAAAAAGCGGCTTAACGAGGCACAAGTTATGTAATTTCTCCGGAGACACTTGGTAAGAGGAGCTTGAGGCCCGTATCTTACAACATGTATGCTTGATGCAGATGGTGTCGCTGGGATGGAAAAGCGGTAGGCGTAAGCGAGGCAGCTGGCCTTCGCCTAGTGCCGAGGCGGTGCCTAAGCGCCCTAGGCACGCCCTAGGCAGTAATATAGTTTTTACTCGTAGTGTATTTGTGATCATTATATGAGTGTTGATATTAATTTAGGGCATTTAAATAAGTTAATTGTCGGCTACTGCCATTGGAATATAACCCATTTGGCATATCAATGCAGTATGTGGCATGGTTTCATGCTTGGGTAGACATTTCTTTGCTTGCCCTGCCTAGACCTCCATTTATGCCCTAGGCGAGGCGTTTGGCCATTGCCTAGTGCCTAGGCGTGCTTAAGCGCCTCCTAGGCATTGCCTTTTCCAACAGAGCCGCTACCATGAAGAACCTTCGGGCGGAACTTGCCCGGGCCAAGGAGCAGGCCAGGAAAAGCGATGCGGCTGCCTTAAAGGCGGTTGAAGAGCTGAAAGCCGAACAGGCTGCTCACTGCCGAAGCAAGAAGGAAATGGCCGAGATGGCTGTAAAGTTGAAGAGCGCTGCCGACCACTGCAAGCTTCTTGAAAAAGAAGATCGGGCAGAACAAACGGACCTGGAGAAGCCAACTACCGAGGCCAAGGATGCTCGCTCTGCGATGAGAGCTATGAAGGAGGAGCTACGTCAGGCCGGAGATATCGCGGCTGGAAAGCCCTTTATGCTGCGGATGAAGTTCGGGGATCCTAAATATGCTCCGTTGGACCGGTTGTGGAGTACGGCGGACACGTATCTGGATTTGGCAGCGAGTGCCGCGGACGCAGCCGAACACTTCCGAGATCAAGAGGATCACGAAGTGGAAAAGCTTTTTTGGTCGCAGTTCCACAATCCAGAGCGTCCACTTCCATTAACCGATCGTTTGGCCGAATGGGCGGAGCTGAATAGGTTATCCGGACTCGCCATGAAGTATGTCGTGAGTCATCTATGGCTGGGAAGACCCGAGCCGAAGAGTTATTTTAGCTTGGTGCAGCAGTTCCTTGGTGCAGTGCCGCATATCAATGCAGTGAAGAGGTCAGCATGCATAGAGGGTGCATGGAGGGCTCTTGCCCGTGTCAAGACATACTGGGCGGAGATGAAGGCCACCGCTGTTGCATCCCAAGACTCGGATGGGAGCCGAGTACCTGCCGAGCACTATTTTCAGGAAGTTTTGCAGGGCGCTCGTTTAATAGAGACGCAGTGCCCGAAGGATATTATTTTCGAATAACATGTATTATTGTAAAACAGTGTTTTGATGTAATATAAAAGCTTTTTATACTTGTGCCTTGAAGAATTGTATATAACCTCAAAGATGGCAGTCTTCGGCTTCAGCCCCCACGCATATAATGTGGGGGTGTTCGCAGAAGGCGCATTTTCACACTTGATCCAACGTCTTGGTCCTATTAAGGAGGTGATAGCGCAGCGAACTAGGCAACCGGACTATAATGCTTTATCACTTTCACTTAGCCATAGGAGTTTAACAGTGGGGCTACTACATAGCCCCTGGGGGCACCGCGCTCACCCGAATTCGGGGCGCGTGCGTTCCTGGCTGGGAAACGGCCCTTCGTTAATACGGAGGAATCCTAAAGATTCCGGCGGGTCATCGAGTGGTTGACCAGTCTCACGCTATATCATGACAGTCAGTTTTCGGCTTTCTCTACTGAGGTGCTCGCCTGGCTGAACCGGGGCACAATCGCAGTAGTTCTCCTGGTGATGCCTTAGCCGATAGAGCGGACGTAAGGCAGCAAAACACAAGAGCCGGGCAAACCCAACATTTGACCAAAGACATGATTCAGAGCTGATGTATATAAGGCCAAACTCGCGACGCCGAACACTCCCTAAGGTATTCGGTCTTTTATGAAAACGGGCGGAACAGCGCACTTGGTAATAAGCCCCTGATGTCCAGGTACGTGCAAAACTCTGACGTGGCCACATGCCAATACGCCAGCCTCCTCCTCAGCTATACAGAGAATCCAGGGGATCTGTATCAACAAGAGACAGTAAAAAAGGTTTACGCAGGGTCTTAATCTAAAAAGAATCCTGGAGACGGGTCCCTGCTGCACATCTGGGCCTGTGTCTCTGTTGTGCTGTGTCCTGGACGGGCGTAGCATGGTGTTCATCTATAAAAGAGAGGAGCTTAGCTGACAAGAAAAAGAATAGTAGTGCGGAATGTACGTTGTACTAGATAAACAATGTATAATTTAAGACGGATAAAATTGAGCCTTACTGTCGTGTATTTTACATACGCGGAGCCCCTTTTATAGGTGTGTACGACTATCAAACCTTTATCAATTATATGTTTGTTCCGGACTCGCCTAGCCGAGTCCGTGGTCTTGATGACCTGGTAGATGCTTTTGTTGGTGAAGTTGTTTTAATGTATGGCTGTCAAGGCAGCCGCATATTCTTTCGCGCTCGAGGGACACTTGATATTTCCCTTTAGTGAGATGACGCCTCGTGGACCGGGCATCTTAAGCGTAAGAGATGCATAATGCGGTATTGCGTTAAAGCAGGCGAAAGCCTCTCGTCCCAGTAGTGCTTGATAGCTACTTGAAAACGGGGCGATGTGGAAGGTTAGCTTTTCGCGGCAGGAGTTATCGGGCGAGCCGAACATAACTTCTAGTCGGAGAGAACCCATGCAATGGGCATCCCGGCTTGGCATTACTCCTTGAAAGGAAGTGTTGCTATGGTGAATTCTTGTTGGGTCTATCCCCATTTTGCGGATTGTGTCCTGATATAGCAGGTTTAAACCACTGCCGCCGTCCATCAGGACATGTGTAAAGTGGAGTCCATCGTTATTGGATCTAATATCAAGGCAGTCCCGCCTGCGTTCCGGATACTTCTAGAGTAATCCTGATGGTCGAAGGTGATCGGTTTAAACAACCAGTGGCGAGACTCCTTTGGGATAGGCCATATGGCGCGTATCTCTATAGGCGCCACTCCTTTCGTCATGTGAAGTAAGTTTACTGTTTTGACTTCTTGTGGGAAATTCTTTTGTTTCCCGGTGCTTTGCTTGTGGGGTTTGTCATCGTCCTCACTTGGTGTGTCGAGCCCCTTGTGTTCGGCATTGAGTTTGCCGGATTGCTTGAAAACCCAACAATCTCTGTGGGTATGATTTGCAGGCTTGCCGGGAGTACTATGGATTTGACATATCTTGTCCAAGATTTTGTTCAGGTTAGATAGCTTGTCCCTATTATCCTTAAGGGGCAGCTTTTTCTGATTCTTCCGAGAGCTTTTGAATCCGGCATTGACTGCTGTGTTCTTTGGGCTGCTTCCCTTAGTCCGGCGCTGGCCCTTGTTGCGTCGCGGTTTCCCATTTCCATCCCTGACTTCGGATGTACTTGGGTCGCTGGTGCTGCATCTTGCCAACCAGCTGTCCTCTCCCGTGCAAAAGCGGGTCATGAGGCTTGTTAATGCGGCCATTGTTCTTGGCTTTTCTTGGCCGAGGTGTTTGGTGAGCCATTCGTCTCGAACGTTGTGTTTGAAGGCTGCTAAGGTTTCAGCGTCCGGACAGTCGACTATCTGATTCTTTCTAGTAAGAAATATGTTCCAGAGTTTCCAGGCTGACTCTCCGAGCTGTTGAGTTATATGGCTTAAATCGTCCGCATCCGGGGGTCGGACATAGGTCCCTTGAAAATTTGCCCGAAAAGCATCCTCGAGCTCCTCCCAACTTCCAATGGTGTTTTCGGGAAGGCTTTTAAGCCAATGCCGGGCTGGCCCTTTGAGCTTAAGGGGTAAGTATTTGATGGCGTGGAGGTCATCTCCCCTGGCCATGTGTATGTGGAGGATATAATCCTCAATCCAGACTCCAGGGTCTGTTGTTCCGTTGTACGCCTCTATGTTTACGGGTTTGAATCCCGCTGGAAATTCATGGTCCAGAACCACATCGGTAAAATAGAGGGGGTGTGCGACACCCCTGTATTTGGTTGTGCCGTGTTGTTCGGATGTTTGTTGAGTTGCATTGCTTACAAGAGTTTGCTTTCTTGGCCCATAGATAGACCTGGCTGGGCCATCCTTTTGATGTGAATCCTTGGGTGGATCGCGTACTGGCTTGGGTGCGGCGCCGCTTGCTGCTCTATGTTGGCCATGAGGTCGTCTATCCGACCGGGTGGCTTCCTTGTTTTTTGATTTAGGGGGCTCTAGGGCCTCCTCATCAAATTCAGGCAGTAGCTTTTGCTTCGGATAGCTCTTTGTGTGGCGGCTGCCGCCGCATTTATCTACGGTGTTGAGTACTTTGCTCCATCTGATTCTGAGTGCATCTTCCGCAGTTTTGAGCTTCCGCTTCTGCTTTTTCAGGCTACGCGCGGTGGCGACGAGCCTTTTGTGGAGGTTCTTCTGCTCCAGGAACTTGTCCGACGTGAGGTCGTCCGGACTGTTATCTTTGCCGGGGACGAGTTGTTCAGTTTGTTTATCCAAGTTGCCCTGTTCGGACGGTTGCTCGATGGCATGTTCGTCGTTCGCCGGTTCGCCCTGCTCTGTGGCTGGGTCTGTATGGCTGCTGTCTCTGTCGAGGTGGGGTTTGGAGCGGCGCTTATGTCGCCGCTTTGACTGCTTTTCGAGGGAACGATCCCTCGTTGCATCCCTTTGTTCCTCGTTGTTGCTTCCTTTAGGTGTGTCCACCATGTATACATTGTGAGATGAGGTGGTTGTCCAGTGCTCTATAGGCGCTGGCTCCTGTTCGTCTCCTACATCGTCTTCCATACCGTTGATGTCTTCAGAGTCGAAGTCGAGCATGTCGGTTAAATCATCGACAGTGGCTACGAAGTGTGTGGTGGGTGGGCATCGAATTTCTTCGTCACCGGCATCCCAACCTTGCTGACCATAGTCCGGCCAGGACTCGCTTGATAAAGAGAGAGACTCTAGTGAATTCAGAATGTCGCCGAAGGGCGAGTGCTGAAAGATGTCCGCGGCGGTGAACTCCATGATCGGCGCCCAATCGGATTCGATTGGTAGGGGCGTGGAGGGTTCGGAGTCCGGAGAGGAGTCCGGCACCTTGGAGCCATGGGCTTCGCAGAAAATAGGGATGATGTTCGGCTCGATCGCCGTAGAGATTGTAGCCCCCGAGGCGGTGTCCAACCACCCGTCCTCGATTGGTGCAGTCGGCTCCGAGCTAAGGGTCGAAGCGGACACGGGTGCGGCCTCCAGGGCACTGTTCGGTGGCAGAGCTAGATCATTCCCGCCGTGACAGTGCGGCGCGCCCGGTTGTGGCTCGAATCCGTCGAAGATCAAGTCCCCACGGATATCTGCCGTGTAGTTCAAATTTCCAAATCTGACCTGATGGCTAGGGGCATAGATTTCGATCTGCTCCAGATGGCCAAGCGAATTGGCCCGCAGTGCAAAGCCACCGAATACGAAGATCTATCCGGGGAGAAAAGTCTTACCCTGGCCCGCATCGCTGTTGATGATCGGAGGAGCCATCGGGCCAAAAGATGATGACACAAAGGAACTCTCAACAAAAGCACCAATGTCGGTGTCAAAACCGGCGGATCTCGGGTAGGGGGTCCCGAACTGTGTGTCTAGGTGGATGGTAACAGGAGACAAGGGACACGATGTTTTTACCCAGGTTCGGGCCCTCTCGATGGAGGTAAAACCCTACTCCTGCTTGATTAATATTGATGATATGGGTAGTACAAGAGTAGATCTACCACGAGATCAGAGAGGCTAAACCCTAGAAGCTAGCCTATGGTATGATTGTTGTTCATCCTACGGACTAAAACCCTCCGGTTTATATAGACACCGGAGAGGGTTAGGGTTACACAGAGTCGGTTACAATGGGAGGATATCTACATATTCGTATCGCCGAGCTTGCCTTCCACGCCAAGGAAAGTCCTATCCGGACACGGGACGAAGTCTTGAATCTTGTATCTTCATAGTCCAGTAGTCCGGCTATCCAGACACCCCCTAATCCAGGACTCCCTCAATCTCCATGGGCTCTTCCCTCTTCAGCTCTATCTTCATTAGCCAAGCATCGTTGTCACCATTGTTGGAGGAGGGGGACGACATGATGCCTGGCCTTGACAACCCTGACAGAGAACAGCTCGAAACAAGAACAGAGGACAATTGCGTGATATAGGAGTCAAAACCTTTGGGAGATTATATAATGAATTTTTACCGACCAAAATACGCATTGTGTAAGAAAACAGAGTCTGGAGAGCACACGAGGTAGGGGGGCGCGCCCAGTAGGGTAGGGCGCGCCCTCCACCCTCATGGAGGCCTCGTGTCCTTCCCAGACCGCTTCTTATTTTTCTATTTTTCTAAATATTCCAAAACAGAGAAATATTGCCATAAAAATTGTTCCGGGGTTACGGTTTCGATAACATTGGTGTTTGGAGTCTGAAACGTTCCGGATAGTGTCCCTTATGTATTCCTCCGGGGTTACGGTTTCGATAACATTGGTTTCAACATTTATGGGATTACCTGAGATATAATATTTGATTCTTTGACCGTTCACCACCTTCGGATTTGTGCCTTCGAAGTTGTTGATTTTTATGGCACCGGAACGATAGACCTCCTCGATAACGTAGGGGCCTTCCCATTTAGAGAGAAGTTTTCCTGCAAAAAATCTTAAACGAGAGTTGTATAGAAATACATAATCACCTACATTAAACTCATGCTTTTGTATCCTTTTGTCATGCCATCTTTTAACTTTTTCTTTAAACAACTTGGCATTTTCATAAGCTTGGCTTCTCCATTCATCAAGTGAGCTAATATCAAATAACCTCTTCTCACCAGCAAGTTTGAAATCATAATTGAGCTCTTTAATAGCCCAATATGCCTTATGTTCTAGTTCGAGAGGTAAATGACATGCTTTTCCATAAACAATTTTATACGGAGACATACCCATAGGATTTTTATATGCAGTTCTATAGGCCCATAATGCATCATCAAGTTTCTTGGACCAATTCTTTCTAGATCTATTAACAGTCTTTTGCAAAATTAATTTGAGTTCTCTATTACTCAATTCTACTTGACCACTAGACTGCGGGTGATAAGGAGATGCAATTCTATGATTAACATCATATTTAGCAGGCATTTTACGAAGAGCACCATGAATAAAATGTGAACCACCATCAGTCATTAAATATCTAGGGACACCAAACCTCGGAAAAATAACTTCCTTAAGCATCTTAATAGAAGTGTTATGATCGGCACTACTAGTTGGAATAGCTTCTACCCACTTAGTAACATAATCAACAACAACTAAAATATGTGTATATCCATTAGAGGCAAGAAAAGGTCCCATGTAATCAAAGCCCCAAACATCAAATAGTTCAATAACAAGTGAATAATTCATAGGAATTTCTTGACGTCTACTAATATCACCAATTCTTTGACATTCATCACAAGATAAGACAAACTTACGGGTATCCTTGAAGAGAGTAGGCCAATAAAAACCAGATTGCAATACCTTATGTGCAGTTCTATCTCCAGCGTGGTGTCCTCCATAAGCCTCGGAGTGACACTTGCGTAGGATCTGTTCCTATTCATGCTCAGGTACACAACGTCTAATAACACCATCTATTCCTTCTTTATAAAGATGTGGGTCATCCCAAAAGTAATGTCTCAAATCATAGAAAAACTTTTTCTTTTGCTGATATGTGAAACTAGGTGGTATAAATTTAGCCACAATATAATTAGCATAATCACCATACCATGGAGCAGTATGAGAAGCATTTATGACATTTAATTTCTCATCCGGAAAGCTATCATCAATAGGTAGTGGGTCATCAAGAACATTTTCTAACCTAGACAAGTTGTCTGCAACGGGGTTCTCAGCTCCCTTTCTATCAACAATATGCAAATCAAATTCTTGTAGCAAGAGAATCCATCTAATAAGTCTAGGTTTAGCATCTTTCTTTTCCATAAGATATTTAATAGCAGCATGATCAGTGTGAATAGTTACTTTAGAATCAACAATATAAGGCCTGAACTTATCACAAGCAAATACAACTGCTAAAAATTATTTCTCAGTAGTAGCATAATTTCTTTGAGCATTGTCTAAAGTTTTGCTAGCATATTGGATAACATTTAATTTCTTATCAACTCTTTGCCTTAGAACATCACCTACAGCATAATCACTAGCATCACAAATAATTTCAAAGGGTAAATTCCAATCAGGTGGTTGAACAATAGGTGCAGAGATCAATGCTTTCTTAAGTATTTCAAATGCTTCTACACAATCATCATCAAAGACAAATGGTATATCTTTTTGTAATAAATTAGTCAGAGGCCGAGAAATTTTTGAGAAGTCCTTAATGAACCTCCTATAAAAACCGACGTGACCAAGGAAACTTCTTATACCTTTGATGTCCTTGGGACATGGCATATTTTCAATAGCATCAACCTTGGCTTTATCAACCTCGATACCCCTTTCAGAAACTTTATGCCCCAAGATAATGCCTTCATTAACCATAAAGTGGCACTTTTCCCAATTCAAGACAAGATTAGTTTCTTCACATCTCTGCAAAACTCGATCAAGGTTGCTCAAGCAATCATCAAAAGAGGATCCATAGACGGAGAAGTCATCCATGAAAACCTCACAAATATTTTCACAAAAGTCAGAGAATATAGCCATCATGCATCTTTGAAAGGTAGCAGGTGCATTACATAAACCAAAAGGCATACGTCTATAAGCAAAAGTACCAAAAGGGCAAGTAAAAGTGGTCTTTGATTGATCATTGGCTGACACAGGTATTTGAGAGAAACCAGAATAACCATCTAGAAAGCAAAAATGTGTATGTTTGGATAATCTTTCTAGCATTTGATCGATAAAAGGTAAGGGGTAATGATCTTTTAAGTAGCCTTATTTAATTTGCGGAAATCAATTACCATCCTATAGCCTGTAATAATTCTTTGCGGAATCAATTCATCTTTATCATTAGGAACGACGGTAATACCCGCCTTCTTAGGAACACAATGGACAGGACTTACCCACTGACTATCAGCAACGGGATAAATTATACCTGCCTCAAGGAGCTTTAGTATTTCTTTTCTTACCACTTCCTTCATCTTAGGATTCAGTCATCGTTGATGATCACGAACTGGTTTGGCATCTTCCTCCAAATTATTTTATGTTAACATAGAGTGGGACTAATGCCCTTAAGATCATCAAGAGTATATCCAATAGTAGCACAGTGCTTCTTCAGAGTTTTCAATAATCTCTCTTCTTCATGCTCTGAAAGGTTAGCACTAATAATAACAGGATATATCTTTTTCTCATGAAGATAAGCATATTTAAGAGTATCAGGTAACGGTTTAAGCTCAAACACGGGATCACCCTTGGGTGGAGGAGGATCCCTAGGATTTCAACAGGCAAATTGTGTTTCAGAATGCGTTCCTATTTAAAGAATACTTCATCTATTTTCCTTCTTTCATTCATAAACATATCATTTTCATGGTCTAGCAAATATTGTTCTAAAGGATCACTAGGAGGTACGGCAATAGAAGCAAGACCAATAATTTCATCCTTACTAGGTAATTCCTCTTCACGGTGTTGTCTACTAAATTTAGAGAAATTAAACTCATGAGACATATCACCCAAGCCAATAGTAACAACACTCTTTTCGCAGTCTATCCTAGCACTAACTGTGTTCAAGAAGGGTCTACCAAATATAATGGGACAAAAGCTATCTTGTGGGGAACCAAGAACAAGAAAATCAGCAAGATATTTAGTTTTCCCACACAAGACTTCAACATCTCTAACAATTCCCATTGGTAAAATAGTATCTCTATTGGCAAGTTTGATGGTGACATCAATACCTTCTATCTCAGCAGGTGCAATTTCATGCATAATTTCTTTGTATAAGTCAATAGGTATTGCACTAGCACTAGGACCCATATCACATAAGCCATGATAACAATGATCTCTTATTTTAACAAAAATAACAGGCATGCCTACCACAGGTCTATGTTTATCTTTAGCACAAGGTTTGGCAATTCTAGCAGTTTCACCGCAGAAATAAATAACTTGCCCATCAATATTATCAGCCAAGAGATCTTTAACAATGGAAATATTAGGTTCAACTTTAATTTGCTCATGAGGTGTATAAGTTCTAATATTGCTTTTACGAACCACAGTTGAACCTTTAGCATGATCCTTTATCCTAACAGGGAAAGGTGGTTTCCCAACATAAGAAAAAGGAACAACAGGATCATTATAAGTGATAGTCTTTTATTCAACTTTAGTAAGTGCAGCTACTTTTACTTCTATGGGAGGATGATATTTAAACCACTTCTCCTTGGGGAGATCAACATAAGTAGCAAAAGATTCACAGAATGAAACTACTATCTCAGAGTCAAGTCCATATTTAGTGCTAAACTTACGGAAAACATCGGTATCCATAAAAGATTTAACACAACCAAACTTAGGTGTCAGAGATCCCAATCTTCAGAGTTGCGTTTAATTCTATCCAATAAACTCCATTTGAATTCAATAGTCTTCATCATAAAAGAGCCAGCACAAGAAGTATCGAGCATGGTGCGATTGTTATTAGAAAGCCGAGCATAAAAACTTTGAATAATTATTTCTCTTGGGAGCTCATGATTGGGGCATGAATATAACATTGATTTAAGCCTCACCCAAGCTTGAGCGATGCTTTCTCCTTCGCGAGGCCAAAAATTATATATATAATTGCGATCATGATGAACAAGATGCATAGGATAAAACTTCTGATGAAATTCCAATTTCAATCTTTTGTAGTTCCATGACCCCGTATCATCACATAGCATATACCATGTCGATGCATCTCCCTTAAAAGATAAAGGGATGACCTTCCTCTTAACAACATCTCCGGGTACACCTGCAAGCTTAAATAATCCACAAACTTCATCCACATATATTAGGTGCTCATCAGGATGCTTTGTTCCATCTCCTGCAAAAGGATTAGCTACCAGTTTTTCTAACATACCCGAAGGAACTTCAAAGGGAACATTTTCATTTTCAGTAGGTTCAGTAGGTTGAGGAGCAACTCTTTGCTCTACTGGTCGGGGTGAAGATACCCCGAACAAGCCCCTTAGAGGATTACTTTCCATAGTAACAAGTGACAGTAAATTTCAGCTCAGTATATAAATTTTTCCTTACCAAATTCCAGCTACCAAAGGCGCTTCACTCCCCGGCAACGGAGCCAGAAAAGAGTCTTGATGACCCACAAGTATAGGGGATATATCGTAGTCCTTTCGATAAGTAAGAGTGTCGAACCCAACGAGGACCAGAAGGAAATGATAAGCGGTTTTCAGCAAGGTATTCTCTGCAAGCACTGAAATAGTAGGTAACAGATAGTTTTGTGATAGGATAATTTGTAACGAGCAACAAGTAACAAAAGTAAATAAAGTGCAGCAAGGTGGCACAATCCTTTTTGTAGCAAAGGACAAGCCTGGACAAACTCTTATATAGAGAAAAGCGCTCCCGAGGACACATGGGAATTATCGTCAAGCTAGTTTTCATCACGTTCATATGATTCGTGTTTGTTACTTTGATAATTTGATATGTGGGTGGACCGGTGCTTGGGTGCTATTATTACTTGAACAAGCATCCCACTTATGATTAACCTCTATTGCAAGTATCCGCAACTACAACAAAAGTATTAAGGTAAACCTAACCATAGCATGAGACATATGGATCCAAATCAGCCCCTTACGAAGCAACGCATAAACTAGGGTTTAAGCTTCTGTCACTCTAGCAACCCATCATCTACTTATTACTTCCCAATGCCCTCCTCTAGGCCCAAATAATGGTGAAGTGTTGTGTAGTCGACATTCACATAACACCACTAGAGGATAGACAACATACATCTCATCAAAATATCGAATGAATACCAAATACACATGACTACTAATAGCAAGACTTCTCCCATGTCCTCAGGAACAAACGTAACTACTCACAAAGCATATTCATGTTCATAATCAGAGGGGTATTAATATGCATAAAGGATCTGAATATATGATCTTCCACCAAATAAACCAACTAGCATCAACTACAAGGAGTAATCAACACTACTAGCAACCTACTAGTACCAATCCCAGACTTGGAGACAAGAATTGGATACAAGAGATGAACTAGGGTTTTGAGAGGAGATGGTGCTGGCGAAGATGTTGATGGAGATTTCCCTCTCCCGGTGAGAGGAGCGTTGGTGATGACGATGGCGATGATTTCCCCCTCTCGGAGGGAAGTGTCCCTGGCAGAACAGCTCTGCTGGAGCCCTAGATTGGTTCTGCCAAGGTTCCGCCTCGTGGCGGCGGAGTCTCGTCCGAAAGGTTGCTTATGATTTTTTTCTCGACGAAAGACTTCATATAGCAGAAGATGGCCACCGGAGAGCCAACAGGGGGCCCACGAGGCAGGGGGCGCGCCCTGGGGGGGTATGGCGCGCCCCCACCCTCGTGGGCAGCTGGTGGCCCCCCTGACGTAATTCTTCCGCTCTGTATTTTTTATTATTTCCAAAAATAACTTTCGTGGAGTTTTAGGACTTTTGAAGTTGTGCAGAATAGGTCTCTAATATTTGCTCCTTTTCCAGCCCAGAATTCCAGCTGCCGGCATTCTCCCTCCTTATGTAAACCTTGTAAAATAAGAGAGAATAGGCATAAGTATTGTGACATAACGTGTAATAACAGCCCATAATGCAATAAATATTGATATAAAAGCATGATGCAAAATGGACATATCACTCGTCGTCCTTGCGGATAGGGATGGAGCGCACGTTGTACTTGTGGCGCAGCTCCGAAGGAGGAGGTTGCAGTCGACCTGCACCTTGTCGTCCTTGCGGATAGGGATGGAGCGCACGTTGTACTTGTGGCACAGCTCCGAAGGAGAAGGTTGCAGTCGACCTGCACCTCGTCATCCTTGCAGATTGGGATGGGTTTCAAACTTAGGCGAGTACTGGACTGCAGCTAAGCCCCCGAGTGGGAGGGTTGCTCACCACTCGGTAGGATTTTTCAACCTTAGGCGAGTACTGGACTGCAGCTAAGCCCCCGAGTGGGAGGGTTGCTCACCACTCGGTAGGATTTTTCAACCTTAGGCGAGTACTCGACTGCAGCTAAGCCCCCGAGTGGGAGGGTTGCTCACCCCTCGGTAGGATTTTTCAAACTTAGGCGAAACGGATTCGCGACTAAGCCCCCGAGTGAGAGGCTTGCTCATCACTCGATAGGATTTTTCAAACTCAGGCGAGTACTGGACTGCAGCTAAGCCCCCGAGTGAGAGGCATGCTCATCACTCGGTAGGATTTTTCAAACTTAGGTGATGCATTCGCGGCTAAGTAAACCACTGGGGTATTTGAGACGCAAACATAAGCAACAACAATCGTTTAAGAAAACTGTAAAGCTCTTGTCTTTGATAAACAAACTACAAAGGTATTTCTTATTACATCTCATAAGCAACAACAATGAGTACTTAAGTATAAAAGGGGCGGAGCAGCTCCGCATTCCAAGCTCGTGGCTCGTCTTTCTGATGCTCGACATTGTAAAGATGGTATGCCCCATTGTGGAGAACTCTGGTGACAATGAAGGGACCTTCCCAAGCAGGGGCGAGCTTGTGTGGTTTCTGCTGATCCACTCAAAGAACCAAGTATCCCTCTTGAAAGGCTCGACCCCTCACGTTTCTGGCGTGGAATCGACGCAAGTCTTGCTGATAAATGGTCGACCGGATTAATGCCATCTCTCTTTCCTCTTCTAGGAGATCGACTGCATCCTGTCGGGCCCGTTCTACTTCATCTTTAGAGAAAAGCTCGACTCGGGGTGCATTGTGAAGCAAGTCACTTGGTAGAACAGATTCAGCTCCATAGACCAAGAAGACTGGAGTTCGGCCAGTCGACCGATTGGGAGTTGTCCTCAATCCCCAAAGAACTGATGGAAGTTCATCGACCCAGGCGCATGCTGTGTGCTTGAGATCACGCATCAGTCGGGGATTTAGTCCTTTGAGAATTAAGCCATTTGCTCTTTCTGCTTGTCCATTCGATTGGGGGTGGGCGACTGAAGCATAGTCGATTCGTGTGCCTTGGGAAGCGCAGAAGGTTCTGAACTCATCAGAATCGAAGTTTGACCCATTGTCAGTTTTGATGCCGTGCGGAACCCCATATCCGAATGTGAACTCTCTGATGAAGCTGACAACAGTACTGGCTTCAAGATTCTTGATAGGCTTGGCTTCAATCCATTTGGTAAACTTGTCGACTGCTACAAGCACATGAGTGAAGCCGCTCCTACCAGTCCTCAAGGGTCCAACCATATCCAATCCCCAAACAGCAAAGGGCCTGGCGAGTGGAATGGTCTTCAGGG
This sequence comes from Triticum dicoccoides, assembly GCF_002162155.2. Taxonomy (NCBI): domain Eukaryota; kingdom Viridiplantae; phylum Streptophyta; class Magnoliopsida; order Poales; family Poaceae; genus Triticum; species Triticum dicoccoides. The sequence continues at coordinate 477,425,346 of NC_041392.1, read as the reverse complement.
CTGACGCAGGCTTGTGGGACATATTGGAGTAAAACTGGCAGCCATCACATTTGTCGACTATATCTTTCGCCATTTCATTTGCTCGTGGCCAATAAAATCCAGCTCGGTATGCTTTGACCACAATGGTCCGAGAGGACGCATGGTGACCACAGGTCCCCGAGTGGATGTCGTTGAGGATCACTCGACCTTCTTCTGGTGTTATGCATTTCTGGCTAATTCTAGTTACACTTTCTCTGAACAGTTGTCCTCTTATCACAATAAAGGCTTTGGATCAACGGACGATCTGTCGAGCCTCCTCTTCATCCTCTGGGAGTTCCTTCCTAAGGATATACGCAATGTATGACACTGTCCAGTTGGGAGTGATGACCAAAACCTCCATGATCAGATCAACCACGGCTGGGACTTCGACTTCAGTAGGATCTGTGGCACTCTTAGGCTGCGGGGGCTCTTATGTGAAAGGATCTTCTTGAACTAAAGGTGTATGAATGTGTTCCAAAAACACATTGCTGGGAATGGCTTCCCTCTTGGAACCTATCTTCGCCAAATCATTTTTTGACTATACACAGTAGGGCAAAACCCCACTGCAATTTTTATATTATAACAAAAAAGAGATCCAACAGTATAGAAGGCTTGAGATAAGCCAAAAACAAAAAAGAATTTTCGCCAAATCATCGGCTGCTTGATTTCTCAGTCGGGGTATATGATGGAGCTCTAACCCCTCAAACTTCTTTTCCAACTTCCTCACTGCATTGCAGTAACCTGTCAGAGGTGGGCTTCTGACGTCCCACTCCTTCATCACTTGATTGACTACCAAATCTAAGTCGCCATAGACCATCACTACAAAAAAAAGACACATCCGTGACATATTGGGCCGAACAAAAAAAAATTCGGTCATACATATGACACTTCTATGACGATAATTGTGACAAAACCCGGTATCATCATAGATGTGGTGGGATCCTAGTTCTATGACAAAAATCATGACAGAAAATGGGCTTTTTGTCCTGGGCGGGCCGGAGACGCAGCTGCATGACATTCTTTGGGCTGTCCATGATGGAAAAAACCGTGGAAGAAGCGAGGGGGAGGAAAATTTCGGGGAGTTGCCGGTTACGGTGGGAGGTCGGGGGTCGAGCGATGCGCGTTTCTCTCGTACAGGCACGCGCGTGTGTGCGAGGCGTTGGCTCTAACTGAACCCGAGCGAGGCGTTGGGCTCTAACTGAACCCGAGCGATTGCACTGCAGGCTACGCGTTACTGAACCCGAGCGATCGATCGATGGCTGTTAACTGAGCCCGATCGAGCGATTCCTTCGCTACAGCTGCTAACTGAAGCTGACCGATGCTGCCTCTGGGATGAACAGTGAGTGTTGCGGGGGGTTTGGATGAACAGGACCCCGTGGTGTGGTGGAGGGCTGGATGAACAGTAGACGGTGGAGGGGTGCCCGTGGAGGGGTGGATGAACAGGACCCGTGGTGTGGAGGGCTGGATGA